>NC_084996.1:23500582-23562859 GCF_963854185.1 Sardina pilchardus | reverse complement strand
TGTATCTCTCTCTCTCTCTCTCAGATTCAGATTCAAAGTGCTTTATTGGCATGACAAGGTTTACTCATATTGCCAGGCAGACAGAACAGAAAGTTAGACAATAGCATTGGTACAATTCATGAAGTAAAAACAATTCATGCTCTCTCTCTCTCTCTCTCTCTCTCTCTCTCTCTCTCTCTCTCTCTCTACTCTCTCTTCTCTCTCTCACTCTCTCTGGTGTGGTGTTTATCTTTAGGTAAATTGTGTGACAGGCTTTGCTGATCCTGCTGTTGTTGAAGCATCCAAAAGGCTGGTGAGAGAACACCAAGATGCCTTCACCTCACATGCCTCACGCATACGGCAGCAGGTAGCATATGCAGGCGAGGCATGTGTGTGTGTGTGTGTGTGTGTGTGTGTGTATCTGCCTGTGTGTGTCTGTCTATGTCTGTCTTGTCTGTGTGTGTCTGTGTGTGTGTGAGTGTGTGTGTGTGTGTGTGTGTGTGTGTGTGTGTGTGTGTTGTGTGTGTGTGTGTGTGTGTGTGTGTCTGTTTAGGTAACTTATGTGAAAGACTTTGCTGATCCTGCTGTGGTTGAAGCATCCAAAAGGCTGGTGAGAGAACACCAAGATGCCTTCACCTCACATGCCTCACGCATACGGCAGCAGGTAGCATATGCAGGCGAGGCATGTGTGTGTGTGTGTGTGTGTGTGTGTGTGTGTGTGTGTGTGTGTGTGTATCTGCCTGTGTGTGTCTGTCTATGTCTGTCTGTCTGTGTGTGTCTGTGTGTGTGTGTGTGTTTGTGTGTGTGTGTGTGTGTGTGTGTGTGTGTGTGTGTGTGTGTGTGTGTGTGTGTGTGTGTGTGTGTGTGTGTGTGTGTGTGTGCGTGTATCAGTGGTAATTGTGAATGTTGTTCTCTTTGCCTGATACGTTTCTGCTGTGTGGCTGCTGTTTCAGTGCCAGACCATTGAGCTGATCCCCGTCACCCGCGTCAGCTACACGTGGAGGAGGAAATGCTTCCAGTATCTTGTGTACGGGGAGGAGTGCAGAGTGACCACTAAGGACTATCCAGCCTCCTGCTGCTGCGGCTGCTACTGCTGCTGAGTCCTGTTGTAACAAGTAGCTGCAGTACACATCTAATCCAGTGGAGGGCGTTAATCCACATGCTGTGTAGTGCTATAGGGCACTAATGCTGTGAGCGCCCTATATTGGACGTTAATGCTGGTGGTGTGTATGGATGGACTTCCATTGTATTGAAAGAGCACTTCATGTGGTGCAAAGTGGTACTGTAGATCCAATACAAGTTCAGTGGATTTATAGAGAACTAGTGCAGTGCCCGTTCAAACAATGTTTTCAAAGAAACGTGTTGCCCAATGATGTTGATGCATGCAGATCATGTTAGATTGGCGATGATGTAGAATCAGACCCATGCAGTTATTAGCGGTTCTTACTAACTTTGCAAAGTGAAAAAGTGAAGGGGAAAGGCGTTTGAGTTGCAGCTAATGGCAATATTAGACACATTACATACCCGTGCGTTTTTGCTGTTGTTGGGAAATTAAAGCTAACCGCACGACATGGCCATGCCCAGTGCTATAGGGCTCGGGATCATGACGTGAAAACTCCGCGGGCACAGCCATTTGGCAGCCTCACTCCTTAGTTTACTATGGATTACTATGGATTTACTCCCACCTATTAGTGTGTTCCTGTTACTTAGTTTTTGCCTTCTTGGTCGTATGTTGCTGTGTGGTTGGGTGTAACAGCACAACCCACGATCGCAAGAGGAAAAGAATCGCTAATACTATGTTTCTGCTTCTTGTCTTCTGCATCTGAATGAATGGATATTACGTTCGGTGCGCTACCAACATGGCGGCTATATTCCTAGAATGCAAGGCGTGTTCCCGAGCCCTATTAACTCGGAAGTGATGTTTGAAAGAATGTTATAGGCCTACCCATAGCCGATGTCCAGATAGAGTCAAGAACGGCTGTTTTAAATGCACATTTTAACAGAATGTTACCGACATGTGTGTGTCGCAGGGCTGCCAAGTCTCACGCTTTGAGGGTGACAGTCACGCAATTTGACCGATTCTCACACAACACGCCATACTTGACATTTCTCACGCTTATAAACTTTGGTCCTTGTCTTGCCTTGCCGTAGTTCGAGCAACTCTGATTGACTGACCGCAATAACCAATCCATCAACCCTTTGTGTCTAAATCTACCAACCACGGAAGGCAAAACGCAATATAAACCAATCAGAAGCAAGGTAAGGCGGGTCTTGGCGTTGAGCGACAAGTCTATCATTGTCCTTAATTTAAGAAGTTACACATCTGAAATTATTTATTAAGAGTTTAATGCACCAATTTAAGTTTAATTTCACTACAAGTTATGCCCCTGCTGGAAGTGATAAGTCAATTATTTTTTTTCAGACCCACTCTCATTTACAAATCAGAGGGTCTGCGTGCTAAACAGTTTGGTGCTGTTCAGGGGAAGAGGTTAACAGAGTTTGGTGTTCAGTTTGTAATGACAATGCTAATTGGGTCAGCATGGCTTGGCAAGGCCACCAGTTTCAGTGAGAAGCCACAACCAACACACACAGGGGACTGGCTGCTGGGGACTGTTCAACAGGAAACCACAAACTTTCCACAAAACATTTTTTTCATAGGCTAGCTTGTCCATATGTATCATAGCTTTTGGAGGTGGGGCCTCAGCACACACACACACACACACACACACACACAGACACAGACACAGACACAGACACACACACACACACACACACACACACACACACACACACACACACACACAGACACAGACACACACACACACACACACACACACACACACACACACACACACACACACACACACACACACACACACACAGACACACAGACACACACACACACACACACACACACGCACAACACAGTCAGCCCTCTAGTCGGACTCCACCACCATACAGGAAGGCCAAGGTAAGTTATCAAACTATTATCATTGTCTTTAAAATGATTAATGATTAATAATTAATTAATGCTCAATTTTACAAATATTCTATATAATAATATGAGAAACCATATAATAATATTAAAAACCAAACATTACACCAATAAGTGAATATTTGATCTAAGATAATTCATCAGTTTTAATTTTAATTTAATTAAACTAGGTTTTTGCTGAATTGTTTGATTTTTGAAAAATGACTCAAAACTATAATTGTCCATTTATGTGTTTTGTTGTGTATTTTTTACACATTTATTGGCCATACTTTATTACATTACATGTGGCTGACACTTTAAAACCAAAGCGACTTACAACATTTTAAACATTTTAAGCTTTTTAAGAAATTCTAACAACAATTCAAGGAAAATATAAAAAAGATAGAATGCAGTAAAAGTGAAGAAAATAGACACAATTAGTGAAATTAAAAAAGGCAGAGTGCCGTAGGAATAAGTGCATCAACGAGTGCAATTGTCCAGAGGGGGAGTGCAGCTGGGAATGACAACATCCTTCTTGTCCCTGCTAAGATTGCCATTGTTGTGGAGACCTCAACAGTACAATGAGGTGTTAAGTCAAGGATCCACATGTACAGTAGTTGTAAGTAGTGCTATGAGAGGAGATCAGAGCTGGGTCTTCAGAAGTTTTTTGAAGATTGAGAGGGATGTTCCTACTCTAGTAGGAACTGGTAGTGCGTTCCACCAATGAGGAACAACAGATGAAAAAAGTTTGGATTAGCCTGAGCGTGCTGGTGGCCGAGCTAGACGTTTTGCCTGAGAAGCGCAGGGGTTGTGTGGTAGCATATGGCTGTATGAGGACATTCAAACAGGTGGGCTAGAGTACTTTGCAAGCATTAGAGTCTCCGATGAAGTTATTCAGGAAACATTGAACTTCCTAAAAATGTGGTATAACAACTTTTCCTCAAAATGCCTACAGGTTTACACAATCTTGAAAATTTGGACCTGACTCTTAGCATGGGTTCAAAAACGTATGAGCCTGACTGTACATCTAAAAAAAAAAATACTCAATAGAGATTTAACTTCTTTACTTACATGTAAGTAAAAATAACAAAGCACAGACTCTGAAATGTACTTAAAGGGATATTCCGCCATTTTTGGAAATACGCTCATTTTCCACCTCCCCTCGAGCAAAACAATCGATATTTACCTTGTTCCCGTTCATCCAGCCATTCTGTGAGTCTGGCGATACAACTTTTAGCTTCAGCCTAGCATAGATCATTGAATCGGATTAGACCATTAGCTTCTCGCCTGCTAGCTTCATGTTTAAAAGTGACTAAGATTTCTGGTAATTTTCCCATTTAAAACGTGTCTCCTCTCAAGTTAGAAAGTGCAATAAGACCAACTGAAAATGAAACCTGTCGTTTTTCTAGGCTGATTTGACATGGAACTACACTCTCATTTGGCGTAATAATCAAGGCAACTTGCAAACGTACCATAGGCGCAGTGATATCGTACGCAGCATCTGAAAATAGTCCCCATAGACAACAAGCAGTAGTAGTGCCAGTAGGTTGCAAGTTGCCTTGATTATTACGCCAGATGAGAGTGTAGTTCCATGTCAAATCAGCCTAGAAACATGCCAGGTTTCATTTTCAGTTGGTCTTATTGCACTTTCTCACTTGAGAGGAGACACGTTTTAAATGGGAAAATTACCAGAAATCTTAGTCACTTTTAAACATGAAGCTAGCAGGCGAAAAGCTAATGGTCTAATCCGATTCAATGATCTATGCTAGGCTGAAGCTAAAAGTTGTATCGCCAGACTCACAGAATGGCTGGATGAACGGGAACAAGGTAAATATCGATTGTTTTGCTCGAGGGGAGGTGGAAAATGAGCGTATTTCCAAAAATGGCGGAATATCCCTTTAAGCAAGGTTGTTTTTGTTAAAAGAAATGGACGGTGACCTACAATGGTATATTCCAATTGAACAACTGTAGATCCTTAACAACTGTTTAATTGTCCACATGCCATTTTCCTGAAATTCAAGTAGCCTGAGCTTGTTGCCTATACTACCAAGCCAGGGATGAACTAGCAGACAAACATTCTGTTTGAAGTAAACTCCCTGGCAGAATAGGCCTAGTAGGGAAAAGGCAGAATATTTCTATACAACATTTTTTTAAGATGGAAAAAAAAAACAAAGCATATGTTTTGATGTCTGTATATCGTAATAAAACACTGAATTTGACAAAGGGGCACTGCCCCTTAAGTGGCACAGTTGCAAAGTCAATCCACTTTTTGTACCTGCTCCATTGATTTAGGTGGAAATCAGCCTTGATATTGGGGAAGCGCACAATGACCTCAAATAAAAGCTAGAAATACAATTCCAAGGAATTACCATGGAAATGCAAACATCGTTATGCAAAATATCATGTAGGCTATAGTTACAGTTTTTTTCAATTGCTTACACACAATTTTTCAAACCAAGTTCTTTTTAACAAAATTTAAGCACAGGTATCTAACGCCACACTCAGTTTGCATAATTCCTAGATTCTTTGCAAAATGAAACACTTCAGTCAAAACAAACATACTTCAGTTAAAACATACACACTTCATTCAAAACATATACACATATTTGTAAAAATGCTATTAGTTGTCATTTAACAAACACAGTCCTCAATGATCAGACACTATTGCAGCCAGTTTCACACTGCAGTGATAAATGCAAAACGCATTTGTAAAAAGAAAAATTAGGAAATAGCATGTGTTAGATTTTTGCCCAGACATTGTTATGTAAGGGATCATTTAGATGTCCAAAAAATAGTGACAAACCCACAACATTCTTCATGATTAGTTCGACATAGGGAAAGTGTACATAAATAGGTCTATAAACTTGCACTTGCACTGTACAACACTGAAGACTGCTGTAGACTGAATATTTCAAGTATTTCTTTCAATACTTACAGTATTTGTAACCATAATCAGTTACAGTAATCAACCAACAATGAAATCAATTAAACAATAAAATCTGTAGACAAACAAAAACTTCTGCATAAAGTACATACACTTCGACTCTGAAGAGCAACTACTGTAAAAGCAACAAGACTGTATAGCACACCTGAGTGCTGCGTTTTCAATTTTGCACATGTGTGCTTACACACCTGGTGGATGTGATTATCCAATTCGTTCATTAGTGTAGTCATTGGCAATCTGGGGCTTTGTAATGACAAGGAAGTAACCTCACAATCCTTATCTGTGTCTAAGGTGTGGAAATGTGTGTAGAGTTGTACAAATCACTGTGTGTAATGTTTTGCAAAAAGGGTGAAGTAGACATTGTGTGTAATGTTGTGCAAATCGGTGGAGGTGTTTTGCTCCTTGGAGTAAAATTTTGCAAATTGTGTGAAAAAAAATATTTTTGTGTGTAAACAATCGTAAAAAACTGTAACAGATAACCTAGAGATGGTTACTAAGGTGTTGCCCATGTAGGAAAACGTATAAAAGCACATTTATTTTGTGTTTGTACCTTGTTTAATCAAAAAGATATACTGACAAACAGATTTCAGGCGGTGGCGGCCATTTTGAATTTGTAAATTTTGAGGCATTTTGGGACATTTTTGAGCTTCATATACAGCAAATTTGGATTCAGCACCACTTAATAGGCCTACCCCAAGAAATGTCTTATAATATAAATAAGCACAAAATGCCTTCGGGATTTTGTGAAAATTGACCATGTCTAGGATAGACATGGTGATTGCTATAGTTTAATGGTTGATAGTTTAAAAGTCGATCGTTTAAAAATTGAGTGTAGATAGTTTAAAAGCTGTTGTTCTTTTTAAGTATTTGTACTTGTTTATATCCCATCTCCGTTGGGTGGTTACGTGGTTTATATGCACACAGTGTACACACACACGCACACACACACACACACACACACACACAGTGAACTATGGAGAATTACTGGCTAGTGCTGTAATGCTGACTGAACCAGAATATTGTATCTTCGAGATCATTTACTGTGTTCAGAGACGCTGGACTTGGACTGCAGTTTGATGCTGTTAAGGAGAGGTGACCAGTTCAAGAGAACTTAAATGGACTTAAATGGACTCCATAAACGTATGGACTGCATATATAGTGCTTTTATCAGCTTCTGCAAGCACCCAAAGTGTTTATCATGCCTCACATTCACCCATTCACACACCGATGGCGGCGGCTGCCATGCAATGCGCCAACCTGCTCATCGGGAGCACTGGGGTTAGGTGTCTTGCTCAAGGACACTTCGACAGGGTCAGGAGGAATTGGGCTCGAACCAGCAACCTTCCAGTTACTGGACGACTCCTCTACCTCCTGTGCCACTGCCGCCCACAGGTGAAGGCGGTTTGGCCCAGTTGAGGACAAAGGAAAAGTTCATCACACACAGGATGTTACTGCAGACTGTTCAACAGCAAACCACAAATGTTTTTTTTCAAGAGAGTGCACCACAGTTCTCAGTGCTCTACATTTCTCAAACACACACGCACACACACACACACACGCACGCACACACACACACACACACACACACACACACACACACACACACACACACACACACACACACACACACACACACACACACACACACACACACACACACACACACACACACTCACTCACACATGTTGATTATTTTATTTGAACCTTAATACAAGGGAAGATATCCGAACATTGATGGAAGTATGTTACCTGCTTAAATAGATCTGATCAACAGTGGCGATTCTAGAGATTTGTAACAAGGGTGGCCCTAATTAGGGGCACTGGTTAATTCAAGGGTGGCATCTAGATAAACAGAAACAGGCTCAAGTTGTTAAATTAGCACACATGCATGAGTAAAACCATGCAACAAGCACCATACTCATAAATCGAAGAACAAAGAAGGACAAAGGCCATACTCTAACATCAAATGTCTTTGTAATTGGATAAAATGTCAAATACAGTTTTCAGCTCATTTTCAGGTCTGAACAAAACTTGTTCAGAAATTAGGCCATTTGAGCAAAAGTGGAAGTGTGAAATGTTTTTTTGCCAGTGGTTCTTAACTGGTCTGGTTTTGGAACCCATAATCTCACATGTTCATAAAGTTGTGACCAACTATATATATATTTAGCGTTCAGGCCAACAAATATGGTGAGGTAGCCTACATACAGTAAGACACGCAAAGTGCCTGGCCTACTTACAGTAATTGTTTGGAAAATGCAGATGTTTGGCATTACATTTGTGAAGTCTTTAACTACTGATACCTTTCAAAGTACTACTCGACAGGTTTGTCTTTGACAGGGGTGCGTTGTTTCCATGTGGCATTTTAGTTCGGATGGTTTTATGCTCTCATGTGCACCCCACACTGTCTTATTTTGTCTATTTAAGTGAATCATATTCTATCTTACTTCAAGTATAAAGGGTTGCAGCCAACTTGCGTTTCACATGATATCTTAAAATGATGCATACTTTAATAAAATTAGCTCCCTAACATTATATCTAACATGACCTGTCACATGACCTTGTCTTTGTCCTTGCCATGGCAATGACTGATATAGGCTACGATTAAAGTTTATCAAAAATAACGGGCCAATGATAGATCTGATCAGGTATTTTAAATTGGCGATTTTTAATTCCTATTAGCCACAAGCTCTACGACCCATCACTCATTATCACGATCATACCACAACCCACTTTTGGGTTCCGACTAGACTATTTACAATACAACATAACAATACAACAGTGGCTGAGTACTGTAGGTAGAATAGGCAGAGGATTCCACAATCGTAATACTGGGCTTTGTGTGTGTGTGTGTGTGATAAGATAAATGGGCACTGGCAGATGCGATAGGTAAATATATGTTTTCCTGTTAGCACAAGCAGCAGACTGTAGGCCTATTGTAAACTCACATGCTAAAAACAATAAGCCATGTAACCTATAACTGCAAGCATGTTTGCTAGATTGCTGAACCCTGATATTTCAAACTAGTGTGTTGCAAGTCCATCAAGAAAGGTCTCGCCTTTGAATGTTAATGGCAAATCGTAGACTAGGATTTTGGGGTGGCACCTGGGGTGGCCAATTGAATCTCAAGGGTGGCCTGTGCCACCCGGAGCCACCCCTATGGCTACGCCCCTGCTGATCAAACACAGAATGCTTATTAGTCCTCTTTAAGATGGTGGTGTCTGGGGAGGGAATATTACAGAGAGAGATATTACTGGTGTTTTCATTATTGGACCAGTCCATTGGTACAGTGTGGTGCTTATAATTTATATTTTTGTTGTTCCCTCCTGCACTTCTTTGATGCTTTGTGACACTAAGTCCGCATGTCTATCATGCCTAGACATATAAGAGTCCTTTATAAAAACTACATCCGTTCAGGACATGTGTCGTGGTCTCGTTGTCATGGTGAGTGGGGTGAAGAATGCAGTGTGGTTTGTGGCTGAATGGGTAGCCTGAGGTTGGTCCAGTGCTGTATGCTGTGTGAGCGCTTTATGTTGAGGATGGCTGCCCTCGCACCTATTGTTGATAGCCCACACGGTGTGTCGCTCCGCTTATAGGTTGTGATCGGGTAAGTGAGCATATCCGCAACTACTTTATTCAGTTCCACTGTTGCGCTGCCTGGTCTGACCCACTCCAGATGGATTTCAGTCCGATTGGCAAAGATGGTTTAAGTCAAGCCAGCCTGGCATCACACTGAATCCAGCCGCTTTAATGTCAAGTTTGACATTCCCTGCACGTCGTAACAACGGGAAGTTCAGACACAAGCGTTAGTGGCTAGCTACCCTTTCCAGACTGATCTGCAGAGCAAATTAAAATGTATAACAGATTCATCTGGGTCCCACCAGGGAGGGAGTTTGTGCCAGGTAAGATGTCAAAGCAAAAAACGCACCAAAAATGTCCTCAAGTACCTGTGAACCCTCCTGGTATTCACCATCAACTGATAAGGGTCCAAGTGCACATAATAAATGCTTTCTGGTGCACACCAAAATGTAACAATAATAATGATAATACAACTAGATCTACCGCAAAGCGGTACACAATATGACCGCCGATCAGTCCTGCACATTATATAAATCACGCTTTTGTTTCCATCGTCTACTCCATCCCCTACTGCAACTTTTATGTATGTAAATAAATGTGTGCGCTTGCTTTTGTGTATGAGTGCTTCTCTGTGAGTTTTCGTTGAGTGTGTGTGGTGGAGATAATGGTGTGTGTGTGTGCGTGTGTGTGTGTGTCTGCTTGCCTGCTTGTGTTTTATGTGTCTCTGTGTGTATACTTGTGAGTGTGTATGTGTGTGGGTAATGGTGTGTGTGTGTGTGTGTGTACATTTGGTTGGTGCATGTGTACGTGCGTATGCCTGCCTGTCTACTGTGTGTGTAGGTATGTGTCTCTGTGTGTGTGTGAGTGTGTGTATGTGTATGTGTATGTGTGTGTGTGTGTGTGTGTGTGTGTGTGTGCGCGCGTGTGTGTGCACTCACTGGCTCTGGCGCACGGTACTACTTTGATAGCACTTCTTAAGCCCAGTTCATTCATTAGGATCCAAACAGTGATGAAGTTAGAAGCGACCAAACACCTCCATGTTTTCCCTCCAGTTACACGAGTAGTCACATGCACGTCCAAGTATGGTGAGACAAAATAAAATGTGGTGCATTTCTAAGCAGGTAAGAGGGATAACTATATTGTGTGGCAGAATAACACTTGGGAGCACTTGGGAGACTCGGCACAGTAATATCCTCACTCCAAAGTGAAACTGAAAGTGCAAGAGTGATGATATTACTGCGCCGAGTCGAAGTGTGAGGGAACCGTTGACCAAAAATTCTGGAAGATGACGGGAAAAAAGTATATATATATATATATATATATTAAACTTTGACAATCATGATATGACCGCTATGCTAGCTACGCTAGCGGCGGTCATAATTATACATAGTGCCTATGCTTATGCATAGTGTTTTTCTGTATTCTTTTAATGAAATAGCCCAGAGATTCCTCTGCAGCATGGCATTGCCATCCATAACGGAGGACATGGCCCAAGAGGCCTTCATCAGGTATGCCGACAGCAAATGCTGCTACGGTACAGCCCCTGCCGAGGAGGGGGTCATCACAGGAATGGAGGCCTTCAACACATACAAGGTGTGGCTGTGTACAGTGGCCGAGACGTGCAAAACAAATTTACATTTGCTGGTGCAAATTTACAAAGTGCAAAAACAGATTTACATTTGCGGGTGCATATTTACAATGTCCGAGCACAAAATTACATGTCATAAAACAAAATCACACTCTAAATCAAATGTACAGCCAACACTTTTACCACAGGCTAAAACTTTTACAAGTTTAGATACACATTTACAGGCAGCAAAATCTGATGGAAAGGGTAGGTACCGGGTAGGCCATCGTAGTTATGTCTTACACACACACACAAATACGCACTTACACACACAGACACATGCAAGCACACACACACACACACACACACACACACACACACACGCACACACACACACACACGCACACACATACACACATACAGTACACATATGCATGCATGCAGGCAAGCAACACTCAATGCTCCTGCACAAATTTATGTTTTCAGTATCGCCTTGTGACTTTCCAGGAGACCAGAACTACTCAGCTGAGCTTTGAACCCTACAATGGTAAAATTCCAAAACCATGACCTATCATTAATCAGTGAAAGTGCTGTTCCACCACTGTTGTTTTTTATTTGTGTGTTTGTGTGTGTGTGTGTGTGTGTGTGTGTGTGTGTGTGTTAGGGCAACCTGTCGCTACACCCTTCGGAGAAACAGTTGCATCTATTTGGGACGTCCCTGTGCAGGCTCCAAACTTCTTCCAGCAACATGAAGAAAGTGTTAGATTGCCCAACACCTTATCCGTGGAGGTACGCTGGGATAGTCAGTTCCTCTCGCTCTCATCATCTGTGTGTCTCTCTCTAAATGTAGTTCAATTGAATAGAGCTCTGCTAAAATGACACCACTTTGTATTGCCAACATATTACACATAATAATAATAATAATAATACACATGTCAGTGATTCTAATTGTACAGTTGTTAGTAATTGTACCATTAGTGGTATGTATAAGAAAGAAAACAAAGACATAACATCATGCATCATACAGTACTGCAACAAAAATGTGTGAGTGAGTGTGTGTGTGTGGGTGTGTGTGTGTGTGTGTGTGTGTGTGTGTACGTATTTAAAGTGTGCAAGTGTTACACCCCTGAAACGGGCAGATAGAATCACAGAGTGATTTTAGTGCGGTTTACTCAATAGGATTTAATAGAATCTTTTCTCAAACAAATGCACACATTACCATAACATACAGGCTTCTAACTTCGTCTAACTTACTGGTTAGCATGCCGCTTAAGACATCATGAACAAAACAAATGCTTTTTGTTTTTAACCATTATAACCATCTCTTGTAAATTATTTATCGTGACTATAATATCCTCACTCCATTGTAACAAATGTACTATTTTTAAATCTATACAGTAAAAGACCATAAACTAATCCCATATGTTTCCAACTTGTTACACAAGTAGGCAGGTTGAGACACAGCCAGAGAGAGAGAGATACAGAGAGTGTGTGGATGAGAGTCTCTGTCTATACTGTACATACAGTATACTGAGTGTGTGGAGGGAGTCTCTGTCTATACTGTACATACAGTATACTGAGTGTGTGGAGGGAGTCTCTGTCTATACTATATTGCCAAAAGTACTTGCTCGCCTACCTTGACTCACATATGAACTTCAGTCACATCCTATTTTTAATCCATAGGGTTGAATATGATGTCGGTCCACCCTTTGCAGCCTTAACAGCTTCAACTCTTCAGAGAAAACTTTCCACAAGGTTTAGGAGTGTGATTACAGGATTTTTTGACCATTCTTTCAGAAGCGCATTTGTGAGGTCACACACTGATGTTGAACAAGACCTTTAGGATGAATTAGAGCGGAGAACATCAGTGTGTGACATGCGCTTCTGAAAGAATGGTCAAAAATTCCCATAAACATACTCCTAAACCTTGTGAAAAGCTTTCCCAGAAGAGTTGAAGCTGTTATAGCTGCAAAAGGTGGACCGACGTCATATTCAACCCTATGGATTAAGAATGGGATGTGACTGCAGTTCATGTGTGAGTCAAAGCATGTGAGCAAATACGTTTGGCAATATTGTGTACATGCATATTATATTCATACTTTGCAGTCATGTGACTACTGGCAGGCAAGAAACACTGACACCTATGGCTGACGTTTGCATGTTTGTATACACAAAGTGACATCTGTTCCGTCGTGCAATGAAGTCCTCATCTGAATGTACATGTACACCCTGCCTGCCGGTGCACAGCAGCTATCTGGCATGTCGTTTTCACCTCAAAACGACAACTTTCGTATAGTTAAACTGGGGACGTCCTGGCAAGATCTTTGATTACTTAAAGGTATACTATGCAACGTTTTTCAGTTAATCAATTCGTTCCATACTGTTATATATGATTAAATGAGTCATTACCGGTCGAACGGTGTTTTTTTTGGCCGCTCTAGTAGTCTGTAGCAGTAAAACCACACTTGCAACTTCAAGAGACACCGGGCACGCACCCATGCCCTACTCCAGGAAGTGTCATGTAAAGTCTCATGAAAAGGCACGGCAGACTGACCGATTGAGGAGTTTTGTCAAATATACACGCTAAAGCTAGGGGAAGCTCTGCAGAGAAATATGCAAGCATAAAACGAACGAAAATGAACGAAATGAACGAACGAAAGCGAAACCGGCGATGAAATCGCCAATCCTGCATAGTATACCTTTAACTAGGGATTTGTTGTTAGACAATGATGTCCTTGCCCGCCAGCCAGTGGTTGTGACATCACATGCAAGATATGAATTGATTGTATGGATGGCTGTTTCTCTCTCTATAGAGATCTCTCTATAGATAGTCATCCACACTCACACTTAAATATCTAAATATAATACAGTACAATACATAATACAATACAATAATATATAATATAATACTGAATAAATATCTAAAGTCACAATTCACATGTCCTGTACATCTGTGAGCAATGTAATGACCAGTTGTCTCTCTGTCCTGGCAGAATTGTCAACCTTGTCTTGGGAACGGCAAAATCCTTTGCACATTCTGTTCTGGACGCGGGAATGTGAGAATGATGATGAGGACTTGTTGAGTTGGCCTACAGTGCACACTAGACTACACACACACACACACACACACACACACACACACACACACACACACACACACACACACACACACACACACACACACACACACACCGTTAACAATCCCTAACACACACCGGTGTGCTTACAGTAAATGCTCTGTGTTATAACATTAACGGACGTCTCTGTGTTCTGCTGTTTGTCCTCCTAACAGATTAGGTGCGACGAGTGCAGTGGCCGTGGCGTCGGTTTGGAACCGGATGGATCGCTTTCCCCATGCACAGCATGTAGAGGAAGGGGACGAATCATGTAAGTCAGTTATTTGACTTCCGGCCGGGTGGAAACACTGTAGAGGCCGAACACATACAGTACTTCATGCACAAGCAGATCTGTCTCCCCTGAAGAGAGGTGTTTGCAGGTGCATGGCTTTCAAATGGAATAGAGGACCACACTCTGATTTGGGTACACAGGTTACCTTCAAAACTACGGCAACCCGATGGGTCAACACAGATGCAAAAGCCCCAACATGAATGCATAAAAGCCACAACACACATTCAACCCTTTTGAACCATGCACCAAATATATCTGGACCAAGGGGGTAGGCGAACAGAGAGCGTACCCCCTATGGGTGGCTTTAAAGGAACACTTCACCGTTTTTTTCCATATTAAACTACGTTATTCGCTTAAGAGTCATTGCACGAGAAAACCAGGCAGAACAAGCAGGAGGTGGGAAGAAAGGGGTCGGCCAAATCGGCTCATACTTTGTATATGTGATAAGTATGTGGAACTATGAACAACCATATACTTAAAACCCTCCAGCTGTTTTTTGTTATGGAGTTCTGGGACCCGTCTCAGAGACCCTCAAAAATCCAACAATTCATGGATGAAAATGACTGAAATTGCCATTTCTACCCTGATTATCCTGATAAAGATATGAACACGAGCTTTATGTTTCCATAGAGCTTAGGTAGAATAGTTTTAAAGACCAAAAGGTGCACTAGGGGGTTATCTGCACCACTGAAAGCAGAATTTTCATCCCTCTAAAATTGGTCATTTTTAGGAGGCATTATCTCACATTCGCAGTGGCTTTGGTGGATGGTTTTACTGTTGCTGGACAGAGGAACATCTTCTGATTCAAAAACAATGGTCGTCTAATTGGGCCACACATAATGTGCGCCGTGCCAGGAGGGTCTTTCCGGTATTTTTTCGAATTTTGGAGTATAATAAACCAGGTAATAATATCTCACTATAGGGTAATTTATGGTCAATTTTTGTGTCACTGTATGACAAATTGTTAAAGAAAGCTTTAATTAACTAGAAAAGCACTCAAAGAGTGCAGACCTCTGCATGCATTGATGCTCTTGGTTGTCATACATTTGAAACTAGACTATTCAGATCGTCACCGAGTGGCCATACCATGCCATTACATCGCAAACATCTGGCATTAAATCTGTTTGTGATGTAATGCCATGGTATGGCCATGTGATGGCGATCTGAATATGGATTATCATAGGCCAAAACACGACAAATTCTGCTAAAGACCCTCCTGGCACGGCACACATTATGTGTGGCCCAATTAGACGACAATTGTTTTTGAATCAGTAGATGTTCCTTTCTCCAGCAACAGTAAAACCATCCACCAAAGCCACTGCGAATACGAGATAATGCTTCTTAAAGGTATACTATGCAACGTTTTTCAGTTAATCAATTCGTTCCATACTGTTATATATGATTAAATGAGTCATTACCAGTCGAACGGTGTTTTTTTGGCCGCTCTAGTGGTCTGTAGCGGTAAAACCACACTTGCAACTTCAGGAGACACCGGGCACGCACCCATGCTCTACTCCAGGAAGTGTCATGTAAAGTCTCATGAAAAGGCACGGCAGACTGACCGATTGAGGAGTTTTGTCAAATATACACGCTAAAGCTGTAGGGGAAGCTATGCAGAGAAATATGCAAGCATAAAACGAGCGAAAATGAAAAGTGAAAGCGAAACCGGCGATGAAATCGCCAATCCTGCATAGTATACCTTTAAAAATGACCGAAATTTAGAGGGGGGGACATTCTGCTTTCAGTGGTGTAGATAACCCCTCGGTGCACCTTTTGGTCTTTAAAACTATGCTACCTAGGCTCTATGGAAATATAAAGCTTATGTTCATATCTTCATCAGGATAATCAGGGTAGAAATGGCAATTTCAGTCATTTTCAGCCATGAATTGTTGGATTTTTGAGGGTCTCTGAGAGGGGTCCCAGAACTCCATAACAAAAAACAGCTGGAGGGTTTTAAGTATATGGCTGTTCATAGTTCCACATACTTATCACATATACAAAGTATGAGCCGATTTGGCCGACCCCCTTCTTCCCACCTCTGCCTGGTTTTCTCATGCAATGACTCTTAATTAAGACGAGTTGATACATACCTCTCACGCTTCAATGCGTGCACTCACTGGCTCTGGCGCGTGGCGCAACTTTGATAGCACTTAGCTAGCCCAATGCATTCATTAGGATCCAAACAGAGATGAAGTTAGAAGCGACCAAACACCTCCATGTTTTCCCTATTAAAATACAGTTACACGAGTAGTCACACGACCAAGTATGGTGAGACAAAATAAAACGTGGTGCATTTCTAAGCAGGTAAAAGGGATAACTATATTGTGTGGCGGAATAATATTAGGAGCACTCTGCGCAGTAATATCCTCACTGCAAAGTAAACTGAAAGTGCAAGAGTGAGGATATTACTGCGCCACACAATATAGTTATCCCTCTTAAAGTGAAACGTGAGAGGTATGTATCAACTCGTCTTAAATAGGGGATTAAAACAGTTTAATATGAAAAAACGGTGAAGTGTGCCTTTAAGGCTAGAAGTTGACCATTTAGAGTTAGCATCCCAGATAGCAAAACTGCACTGGGACGGAACTGGGCCACATGTACCACAACATTCGGCACGGATCTTTATAATGGACCTGATCTGGCGTCCAAACGCACATCGGTCCAAAATTGTTTTGGATCTGTTTGACGGATTTGCGGCAGATATGAACTTGCACTCGTCCAGGTCCGTCCCAGATAGCAAAACACACCTACCACGACATCCGGCACGGATCTGAATAGTGGACCTGATCCGCCGTCCAAACGCACATCGGTCCAAAATTGTTTTGGATCCGTTTAACTGATCTGGTGGCAATAAGGGCTGAGACTGCTCCCAACAAACAAGATAACTGTAGGAGCCATTTATGTTCACCTTAGTTAGGTTAATTTATGTATTATTTTATTTTAGCCACTTGGGGGAGTATTGCACTGGGTGTGGCACGTCACTGGGAATTGGGTATATTTACAGGTGTGATAATTAATTAGGGAAAGGTGTGGATGGTGGGGAACACACGGTTCTTACCGTAGCCGTGAGCAGCCACCGACAGCACGCCACAACATTTTATTTATCAGCACAAACAGCACTTTATTAATCAGCACCGTAAAGGACGATTTTATGTAATAGGCTATTTTTCTATCAATAAACGGGAACACCACCCAAAGATAACCGAAGTCTGGATCTAGGATTATTCGCTACGCGTTGAGACCACCTGCATACCATCCATGCCGAGGCTTATAGGATAGCCTCCACACCGTAAGAACCCATTCCTTTTTGTCTGGATACGCTTCTGAATTGGACAGAAGCGTTCTGATCGTTTGGATATTGAAAAAGGACTGCCCGTTTCATTGGATTGATTACTGTCGCGGAACTTGGAAGTCTTAATTGGAACACCTGGAAGTCCTCACGTCGTTATCCAGTGCAGACCGCAATCATCGAAGGCTGGTGGGTACACTTTCATATTCCTCTATGCTGGAGTTGGAAAAGAAAACGTGGACTTTTGAAATGTAAACGATAGACTTTTCAGTGCTGCTGCTTCATAAAAATTGTCTGGCCTGCGTGTGCTGTTAATTGACAAATTCCGACGCTCGGGATATTCCAAGTGCTGTGTTGTGCGTGCTGTCGGCTGCCTCCGCATAAGTAGGCCTAAAGTAAATTGTTGTGTTTTATAGAGCGCTTGAACTTGACGCGCTTAACACACAAATATGAGCGCAGAGGAAGACAATTCGCCCGACCGGGCCAAGACTGCTGTTGTGGTTACAGATGAAAATAACATTCCCGATAAACCTAGTTTTCCTGTTGATGATTCGGAGAAACGCACAAGAAAATTAACAGCTAAGGGATTTACCATGTTGTTTGAAAACCTTCAGAAAAATCGGAAATTCCAATTTATGCAAGCTAACAAAATTAAGCAAAGGATTAATGTGCTTTTTTCTGAAAAAATTACATCTCAAACTGTGTCTGATGTGAAGAAATGTCTAAGCAAATATACCACATTGTGCAAAGAGGCTTTAGAAACTCAAACTACTTTGTTGGAAATGCCTATGCCAGACCCTGAATACGAGAAGCAAAAAAAATGGCTTTTACAGAAAACAAAGGAAATGGATTCATTTGAAAATGATGTGAAGCAATGGTTGGCCAATGCTGCAAAAAAGGACAGTGATGAGTTTGATGTGCTGTCTATAACAGACTCTGACCTAAGGCCTGAAGACAGTATATCCAATGTTTCAAGTAAAGGATCAAAACATAAAGGTCGCTCTTCTGTCCATTCAAAGGCTTCTAGTATTAATTCTGTACGTTTAAAGGCAAAGGCTGAAAGGGCTGCTCTTTTACAGTCTGCGGCTGCTTTGAGAAAAATGCATGATATTGATGCTGAAGAAGCAGCCCTTCAAATTGAAAAGGCAAAGCTGAAAAGAAAAAAGGAACAGCTAGAGGTTGAGGCCAAATTGGCTGCTGCGACAGCTAAATTGTCTGTGTTTGAAAATGTGTCTGGTGGTGAAGATGTGGTTGAGTATGATGAAGAGGATAATAAAGATGCCATGAATGCCTATCTTAATGCTCATTTGAAATCACAAACATCAAGCTATCTGAACACAGCTCCTGTCTTGCAACTTCCTAAAACTGTCTCTTTCCAACAGGACCATTCTCTGCCATTGGCTGCACGGCCTAAAGGAAGGCTACATATTCCGCAAACTCAGTCTTCAGTAAGGTCTTATAACCCTTTGTCTTCAGTGTCCTTTGCACCGTCTTCTCACAGGTCTGAAGTTCAGGGAAACGGATCTAGATTCAGCAACCCTATATCGTCAGGTTTTCAGTCGTCAACTTCTCAATGGAGTGAGCCTACAAATACGAGTGATGATGAAGCAAGTGGAAATGGCCTTGGATCTGGACTCACCAACACTACAACAGCAGGATTTCAGCCACTGACCTCACAAGGGAGTATACGTATGCAGTCACAATCACATAATCATTCTCCTCGTGATAATGTTCAACACTCCACTCTGTATGACCTTATGCAAAAGCAAACTAACATCACTGCTCAGCTGGTTCAGAATCAAGCCTTAGCCTCTCTCCCTCCACGAGCTATCCCAGAGTTTGATGGTGATCCACTTAAATATGCTGCCTTTATTAGAGCCTTTGAGCAAGGTATTGAAAAGAAAACTACAGATAAACAAGAATGTCTTTACTACCTTGAGCAATATACCAGAGGGCAGCCAAGAGAACTGGTTCGGAGTTGCTATAACATGACTCTTGGGCAGGGCTATGATAGAGCAAAGAATCTATTGAAAGAGCATTTTGGTAATGAACTGAAAATTGCTGCAGCTTATATGGAGAAGGCTATGAAGTGGCCAACAATGAAGGTTGACGACACTAATGCTCTGCAGTCTTTTTCAATCTTTTTAAGGGACTGTTGCAATGTCATGGAAGATCTACGGCATATGGAGGAGATGAACGTGCCATCTAATCTTCGACTGATAATGATGAAGCTGCCATATAAACTGAGGGAGAAATGGAGGTCTGTCGCCTGGGAGCTACAGGAGCGCCGTGGTCACAGAGCTATGTTCCCAGATTTTGTGGCCTTCATTGAACGTCAGGTGAAGATGTTATCTGATCCTCTCTTTGGTGACCTACAGGGCATGTCACCAGACCCTTCCTCTAAACCCAAGAGCAGATATATTGGAAGAGGCCATGCTACTGTTGCTGCCATCAATACTGCCTCTGGACCAACTACATCAGCAACTTGGCATCAACAGCGCAGAGGGCCAGCTTCACAGAAGAATGACCAAGAGTCATGCTGTGTGTGTAGGAGTCAGCATTCAGTAGAGAAATGTCTACAGCTTTATGAGATGACACACAGAGAGAAATTGGATGCTTTGAAAGTAGGCAGAGTGTGTTTCAGCTGTCTGAGGAGAGGTCATATGAGTAGGGAATGTGACGAGCCTTTAACATGTGATATCTGTAAATACAAACATCCAACTGTCCTTCATATCGAGTATAAAGCTAAAGCACAGGAAGTGTCAGTCAATAATGCACTTGTGTCATTGGAGACATGTGGCCATACTGGGGCCGGAAGTGATGAAAATGTTCTTTCTATTGTGCCTGTACAGGTGAAGACCAAGTTCGGGAGCAAGACTGTGAACACTTATGCCTTCCTAGACCCTGGGAGTTCAGCTTCTTTCTGTACCCAACACCTCATGAGGAAACTGAATCTTTCAGGAGTCAGGACTAGCATTCTTCTTCGTACTCTTGGCCAAGAGAGGTCTGTTGACACATTCTTGCTTAGTGGTCTTGAGGTTTCTGGCTTGAATGAGAATAACTTCCTAGACTTACCTGAAGTCTATACTCAGAGGACCATGCCTGTGAGCAGAAATAACATTCTCACTCAACAGGACCTAGAGGGATGGAAATACCTTGAAGGCATTAAGGTTCCCAGTCTTGAGGCAGAGGTGGAGTTGCTGATAGGCACCAACGCACCGAAGCTCATGGAACCATGGGAAATAATAAATAGCCAAGGCGAAGGACCATATGCTGTCAGGACTCTACTGGGGTGGGTCGTGAACGGTCCGCTGAGAGGTGGTGAGCCGTGCAAAGGCAAGTTTGGCCGTCCTGCTTTCACTGCCAATAGGATTTCAGTCGCCAAGCTACAGGACTTATTGGTTGCCCAATACAATCAGGAGTTCAATGAAAAGTCAGATGATGTGTGCCTTTCCCGAGAGGATCAAAAGTTCATGCAAATCATGGAGTCTTCAATTCAGCTTGATGAAGGGCACTACTGCTTTGATTTGCCTTTTAAGGCTAAAGATGTCATCCTGCCAAACAACTACAGCATCGCAGAGCAGCGTCTCTTAAGTCTTCATAGGAAGTTCAAGAGGAACGAAGTTTATCATCAAGAGTACACAGCTTTCCTCTCTGAAGTAATTGAAAAGGGTTATGCTGAGCTTGTACCACAGCAGCAGTTGAAGCGGGCTGACGGCAAGGTGTGGTATATTCCCCATCACGGGGTATACCATCCGAAAAAGAAAACCCTTAGAGTTGTTTTCGACTGTGCTGCCGTGTATAAAGGAATTTCATTGAACTCGCAGCTGTTGCAGGGGCCTTACCTCACAAGCACTTTGCTTGGTGTACTTACTAGGTTTAGACAGGAACGTGTAGCACTGATGGCAGACATTCAAGCCATGTTCCATCAGGTGAGGGTGTCTCTTGAGCACACAGACTTTTTACGCTTCTTGTGGTATCCTGATGGCGATACAAAACAAGCTCCCATGCAATACAGGATGAGAGTTCATCTCTTTGGGGCTGTGTCTTCGCCCAGTTGTGCGAATTATGCACTGAGGAGAATTGTACAAGACTACAAAGACAACTTTGAACCCAGTGTTATGAACACAATACTCCAAAATTTCTACATGGACGACTGTCTTAAGTCTGTGTCATCAGAGGCCAAGGCTATAGAAATGGTCCATGAATTGACTGAAGCCTGTGCGAAGAGAGGATTCCGCCTGTTGAAGTGGACAAGCAACAGCAGTGAAGTTTTGGCCGGTATTCCTGAGCCACAGCGTTCCAAGGCCACCAGGGGGCTTAACCTGGATCAAAAGGCAAGTCCTGTTGAAACAGCTCTTGGTCTTCATTGGTGCATAGATGCTGATGTTCTGACCTTTAGAATAGCCATAGAAGAGCGCCCACATACAAGACGTGGCATATTGTCTGTGGTGTCGTCTATCTATGACCCTTTGGGTTTTCTTGCACCATTTACTTTGCCTGTCAAAAGGATGCTGCAGGAGATGTGCAGGCTGAACATCGGCTGGGACGCCAGCATACCTCGTGTCTTCTCTGAGCAGTGGTCCAAATGGCTGGCTAATCTACATCACATCGCCAAGCTCACAGTGGACCGCTGCATCAAGCCAAAAGACTTTGAAACACCTACTCTCCTGCAGTTGCATCACTTCTCTGATGCTAGCGAGTATGGCTACGGAACTGCATCATATCTCAGGATGGAGAACAAAAGAACCGTGTCAGTATTGCTTTTATCTTGGGTAAAGCCAGGGTCGCTCCTTTAAAGCAAACCACAATTCCTCGGCTCGAGCTGACTGCTGCTGTCCTGGCTGTCCAGGTGGACAAGATGCTGAAGAGAGAGTTGCAGCTGGATCTCCACCCATCGGTATTCTGGACAGACAGTACAACCGTTTTAAAGTATATCGGAAATGAGACCAGGAGATTTCATACATTTGTGGCCAATAGGGTGGCTGTAATTAGAAATGAAACTGATGTTTCACAGTGGAGACATATTGGCACAAGATTGAATCCGGCAGATGAGGCATCCAGGGGTCTAAGTGCTCAAGAGTTCCTTGCATGTGAGCGGTGGCTGAAGGGACCAGAATTTCTCTTGAGGGGGGAAGAGGAATGGCCTAAGACCATCATGGAGCAATCGCCGATCCCTGTGGATGATCCTGAGGTGAAGAAAGACCCACTTGTGAATGCCTTTGTCTCGCACAGTCCACTGAATGCAACCAAGGTGTTTTTAAGTCACTTTTCAGTTTTTAAGAAGCTGATCACATCTGTGGCATGGATGCTAAGGCTTAGAGATGCACTTCTAACCTTGTCCCAAAAGAGAAAGGTTCTCCAAGCCTCTGGAAGCATCGGCCATGACGATGGAGACCAAAGAAAGGACCACCTTCATGCGGAGATGCAAAGAGAGAAATTAGCAGTCCGGGGACAGTCGCTTACAACCGATGACCTTGAGAGGGCAGAAGGTGCCATCATCTCCTTTTTCCAGCAAGATAGGTTCTTTGATGAGATTACCGTTTTGAAAGACGGAGGATCGGTCAAGCGAAACAGTGACCTCTACAAGCTGGACCCAGTGTTTGAGGACGGACTGCTACGGGTGGGAGGAAGGCTCAGTAGGGCTGCCATGCCGGAGGTGGAAAAACATCCGGTCATTCTTTCTAAAGAACAACATGTGTCCAGACTCCTCTTGAGGCATATTCATCAACAGCTGGGTCACGCAGGTAGAAATCACATGCTCTCTCTACTCAGGAAGCGATACTGGATTACTCATGCCAATTCTGCCTGTAGGAAGGTAATCTCCGAGTGCGTAGTCTGTCGCCGCCTCCAAGGAAAGACGGGGGAACAGAAAATGGCAGACCTACCAATAGAGAGAATTGTGCCAGACTTGCCAGCTTTCACAAATGTGGGCGTCGACTATTTTGGGCCAGTGGAAGTGAAGAAAGGCCGCGGCAGAGCAAAGCGCTATGGCGTCCTCTTCACCTGCATGGCGAGTCGGGCAGTTCATCTTGAAGTTGCTTATACTTTAGACACTGACTCATGTATAAATGCCATTCGTCGTTTCATGTGTCGTAGAGGTCAGGTGACGCACCTAACATCAGACAATGGCACCAACTTCATAGGCGCCGAGAGGGAGTTAAGGGAAGCTGTTACTAAATTAGACCATCAGAAGATTCAGCATGCCTTACTGCAGAGTGGCCTTGCATGGTCTTTCAACCCTCCAGCTGCATCTCACCATGGGGGGGTTTGGGAGCGGCTTATTCGTCTTGTGAAAAGAGTCCTTTCCTCCACACTTAGACTCCAAGTACTAGATGATGAAGGGTTTCATACCATTCTCTGTGAAGTAGAAGCCATCCTCAATAGTCGTCCCATAACAAAGGCCTCTGATGATGCGAATGACCTCGAAGCACTTACACCCAATCACATCCTGCTTCTAAAATCAAAACCACACCTCGCTCCTGGGCTTTTTTGTAAGGATGACCTGTACATGAAGCGGAGATGGAGGCAGGTGCAGTTCCTGTCTGACCTCTTTTGGAAGCGCTGGGTGAGGGAATACTTACCGCTACTTCAGGAGAGACAGAAGTGGGTGAGACCAAAAAGAAGCTTTTCCATGGGAGACATTGTGGTTGTAATGGATCCTGTCACTCCACGAGGGTCCTGGCTGATGGGAAGGATTACGCAGACGTACCCCGATAAGAGAGGTTTTGTCCGCTCCGTTCGACTGAAGACAAAAACGGGTCAGCTGGACCGGCCAGTAACGAAGATCTGCCTTTTAATGGAAGCTGAAGTGTCATAGATGTCCCGGCTAGATGACCTGACCACAGATGTCCTAGGCTAGATGACCTGACCACAGATGTCCCGGCTAGATGACCTGACCACAGATGTCCTAGCCTCAAAGAAGATTCACTTAGATTAGCTCTGCACAAATGGCTCCTTTAGTTTAAGTTGGGTAATTTTGGTAATTGTGGTTAAAGTAAATATTCACAATTATGGGGCCGGGGTGTAGGAGCCATTTATGTTCACCTTAGTTAGGTTAATTTATGTATTATTTTATTTTAGCCACTTGGGGGAGTATTGCACTGGGTGTGGCACGTCACTGGGAATTGGGTATATTTACAGGTGTGATAATTAATTAGGGAAAGGTGTGGATGGTGGGGAACACACGGTTCTTACCGTAGCCGTGAGCAGCCACCGACAGCACGCCACAACATTTTATTTATCAGCACAAACAGCACTTTATTAATCAGCACCGTAAAGGACGATTTTATGTAATAGGCTATTTTTCTATCAATAAACGGGAACACCACCCAAAGATAACCGAAGTCTGGATCTAGGATCTAGCGATCAAAAGTTCCAAAAAACCTGCGCTGAATGGCTGAATTCCAGGAGGGTGGGATGTAGCTACTTCTAGATGCTGGAAGGTGTAATAATTTAACTCATTAACTACTGACCAAGAGATTGGCTGTAAATAGTTCCAAAAGTCCCATAACGAGGAAATAGCCTGGAAAAAGCACTGCCATTTTTTCCTACGGAGGTCTATGGGAGTGTCGCCACTCTGTTGTGTGGTATACGGATCTGCAATTCATGGGTTTCATCAGGTCCCTTTCCACAGGTGTATAAAATGAAGCACCTTGATTATCAATGCAGACTGCATGGTGATTGATACACCTGTGCTAAGGGACCTGATGAAACCCATGAATACGGGTCTGCCTCTTGTGTGTGGTACGGGTCTGCTTCTTGTGTGTGGTACGGATCTGCAATACGGGTCCTTTTATTGTGTGTGTGTGGCACGGGTCCTCTTATTCTGTGTTGTACGGATCTGCAATACGGGTCCGCCTCTTGTGTGTGGTACGGGTCCACTTCTTGTGTGTGGTACGGATCTGCAATATGGTTCCGTTTATTGTGTGTGACACGGGTTCGCTTATTCTGTGTTGTACGGATCTGCAATACGGGTCCGCTTATTGTGTGTGGGCCACATCTGGCCCACAGTCAGATACCGTAGGTCCGCTACATACGGATCTAAAGGCTTTCATGCGGATCCGGCCCAAAGGAAATTGCTATCTGGTATTGCATTGACCCCCATTCATTTTGGCATCACTTTGACATCAAATAATGTTACATCTGAAGTGTTTGCAACTTTGTGTGACTGGCATGGCATCATAACCTCGTAACTCTCTTTAAAAACAATGCTAAAATGACGTAATGGGCATGCGACCTGGCATCGCACAGGAGAGAACCGTATTCTCTGGATAAGAAACGTATTACTGAACAGGGGATCAAGCAAGTTAGTCTCTGCTATTCAGCCTCTTGGCGACTAAATCTTGTGCTAAAGGATAGTCACCTACTGTACACTGACACTGCTAACATGGTTATCATCATGATAACATATCTGTATGTTAATGGTCATCACAAAGCATCGGCTCTTTTGAAATGGCATCAGCACAGTTATTTCTCCAGATTCTCTTGCTATTGCTCTGTCATTTTGAATATTATAAGAAACTACATGTACACTATAGTTCCTAGTTCCTTAAGACAAATGAGGTTTGGGTCAGAGGTTTCAAGTTTGTCTCTCCATGTGTGTGTGTGTCTACAGCTGCGCGGCCTGCTGTGGTCTCGGCTTCTGTAGATGCACCTGCTGCAATGGTAGAGGGAAGGTTGTGGAGTTCACCGAGCTCAATGTCAAATGGTGAGGTCATCGCATATGCCGTCATCTCCAGTGAATGACTCTTCAGCATCACAGACAGGCCAGTGCTTTGAAGTGGTCAGTTACTGTAATGACTCCTCAGCAGCACAGACAGGCCAGTGCGTTGAAGTGGTCAGTGATGGTGGTCTGCTGTGTGTGTTGCAGGACTAATCACACAGATAGTGTGTTTGTGGCAGAGCGGGCCTGTGGCATCACTGAGGAGAAACTCCAGAATGTGTCAGGGAAGATGATTTACAAGAATTCACATCGGCAGGTAAAAGTCATAAAGAGTGTGTGTAGTTCAGTGGCATAGTGAACACACTGTTGCCGAGGGGATAAATCATCAAATTTTGCATGGTGTCCTTGGGGTCTATTAAGTAATTTTGGCCTAGGAAAAAACGTTGTAACATATCATGTTAGAGTATATCATTATCAATGAAATATTCTTAGGGTTTCTTAGTTTTTAAAAAAATATATATTTAATTTGTCATTTAATATTCCAGGTTTCCATCACTTATTTAGTTTCTTCCAAACATCAATCATTATTTTAATTAATTTATGGTTTCTCCTTGAATTCTAACACTTTTATGTGCCTATATTGCATTTGAACACATGGGTCACAAATGACCAGCATTCATTTCCTGTGTAAAATTAACGATCTTCTATAGCAAGTTTCGCAGTGAAATTCAAATTCTGTTGTGTTATATTAGACACACACGGTTGTAAGGTATCCGAAAAAGTACATCCGGGATTTCGAAAATCATGATAAAAGATGACAGAAGCTGTATTTTGCTACTAAACTTGCTATAGAAGATCGTTGAAGACCAGTAACCACTCGGTGAGCTGCACATTTTTAAAAACAAACGTTTAGGGGTGTTTTAAGGACAGAATAGAGCATGCACAAAGCGAGCCATGTTAAAGCCATACGGAGCTCCATTCTAAAGCTGCCAAAATCCACAAACAGGCTCAATCGTCGAGATTTCAGTGTCAAACACTCGTTTTCATGCTAGGCAATACAGAAAAAGGGCTTAAAGTGTAAAATACCGAAATATTCCTTTCAGTGATTTGACACTACATTTCAATTTTTTTAAAATCAACAGCTGGGCTCCTAGGCTGAAATCATTTAGGAGGTCCTAAAGAAGCTTCATGTAAAATGTGTTGCTTTTTTCACGTTGTTAATATTATCATGTGATATGTGCACTACCCAACTGGACTAGTGTACTGTATCTGTGTGTGTGTGTGTGTGTGTGTGTGTGTGTGTGTGTGTGTCTTTTGGGAATACATAAGCATACTGATATGTGTTTTACATGATTGGTCATAGAATGTTAAGTCCTTCCAGAGCTCTCTAATCTGTGTGTGTGTGTGTTTGTTTAGGTAAGTTATGTGACAGACTTTGCTGATTCTGCTGTGGTTGAAGCATCAAAAAGGCTTGTGATAGGACACCAAAATGGCTTCATCTCCAATGACTCACGCATACGGCAGCAGGTAGCATATGCAGGCATATGTGTGTGTGTGTGTCTGTCTGTCTGTCTGTCTGTCAGTCTGTCAGTGGTAATTGTGAATGTTGTTCTCGTTGCCTGATACGTTTCTGTTGTGTGGCTGCTGTTTCAGGGCCAGACCATTGAGCTGATCCCCGTCACCCGCGTCAGCTACACGTGGAGGAGGACAGGTTTAGCGAGGTTGATGGAAAACCCCTCTGGTAAACAGGAGACGCAGAAGTCACATTTCAGAGAATGTTGAAAACAGTTTCTGAGAATGCTTTTCTGAAAATTTTAGGGGAAATGTAAAATCGCCTGTGTTATACCGGTGAAACCAGTGTAACAGGAAAACTTGCACTTGCAGATAAAACCGAGAGATGAGAGTAGGGTTATGTGCTCAGACAATTCTGCATCACAAAGTGGCATGATGGCATGCTTTATCTGAGAGGAGTCTGGTTTCCAAGAGACCAGTCATTTATTCTTATCTACTTTTTTTACACTTAAATGTGTGGTATAGCTGTCAGAGGGCCCAGACAAAGCATCGTAATTCTGGAGACAAACAGCTCACAAGGGACTTTGGTAAGGTCTCAAATCATAAAATTCTGCTTTTGCTTGCCTTTCATACCCATGTTACTAGATTTGTTCCTTTAGTGAATCGAAGAAAACATTCAACCCATGGAGTTTGATTTAATTGATATACTGCTTTTGACTGACTTCCTTGAAATTTTTCAGTAGCCTAGCCATTGTTATTGAGTCCTTTTCCAAATATCGGGCTCTACCTATTTGATGGCAATCAGGCGGTCAGTATTCAATCGGAATCACTAATCGAGAGACATGTTAGATTGCATAAAAGTGATGCTGGTTTCCCTATTAGTTAGCAAATCAAATGCGAAACAAGATTATATCTGTGTTAACAGGTGCAAGCAGAAAATTACCATGACGACTCCACTGTCATTGACTCTCAACATGGCAATGTGTAAGATTGATCAGCTCTGTACTGGCTGTACATGTATGTCTGTGGTATTGTTAGATGTCTGTCATACATGCTTTTGAACAATGTCTGTGTTTTCAACTGTAGACTGTAGAAGAACCATGTCTTAAAACATTCAAATTTTAATAGCACAATGTTCCAGCAGTTTGAAAGCTTATCCCTGAGATTAGGGTAATGACAGACTGGTAACTGTAGGTAATAATTAGATTAGCGGTCATATAGTGATTGTCAGGTTTTTTTTTCTCCCTTCATCTACTTCTTGAATTTTTGGTCAATGATTCCCAGGAAACTGTAACACCGGGGCACATTTCCGTTTGGTCCTCGGGGGCCACACACACATCCACATACACACACACACTCATTATACACATGGTCTGCAAGAATAGGACATATATGAATTGCACAAAAGGGAGATACAGGAAAGTTGACAAGTGTCATTTATTTTTGTGAAGAGAATGCAGAACCGAGCAACGGTCATACTGGCCCTTATCTATCAACTGAGCGTAGAAACCAGCGTAGATCTGAGTGCAGAAATCGTCTTACGATGGGGCTCACGTGTGATTCATCAAACTTCGTATCACTCCAATTCCAGTGTAAGAATAAACATATGTTGATAAATGTGGCGGCTGGAAACAAGCGTAATTTAAATATCACACCCCTATACAGTGCCTTCCAAAAGTATTGGAACACATGCTTAAAGTTAAATATAAAATCATCTTTTGGAAATTGATCTTAAGCATGTGTTCCAATACTTTTGGAGGGCACTGTATATGCTTGTTTTAATGGCCTCGTCCCTAAAATTTACGAATTTAGAAGGTG
The DNA here is from genome assembly GCF_963854185.1 of Sardina pilchardus. Lineage (NCBI taxonomy): Eukaryota > Metazoa > Chordata > Actinopteri > Clupeiformes > Clupeidae > Sardina > Sardina pilchardus. Next base: position 23,533,127 of record NC_084996.1, on the reverse strand, counting down.
CATTATACGTCCAAAAGAGATAATTTGTGATCTTGAGCCACAGTGACGTCCAGCTGAACCATGTAAATTTTGACAGCTAGAAGTGTCATCGAGGAAGGCGGGAAACTAGAGCGATTTAAGCGCAACAGACTTTATTTTCGCAGAGAAAACGCATCATTCTATAAATATATTCGTTACAAAACCATACGACACCGCCATTTGCCTATTGAAGTAATTAACAAATAAATAATTCATGAATGTTGCATTTACCAAAGAGAACGTAATCATATCCTATATTGCTATTTAAGCTATCAAATGTGTCAACATAATAGGCTACATTACAGCAAATACACTACACACGAGATATTCCATGTATTTAACGCCGATTTACTGCTGCACGGTGCTATGCCGCCTGAAAAACTTGCGCACACGACTTGAGAGTAGACGTGAGATTCGAGCGTAGCCACGATCACGTTCAAATTGATAAAGCAGGGGCGGAGCCAGAGGGGTGGCTCTGGGTGGCACAGGCCACCCTTGAGATTCGATTGGCCACCCCAGGTGCCACCCCAAAATCAAGAAAAAGAAAAATATATTGGTTGCAACTTTATGAACGTGTGAAATTGTGGGTTCCAAAACCACACCAGTTAAGAACCACTGGCAAATTTCACATGTTCCACTTTTGCTCAAAGTTTTTTATGTTCAGAGCTGAAAATGCAACTGTATTTGACAGAGAACAGATGTAAGTTATTGCTAGTGACAAAATGTTAGCTTTCAGTGTGGTATGATCTTTTTGCAAATTACCTGTAATTAGTATTGTGTAGTAAGTGTTTTAATCAGTAAGTGTTTCAATTTGATGTGAGAGAATGGTCTTTGACCTTCTTTGTCCTTCAGTTTATGAGTATGGTGTTTGGTGCATGTTTTACTCATGCATGGGTGCTAATTTAACAACTTGAGCCTGTTTCTGTTTATCTATGCCACCCTTGAATGAATCAGTGCCCCACTAGGGCCACCCTTGTTAAAAATGTATAGAATGCCATTCTTTGCGTGGAAATAAGCGTACGCCTGTCGTACGCCTGATTTAGGTCGTACGCACGTTTCATAAAAGAGGGCCATTGTGCGGTACATCTAGTTACACAGATGTTATTCTTAAACAGTTCCTGGTGCAGAGAAGATATGACATACATTGCATCCACAACACCAGGAAATTGTCATTTGTTCACAGTGACATTACTCTCTGGCCATGTTATTCGGGTCGTACCTTGACTAACTGATAATGTTAGCATTTGGCACAGAATAACATACCACACGTTGTACAATGGAGTCATTCCGTGTCAAATCAGATAAGGTTGTTGTTGCACCAGCTCAGATTTCATTCAAACTTTGTCATCAATGGGTCCTAAAACCAAGGCCTGTGAAACATATCTGAGCAAATTATCTGTCTTCATATCTTTTTCAGACCTTGAAATTCTTTCATTTTTACAGCTTGAAAAACACATGCCATGTTTGGGCATTAATATCTTGACAAAAAATGTTACCTAGCCTCCCCACATTTTCTAGGGTGGATGATCAACTCATAATGCGCATGTGTTAACAAATAAAGTCTGTACTAACACACTAATAAAGTCTGCACTAACACTAACACAATATCCCGCCGAAGTGCCATAATGAAGTAACCCAATCTATTCCTTTAAGCTTAAACAGTAATGAATTTATGACCTTTATTAATGACAAAATCAAAACAGTTAGAGATAAGATCATCAACAACCAATCAGTTTCACCAAATACACATACTCCATCCTGGCAAGCCAAACTATACAGAAATGTATAGTCTCGGGTCGGACCATTCACAGAGCTGAAGCCTGTGGGTGGGATGAACAGTTGTCTTTCAAACTGCCTCTGCACGTAATAGGCCAGCATTTGTGACCAATCGTAGCCAGTCGGCAAAACGGCAAATACATCTTTCTTTAAAACGAATGACTTGAGTGCTTCTTTCTGCTCAACCTTCAAAGAAAAGCCCAAGTCTAACTCTTCCAAAGCCGATTCAAATGAGCGCGCTTTGTTAGCCTCATCCATCTTTTGTTTTTCTCTATGGTTGTGCAACACAGTCTCCACTAATTTTCTTTGTGAATGAATAATGTATTGTAAATACGGTAAATAAATGTTTTCCTAAAATACAGGGGTCAAAAGTATTGGAACGCCCATGTTAAATTCCCATAGAGGATTTTTATTTTTATTTTAACCCCCATGTTGTCCTTGGGGTCAATTTGACCCCAAGCAGTGTTTAACATCATCAAATATATGGTTAACTTTTTTTGTTTTGCTTCAAGTTTCATGACTTTTCCTCATTTGAAGGGTACAACAGAGTACCCCTCTCTGCCTTAGTCTCTCTATAGTGTAACATTACATATCACCGTTGATATGCTTGGTAATACTAACCATCATGACTAGTACTAACCCGCTCTATATCTCTTTTCTTTCCCCCTGCACCTGAGGTAAACCTTTACCAGTCACCAGCCATCCTTATGCCTGGCCCTCATCACACCTGAAATCTCATCCCTCTGACTGCCCTACCATTTCCTGCTGTGGTCCCCTTGCCTGGATACCTGGCCCACGCATCCCAGCAACCCATTACTTTCCCTAAGAAAATGACTAATCCCTATGGACAATTTATTCTCTACACTGGACTACTTTCTGAGACTAAAAATGACCTTACTGTACTGTAACTGACCCTAGGCAGATGGGTTGGGCCCTTGAGTCGTGGATCTGTCCAGCGTTTCTTCCTATATGTATCTCCAATTTTAGGGAGTTTTTCCTCGCTCCTGTTACTCATGGGTCCTCTCTGAATCTCTGAATCTGTGAATGTTTAACACTCTGTAAAGCACGATGAGACATGTGTAAGGTTTTAGCGCTCTATAAGTGAAATTAAATTGAAAATTGAAATAGACTATTTTCTCTTCAAAATTGTTGTTTTCCCACAATTTGAAGTCTCCACAACAAATGGCCATGACTATAATAAGGATAGAATAAGGCGTGTTAGCATTTCCGCTGCATGAAAATGACACAAAAATACAATGTGGGGTAAGTAGTAGGACCATAAAAATCTACGTTTAAATAGCAAAGTAGCCTATCAGAGTTCATGCCTTGAAAATGTTGTGTTTCACCTGAGGGGACGCTAAATATATATATACAGTATATATATATATATATATATATATTTTTTTTTTAATGTAAATGTTTATTTTGGTGTTTTCAAAACACCTGTAAGTACATGCATTTATTCTGTGAATGTGACTCGATACAATATTGGTACTTTACACACTAAATGCTCATATACTTTGTTATTTCAACATATATTTTCATGGTCCTACTACCTACCCCACATAGCATTTCAGCTGCATGAAAATGACACAAAAATACAAACACGCCTTGTTTTATCCTTATCCTTGTATTGGCCATTGCCTTAGGAAACTTCACATTTTCGTACAACATTAAAAAGGGATTATTTTTCTAGAGAAAACACTCACTGATGGCAGGCGTGTCCCATTAAAAGTGTTTTGAGACCCTCAATATCACGTTTTTGTATTTTTTTTCAGAAACCAGGGACAAACTTTTTATCATTGATCTTACTGAAGACATGCCTGTAATACTTTTTAACATATGACCACCTTAACATGGCCTTCAAGATTAGAGAGTGTAAAAAATCAAGGGCAAAAATAGACTGAAAACAATAGAATTCAACAAAAATATTTTACAGGTTTTAGTTATGGAACCTAAACATTGTGTAGACAAAGAAAACGAATACAGAAAATCGGAGTCGGTGTTGCAACCATTTTCCTGGATTTTCTGATTTCACATGGAATGACTCAATGCCACTTTTCATAATTTCATTCCATTTAAGATGAGGAGCAGCCACAAGCCTCCACACCACGTGAGGAAAATATGAACCATGATGAGGCACGAAGGACAGGTAGGCCTAAGTGATGATCACCAAATAAGGTGATTGAGTGCTGTATTTCAGTGCTTTACTTATTTGTGTTTGTACAGTATGTATATATTATATATATTTATATTATTTCAATAACGGCCCTGTTAATCTCAGTCCTTCATATAGCCTGTTAGAGTTTTTTTGGGGGGGAAGGGGGTCATTTTTTCATGTTAAAACAACTGCCCGTCAACATCCCTGTGCAGGCCCTGGTGTAGGTGAATTGATTCATTAATCAGACTCATATTTTTGCCTACTAATGGCAATTTTTCATAATTTCATTCATTTAAGATGAGGAGCAGCCACAAGCCTCCACACCACGTGAGGAAAATATGAACCATGATGAGGCACGAAGGACAGGTAGGCCTAAGTGATGATCACCAAATACTGTAAGGTGATTGAGTGCTGTATTTCAGTGCTTCACTTCTTTGTGTATGTACAGTATGTATATATTATATATATTTATATTATTTCAATAACGGCCCTGTTCATCTCAGTCCTTCATATAGCCTGTGAGAGTTTTTTTGGGGGGAGGTGGTCCTTCTTTCATGTCAAAGCAACTGCCCCTCTAATTGATTAATTAATCAGACTCATATTTTAGCCTACTAATGGCAATTTTTTTATAATTTCATTCCTTTTAAGATGAGGAGCAGCCACAGGCCTCCACACCACGTGAGGAAAATATGAACCATGATGAGGCACAAAGGACAGGTAGGCCTAAGTGATGAATAGGACTTCCTGCTTTCAATGATGTAAAATGACGAATTTTACATCATTGAAAGCAGGAAGTCCAACGTTGAAATCTGTATTTCTCCCGTCTCAAGGCAAACTGAGGGAATGATGCACGACCATTCAAAAACATGACGGGTTTTCTAAAGATACAAAGCTTAATGCTAATCGGGGAAGTGTCCCTTTAAGCGCTGCATTTCATTGCTTTACTTATTTGTGTACACAGTATAGTCCCTTTCCCACATAACTTCTAGAAGTTACCCGGACATATTTACCCGGTAAAGGCACGACACGGACGTTTCCCACATGAGTTTTATGTCCGAGTGAGATACGGGTAATTGTGTTCACACTAGACCCGAGTAGGAGCCGCGAGGGGTGGGGCAATGTCAGCACTTGCAGGGGGGGGGGGGGGGGGGGGGGGGGGGGGGGATGACGCTAAATAGATGCGTTGTTGTGCTGTGTTGCTTGGATGATGCGAACTTACATCAGATCCAAAACATCATGAAACAACAGAAGTAGTTAGCTCGCTAGTCAGCGGGAGCTAGCATAGAGGAAAAAAATAGCTAACCTACGACCACAGTAGGCTATAAACAAAGCTCTACTTCAACCCTCTCTGGTATAAACATCCAACATAACAAATTAATAGAAAATAATGACACATCTGGAAAATATAAACAGCACACAGAGGTCTGAGGCTCCTTCCCAACTCCTACAAAAAGCAACAATGCTAAATAACAGCGACGTTAACTATTAGCTGTTAATTGCTAACCACTGTAATAAACAGCTTGTTGCAAGCTAATCGACAACACTTCAAGCTATTCACGTTTGCAAGGATAATACTGCCTGTCCCGCAACAAACACAACAACCTGATTGCAGTTTAAATTTTTATTGTACGTACACAACAAAATGTCACTGTTTTCTGTACTCCGGTGTTCTCGTCTGTGTTCATACTCGTAGGGCAATGTTTATCGTTACCATGGCAATTTGTACTTTCTGCCTCGCGCTGCAAGCAGGCTGCAAGGGCGCATTTCTATACGTCATCGGTACGACCCCCATCTCTACCCAGAACTGTGCCGGCTGCGTTCCCACCTAAGCGCACCCGGGTAACATCTAGAAGTAGTACTAGGGGGCTAGTAGGGTGAGTTCCGGGTAAGAAAATACCCGAGTTTTGCGTTCCCACATACAGCCACCCGTTTGATATCCGTTTGACATCCGGATGTCTCGCTCATGTGGGAAAGGGACTTATGTATACATTATATTCTTCAGTGGTTCCGTGTTGGTGGAATGAGTTGCCCAGTGCTTTCCGTTCCAGCAACAGTTTTGGATCTTTTAAGAGGGGTCTTAAGGCATATTTGTTTAATATGCACTTAGTCTTTTGAGCGTTTGTTATGTGTAATGGTTTGTATAATAGTATTGTTTTGTTATAATTTGTCCATTGTTAGAATTTGACATTTATTCTGCTATTGTCCTTAAATTTAGCCATACCATGCTATAGTTATTGTTATTATATAATTAACTGAGTGACTTATTTGATTGCTATTCTCATTTCATTGTTTTATTTCTCATTAGATTAGTGCTTAAATGATTGTTTTATTGATAATATTGCTATTCTCCCTATTTTGTAATTGTTCACTGTTATTTAATTTGTATTGTTATTTATTTGTATGTCGCTTTGGACAAAGGCGTCTGCTAAATAACCATAACCATAACCATAACCATATATATATATATATATATATATATATATTTATATTATTTCAATAACGGCCCTGTTCATCTCAGCCCTTCATATAGCCTATGAGAGTTTCTTGGGGGGGAGGGGGTCCTTTTTTCATGTCAAAGCAACTGCCCCTCTAATTGATTAATTAATCCGACTCATATTTTAGCCTAATGGCAATTTTTCATAATTTCATTCCATTTAAGATGAGGAGCAGCCACAAGCCTCCACACCACGTGAGGAAAATATGAACCATGATGAGGCACAAAGGACAGGTAGGCCTAAGTGATGATCACCAAATAAGGTGATTGAGTGCTGTATTTCAGTGCTTTACTTATTTGTGCATACAGTATGTCATGGCTGAAAGGGTTGACAATACTTATGACCCCAGTATTTTGGGAAGAACATTAATTTATTCATGATACATAATTCATTCACAAAGAAAATTGGTGTCCTTAAAGGTCGGCTTTTTCCTCATTTTATTACCTAAGCCATTAAAATCAATTTCCAAAATATGAAATTATATTCCTCTTTTTAGTAAACTGAAGCATGGGTGCCAACAATTTTAGCTCTGACTGTATTTATATTTTAATAATGGTCCTGTTATTCTCAGTCCTTCATAAACTGTAGCCTGTGAGTTTTTTTTTTTTCCATGTCAAAGCAACTGCCCCTTAAAATCCCTGTGCACGTCCCTGGTGTAGATGAATTGATTAATTAATCAGACTCATATTTTAGCCTACTAATGGTAATTTTTCATAATTTCATTCCATTTAAGATGAGGAGCAGCCACAAGCCTCCACACCACGTGAGGAAAATATGAACCATGATGAGGCACGAAGGACAGGTAGGCCTAAGTGATGATCACCAAATAAGGTGATTGAGTGCTGTATTTCAGTGCTTTACTTCTTTGTGTACTTGATAAATACACTTAAGGGTGCCTTCCTCAGCTACCTTAGCAGGTAGCTATAGCCTTAGGCCAGGGACAGATGTCATCAGGTGGTGTCCAACCTTCACTGGGTGTTTCGGCCCTCAACCACAACACCCTCCAGTTGGTGGGCCCGCAGTGAGTGGCCAGCTCACTGCCCACCTACCCCTGGCTTCCAGCATTCCTCCTCTCTCTTACTCCAAATCCAGCATGAGGCTCGTTCCGCCTCCTCCCCCATCCGGCGAGCTGCTTGCTTCTTACTCTGCTCATCCATCCCTATGGCTGAAAGGAAACTCCATGCAGATCTTGCTGGAAAGCCCCTGCACCCTATCTCCACAGGGAAGACCCACGCCTGCCAGCCTCTGTCTCGGCAGTCTTGGGCCAGCTGTTGGTATTTACCAGCCTTCCTTTCATGGGCCACCTCGCAACCCTCCTCCCATGGCACAGTCAGTTCGACAAGGACGATCTTCTGATCCTTGGTTGACCACAGCACTATGTCAGGTCAGAGGGTTGTTTGCACCACCTCAGGAAACTGCAGCCTCCTCCCAAGGTCCACCCTCATCTCCCAGGAGCTTGCGGCATGAACAAGGCTGGGTCTTTTCCTTTTGGTGGTCTGCACGGGCCTAGCTCCTTCCTTAAGAAAGGTGATGGCTCTCTGTGCGGTTGTGTGGGCTGGTCTCTTCTTGACCCTCTCCCGCTCTATGGTGTCGGCCAATGAGAGGAGCACTTTGTCGTGGCGCCACCTATACCGCCCTTGGGTTAAAGATGTTTTGCACCCAGATATTACATGGGCCATGGTCCCCCTCTGGCTGCACAGCTTACAAAGTGGATCCTCTCTTAGCCCCCATGTGTGCAGATGTACTGGGGAGGGGAGGGTGTCATAAACAGACCGCAAGAGGAAGGAGATGCGATAGGGCTCCAGGCGCCACAGATCCCTCCATGTGACTTTGCGCCTGGGCAAATCCCATTTTGTCCAGGCCCCCTGGGAACCTTGCTGCACCGCTTTGGCTACTCGCCTCTCCTCCTCCCTACTCCTCACTTCCGCCTGCACCATGCCTCGCCTGGTTCTGGTGTTTGCACCTCCCCAGGTTTGGAATTGTGCAGAACCGAGGCCTTGTCGGTGGTTGCACTGGTTGCCAACTATATCCCGCAGCTTCAGGGAACTGACTGCCTGATCAACAGCTGTGTTGGCAGCCCATATATATGTCATGGCTGACATTGTTGGTACCCCATGCTAAAGTTGACTAAAAAGAGGAATATAAAATCATCTTTTGAAAATTGACCTTAATGCCCTTAGTAATAAAATTAGGATATATCCAACTTTTAAAGAGAAACTATGCAGGATTGGCGATTTCATCTCCGGTTTCGCTTTTCGTTTTCGTTCGTTTTAGGCTTGCATATTTCTCTGCAGAGCTGCCCCTACAGCTTTAGCGTGTATATTTATACATATATAGGCTATATAAATAAATTGCAAGCATGGTTATTTTTGTTCCTTACGCGTCTCAGACTTCCAGATGTAGGAGGGAGCGATCGCCTCCTGCACAAACTGCAAGGTTACAATAGCGGATATGGACACTGTAGGCGGGAGGAAATATTACTGTTTTCGATCAAACTGGTCAGTCAAGCAAAACAACGATTTCTAAGCTATTTTATGACTATGAAAAAGTTGCATAGGGTCTCACCAATTTTCTTTGTGAATGAATAATGTATCATGAATGAGTAAATGTTCCTCCTTAAAATATTGGGGTCATAAGTGTTGGCACCTCTATGTTAACAGTGTGCGCTCAATTCCCATAGGGGCAGGCAGATTTCTATTTTTAACTTAGGCCACTTATTTCATGGATCCAGGATACTATGCATCCTGATAAGTTCCCTCGGTCTTTAGAGCTAAAATTGCCCCACATCATCACACACCCTTCACCATACCTAGAGATTGGCATGGTGTTTTGTTCAGTATTGTTCAGTTAGCCTATTAGCCTGTTTGATGCTCATGCGCATCAAATCAGCTAATAGGTTAACTTAACAAAACCGAACAAATCAAACACCATGTTAATATCGAGGTATGATGAAGGGTGTGTGATGTGGAGCTATTTTAGTTCCAAAGGTCAAAGGAACTTTATCAGGATGCATGCTGGATCCATGAAATAAGTGGCCTTTAAAAATAAAAAAAACTGTCTGCCCCTATGTTAACCCTATGTGCCCTGTTATTCTCCGTCCTTTTCATAATTTCATTCCATTTAAGATGAGGAGCAGCCACAAGCCTCCACACCACGTGAGGAAAATATGAACCATGATGAGGCACAAAGGACAGGTAGGCCTAAGTGATGATCACCAAATAAGGTGATTGAGTGCTGTATTTCAGTGCTTTACTTATTTGTGTACCGGTAATTATAGTTGATAATAATATCAATATATAATTTCATGTGCACTTTTACCCGATATCATAATTTCATGTGCACTTTTACCCGATATCAAATAGGAAACCTCGACGTTGAACAGTGCTTACAACAGATTAGCTACACAAACATCTGCATAGCCTATATGCAACCTCCAGAGTCTACACATACAACACAAAGCTTACACATACAAAACAAAACTGATACTCATAAACCATCTAGGAGAAGTGTTTCCACATACATGATGTGCAAAAATCTGAAAATCTCATATACCTCAAATCCCTCTAATATTCACTAAATAGTTTAAATATAAAAGTTGTTCTGATTAATAAAACACACATGTCCAAAAAATCGGGTCCATTTTTGTGCTCTGTCTCTGAGTAGTGTTACCAATTCCACATGTAGCTGTCAAATTACAAGAGTTTTAGAGCATGCCAAGTTGGTGAAAAAAGGCAAAACGTCGGACGCAAAGAGGAACCTACTTTAACATAATAATCTGTACAAAAACAATAGAGCCTTGCACCTACAGTGCAGCCACTGCTTCAGCATGCAGCAAGGCGTCCCCATCTATAACTGAGAACACGGCCCGAGAAGCCTTCATCAGGTATGCCGACAACAAGTGCTGCTGCAGTACAGTCCCAGCCAAGGAGGGGGTCATCACTGGAATGGAGGCCTTCGACACATATAGGGTATGGATGCCTCTTACACACACCCACACACACACATGCAAGCAAGCTAGAACATGTGCATGCACATACAGTACACACACACACACACACACACACACACACACCGACACACACACACACTCACACACACACAGATACACACGTAGCACGTATGAGCATGCACGCACGCACATGTGCACACTCACACACACCAGGCTTTTTGAATTGAATTCCAATTCAATTCTTGAAATTGAACTTGAATGAGGTCAAAAATAGGATGTAATTACAATTCAAATGTGAACTAAAGGAATTACAAATGAAATTCAATGAAATTCAAAGAAATTAATCTACATAATTTAAGGCTAGTGTTTAACAATGAAGTTTCACAGTATATGTCAGATATGATCGCAACAAACATATGAATAGAATAGAATAGAATATATACTTTTTTGATCCCGTGAGGGAAATTCGTTTCTCTGCATTTAACCCAATTTTAACTGAATTAGTGAACACACACAGCGAGGTGAATCACACACTAACCCAGAGCAGTGAGCTGCCTGCCCAACTAGCAGCGCTCAGGGAGCAGTGAGGCGTTAGGTGCCTTGCTCAAGGGCACTTCAGCCGTGGTGGACTGGTTGGGGATCGAACCAGCAACCCTCCGGTTACAAGCCCGAAGCCCTAACCAGTACACCACGGTTGCCCCATATAACTGAAAACAGTAACCAATTACATTTCCAAAGTAACCTTCCCAAAACTGAAGATTCAACACATTCTTCCTGTTGTGCGACTGTGGATTGCATTCCACTTCCTGCCATTCCTATTCAAATTCAACTTCCTGTGGGTTGGGGCCAATTCAATTCAAATTCCAATTCATGAATTGAATGTAGGCCAATTCTAAAATTTGGAATTGTGTACAAGCCTGACACACACACGCACACACACACACACACACACACACTCATCCAGATATGTGTGCATGCACACAAGCACACTCAATGCTCCTGCTTACCCTCAGCACACACGTGTGTTTTCAGTATCGCCTTGTGACTTTCCGTGAGACCAGATCTACTCAGCTGAGCTTCGTATCCTACCATGGTAAAATTCCAAAACCGTGACCTCATTAATCAGTAAAAGTGCTGTTCCACCATGCCTTAGCCACACTTCATGCATGGTATAGAATTAGTCTCGATTTATGTGTGTGTGTGTGTGTGTGTGTTAGGGCAAGATGTCGATGCGCCTTCCAGAGGAGCAGTTCCAGACATTTGGGACATCACTGTGCAGCCTCCAAACTTCTTCAAGGAACAGGAACAAAGTGTCAGAATGCCCCACACCTCATACGTGCAGGTACTGTACGCTGGGATAGTCAGTTTCCTCTCGCTCTCTCCCTCTGTCTCTCTCTCTCTCTCTATATATATATATATATACAGTATATGTAAATGTAGTTAATTCCAATAAATTCAACTCAATAGAGCTCTACTAAAATGACACCTCTTTGTATTGCCAAAGTATTTCTACACAGGTCAGTGATAGTATTGCACAGTTGTTAGTAATTGTACCGTTAGTGGTATGTAAAAGAAAGAAAACAAAGACATAACATCCAACAAAAATGTGTGTGTATGTGTATATGTGTGTGTGTGTGTGTGTGTGTGTGAGAGAGAGTGAGTGTGAGGATGGGAGTCTCTCTATATACAGTATATACTGTATACAGTATATACGGAGACAGGGTTGCCTCCGCCGAGACATTATTTCCATTGAACAGGTCACCTCGGAGGCCGTTATCCCTCCTATCTCCCATTTGTATTCATCACCCATGTATTTAGAATACAGTTTTATTCCACCGTTGAAATTGTTGTACCACCTCCATGTTTTCCCTAAAAACGTGGTGCATTTCTAAGCAGGTAAGAGGGATAACTATATTGTGTGGCATAATAAGAATTGGGAGCACTTAGACTCGGCGCAGTAATTTCCTCACTCTTGCACTTTCAGTTTCACTTTGGAGTGAGGATATTACTGCGCCGAGTCTAGTCTACATATACTGTATGTGTATATATTATATATACATATATATATATACATGTATGTATGTGTACTGTATATACACAGTATATATACTGTATATAGAGAGAGAAAGAGCGAGAGAGACAAATTAGTAGCAGCCTGCCACAACCTGAGGGACAGCCAGTGAGGCCATAACCATCAACAATGTTGTATATTTGTTTTTATTATTAGAATTGTTGTTTTACTTTTACTTTTATGTCTTCTATGTCTACTTTTATGTCTTCTTATGTGTTGATTCCACAATTCTGTTGAGCATGTACTTTTTTTTCTCATTAACCTCCTATGTGTACATTTTATTGAGCTTTGGCAATAATGTTTCTGCTACGTTCATGCCAATAAAGCTTTCCTGAATTGGATTAAATTGAGAGCGAGAGAGAGAGAGAGAGAGAGAGAGAGAGAGAGAGAGAGAGAGAGAGAGAGAGTGTGTGGATGGGAGTCTCTGTCTCTCTATATCTATATACAGGATATTGAGTGTATGAATAGGATTCTCTCTCTCGACTCCTGTCCACACACGCACACTTATATTTAAAGCCACATTTCCCATTTACATTCACAATTTCACATTAACAATTCACATGTCATGTATGTGATGACCAGTTGTCTCTCTGTCCTGGCAGGATTGTCCATCTTGTTCTGGGAGCGGCAAGACACAATGCACAGGCTGTGCTGGACTTGGGAATGTGAGAATGATGAGGACTTGTTGAACAGGCCTACAGTGCACACTACACTAAACACTGACACACACAGGCCCAATCCCAAAGTCTGGACTCACAGACTTTGGTGCGCATTGTCGTGAAATTCGTAAAGGCTTAGGGCTGTCCCAATGTTTTTCCACGATTATGTCGTGGCCGACAAATTTTCCATTTCCATTGTCGTGTCCGAATATTCAAAGTCGGGAACAACATTCGAACGAGGAAGCGTAATGTGACATGTACAACGACCCGCGATTTATTGACTGCAACATTCTATGACGTTACGAACAAAAGTCTAGCATGTCAGAATTTTTGGCGAATCTCCTATGACTCCCGTGTTGACACTTACACTGCGACAACACACGGAAAGGCTACGATAGATGATCTTGTAATGTGGTCACTCTTGCGACTAAGACCCGGCAAGATTTTGTGGTTCTCTGATCTCCTAGTCTGACATGGTCAATCGTAAAAGATAATTGTGAAAGACAAAAAATTGTGTAGCCTGCACAGGCCATTACAGAGCCCTTTCCGTGAGTCCGCATCGGTGCAGACTTCACCAAAGGGAATTATCCACAGTTCCAAGTGTTGTGACGTTTACCACAGAGACCATAGGAAAATCCGGAAATGACAAGACATCAATTAAGTCTGTGAGTCTTCAGTCCTTAGTCCTCAGGGCTCACTTTGGGATTCAGCCAGACACACACACACACGCACACTCACACACACACACACACACTGTTAATGTGACAATCCCAAACACACACAGGTGTGCTTACAGTAAAATCTCTGAGTGATGACATTAACGGACGTCTGTGTGTTCTGTTTGTCCTCCTAACAGGTAATATGTGTATGGTGCGGTGGCCTTGGCAGCCGAATATGGCCGAATGGAGTGTATGGCATGTGCATGACATGTGGAGGAAGAGGACGAAACATGTACGTCAATTATTTGACTTCCCGCCTGGTGCGAACACTGCAGAGGCCGAACACATACTGTACTTCACGCACAAGCACATCTGACTGTTTCCCTTGAAGAGAAGTGAAGTGTTTTATGTGCCCAATCAATCATTAGAGTAGCAATCAGCCTCCGTGCAGGTGCACATGGCTTTCAAAGGGAATAGAGGGAGCACACTCTGATTTGTGTATGTAATTTTGATTGAGTTTCCGTAGGTATCCGCTGCCTTAGTTTGTATAGAAATGAAGTGACACATACAACAAGAGGTGAACGTATGGGACGTGCAGCAGGCATAGGCAGCAGGCCTAGTTGGTTTCGTTTCAGCACTGACTCGCGGTCACCAGCTTTTGTGCTGTGTGCACGAACGGGTCGCGCGTGGGCGGGGAGGGGGAGGGGGAGGAGGAGGAGGAGGAAGAGGAAGAGGAAGACCGTTAGATTGATGAACGAGCTGTGAAATGATGGTAGGAGGTGAAGAAGACTATTGGCTGGAGTTTTTCGAGCCCTGCCCGTGTGCTGTTCGTGACTGGGTTCTTGAATAAACAAACTACAACAATACTTGAAGAGATGAGCTTTATCTATTAAAGTCATAGTGGTTAGTTACAAGCATTCAGAACCGCTTGGTCTGCTCCAACTCCACGTACTGCGCATGCGCATTCTAATTCATAGTCATTGGCTTAAACAATTAGAGTATAAACAAACTACTAATTGTTATATCATTACATCTCCTTTTCTTAGAGGAATAGTATTATCCTTTATGAACTAATACATTTTACCACCTTAGTAACTTCAAACTGAACTATTACTCTTAATGCATTTAACTGCAATATTTAATACTGAACAGCAGGTTATGAACTCATAACTTTACAACTTTACTGTTCTAAATCTGCTCAATCAGTCTCTCAGGTGGCTTCACATTCCTAGAAGGTCTGAGGACTGGTGGTCCTTGCACTGAAACCTCTTCTTCAGCTGATGGATTCTCTGAGTGTTGCAGTTGATCTTCAGCATCATCATTCCCTTTGTCTGCTATGGCTGGTCCAATGATGTCTCTCCGGTTCCGTCTAAGCACAGTGCCATCTTCTGTCTGAATGGTGTATGACCTTGGTTGAACTTCATTGAGAACTGTGGCTTTCTGTGCCCATGTATTTGTTTTGTCTTTGAGTCTCACATGGTCGCCAGCATGCAGCTCAGGCAAGTTCCGTGTTCCTCTGTCATAGTAGAACTTCTGCTTTGCTTTTTGCTGCTCTTTGAACCTCCTCACCTTCTTCCCCTCTTTAGTCGCAAGTAGGTTCTCCGGAACAGGCAGGTTTGACCTCAGCCTACGTCCCATGAGGAGGTGTGCTGGTGACATGCCACACTCAAGCGGTGTCGTGCGGTATACCAGCAGGCTCTGATAAAAATCAGCTCCATCATCCCTTGCTTTGTACAGCAGTCTTTTAACCGTCTGAACTGACTTTTCTACTAACCCATTAGACTGTGGGTAATGAGGACTAGATGTTGTGTGTACAAAATTCCATTCAGTTGCAAAGTGTCTGAAACTGGCATTGGAAAACTGCGGTCCATTGTCCGTGAACACCTCACTTGGCACACCATGTCTGGAGAATATAGCTTTCATGGATGTTATCACCGCCTCTGCTGTAGTGGTGTGCAGTCTACATACCTCTGGGTACAGGGAATAGTAGTCTGTCACTACTATGTAGTCTTTCCCTGCACAAACAAACAGATCAGCGCCCACCTTCTGATATGGTCTGTCAGGCACCGGGTGTGGCTTCAGAGGCTCTGCTGGATTGCTTGCTTGATATCTCAGACACGTTGGGCAATTTGATACTTCATTTGCAATATCCTGATTTAGTCGTGGCCAGTACATCACCTCACGTGCTCTCTTCCTACATTTTTCAATCCCGAGATGCCCTGCATGTATCTTCTTTTTTTTTTAATACTTTATTGTGTTCATTCAAAGTTCATTCAAGTTCATTCAAGTTCAGAACAATCATTCATTTATAAACACATTTTCAGTTTTTCTTTTTTTTCCCCCACTTGTGATTATTTCAAAACAGACATAAGAAAACGGTACATAGAAAGAATAAATAAAATAATTAATTAATAAATAAGAAAATTAAAGTAAATAAAAACCACACACACACTGTTTCATGTACTCCACCCCACCCACCCTTTTAACCCTTCTTTTTGCTCCCATCTGCAGGTCTACATCCATCCATCCTCACAAACCCCACATTCACTCCCCCACTCACATCAGCACACATTCATCCATCCAACCATATATCCACACCCACCAACTTTCATCCACCTAAATACCCACACTTTGCGACATTCATCCATCCACGCATACACCCACATTCACCCCCACACAAAAGAATTCACATAAACTCACACCCCCCCCCCTCCACATGCCCCCCCCCCCCCCCCCACACACACACACACCCACCCACCCACTCACGTCCTAACCCCCATACACAAAACAATGAACCTAAAAAAAAATAAAATAATAATAATAAAAAAAATATATACATATTTATTAACTGAGTGTAGTTTTGATTTCTCATGGGGGTGCCATAGTTTAGATTGGCTCCTCATCTTAACATTTGTAAAGGGACCATTTTTTGTCATACACATTCTCTTTATTATTGATTCTATAAGTTATTTTTTCCATACTTTTCATTTCCTCTATACTTTCCAACCACATATCAGTAGTAGGTGGTTCTACTTTTTTCCAATTCCTTGTAATTTGTTTTAAGGCTGTTATTCTAAAGACCCAAAAGAGGTGGAGGTGTTCCTTTTCCAGCCCTCTGGGTCTTATGCCCAAAATAGCATTGTGATTTTGTATTGACACATCTTTGCTTAACTTTTCTCGCGTAAGATGTTGGACTGCCTGCCAATATTTATTAAGTTTATTACAAGAGTAGAAAATATGTGTATAATCATCGTTGTTTACACCGCATTCCCTCCAACAGCTGGTGTTGGTTTGCGCATATTTGGCCATTATTGATGGTGTTAGAAAGTATCTAATAGTCATCTTCCAGGCATATTCCTGCCAGTAGGGGGATCTAGTGTAAACATTAATATCTTTCAGGCACTGTTTCCACTCCTCTTCACTAATGGTTTTGTTCAAATCCAGCTCCCACTTCTCCTTTATGTGATCTAATTTTTCAGCCCCACATTCCTGTAGAATATTATATATTTGTCCAGTTAAATGTTTAGTATTCTCACTCTGACATTTTTTCGACATGTATTGTATAAGTATATGTAGATCATTAAGACTTTTGAGATGTGCTTTTTCATTCAGATAATTCCTAAGTTGCAAGTATCGATAAAATTGATTGTTTTGGAGCTGGTATGCTCTTGCTATATTTTCAAAAGGTTCTACACCAATGTCACTAAACATTTGGCTGTGCATAACCAGGCCTTTATTTCCCCAGCTTTTAAAAGTGTTATCAAGTGTATTTGGGGTAAAGTCTGGATCACTCTGTATTTCTCTTAGACATGTCAGATGTCCTTCTTTTATTTTTATATTCTTACATATTTTTCTCCAAGTTTTGACCGTATTATTTAGTACGAAATTATTTGTTTTCATCTGCTTTGTGGTGAAGAGTTTATTTAGGTTACCAACCAGTATTGTCTCCATATTTTTCCATTTTGGGCCCAAGCCTTTGTTCAACATAATCAAAATTAATTTCACTTGTGCTGCATAATAGTAGTTAATTAAATTTGGTAACGCTAACCCCCCTTCCCTTCTCCTCTGTTGCAAAATTTTAAGTTTAACTCTTGGTTTTTTACCATCCCATAAGAATTTTCTAAGTAAACTCTCCCAGTATTTGAAACTTATGTGAGGTATATAAAGTGGGATATTTTGAAACAGAAATAAAAATCTTGGTAAAATATTCATTTTTATTGCACTGATCTTCTCCATTAACGTGAAAGGCAAACTTCTCCACCTATTTAGGTCTTGTTTAACAGATTTTTCCAATGTTCCAAAGTTGCTTTGGTAAAGCTGTTCAAGGTTATTTGGTACTATCACCCCCAGGTATTTTATGCTATTTTGGTCCCATTTGAAATTATATGCAGTTTTGAATTGGTTATCTAATTGGCAGCCAATTTGCATCACTTCGGTTTTATTTAAATTCAACTTATACCCTGACACATTACTGTAAGATGTTATTTCACACATTAGGGTCGGCAAGGATTTGTAAACACTTGTTAAGTATAAAATGATATCATCGGCAAACAATGCTATTTTATGTTCCTCCTTTCCAACATAAACCCCTCTTACCTCTGTATTCTGTCTAATTCTTTCAGCTAATGGCTCTATACATAGAGCAAATAGTTGTGGAGATAAAGGATCACCCTGTTTGGTTCCTCTCTTTATTGTGAATGAATCTGACAAAGTTCCGTTAACTTTCACTCTGGCTTGTGGAGTTGCATACATTCCTCTGATTAAATTAACAAATGTCTGATTAAACTTAAACTTCTTGCACACTTCTATTAGGAAGGGCCAGAATAATCTATCGAAAGCTTTCTCTGCATCCAATGTTATGGTTAACATAGATAGCTTATTTTTGGAGGCATAGTCTATAACATTAATGGTGCGATGGATATTATCACTCAATAATCTATCTTTTACAAAGCCTGTTTGGTCCAAGTTGATTATTTTAGGCATTATATTTGACATTCTCTTGGCTATTATAGCTGTAAATACTTTTTGGTCTACATTTAGCAGGGATATAGGCCTATATGAAGAGCAACATTCAGGGTCTTTTCCTTCTTTATACAACACTGAGATTATTGCTGAGTTCCAGGTATTGGGCCAAACTCCTGTTTCTAATATCCTATTAAAAACCCTGCACAAAATGGGTATTAATAACCTTGAAAATTCCTTATAGAATTCATAGGTGTACCCATCGTCACCCGGGCTTCTCCCGGCCTTCCCATTCTTTATGGTCTTTGCTATTTCTATTTCAGTTATTGGCTGTGTTAACTCTTCATTCTGACCGTCAGTTACAGCTGGAAGCTGCAACGTATCCAAAAATGTTTTAGTTTCTTTATTGTCAACCTCCAATTCAGGTGTATACAGATCTTGGTAAAATTCCCTGAAACCAGATGCGATATTTGATTTTCCCCTTCTGTAAACACCTCTTTTATCCTTAACCGTGGCTACTATAGATCTTTCCTGTTGTTTTTTTAACTTAAATGCCAATTTTTTCAAGGATGTTGTACTATTCTCAAAATGAGTTTGCTTACAGAGTACTAATTTTTTTTCGATCTCCATTAATTCTAATGATTTCAGTAGTTTTTTAGTGGCACACAATTGTGTATATACTGTACCTCTGCTTTCATACAAATCTCATATTCCTTTTGCAGGTCACCTACTTTCTTTTCTAAGAGGGTCTTTGTTTTTTCTTTTTGTTTCTTTTCCCAGGAGGAAAGTGCAATTATTTCTCCTCTTATTGTTGCCTTTGCAGCTTCCCATAGCACTATGTCCGATACTTCACCATTATCATTTAACTCGAAGAAAGACTTGATCTTCCTCGCAATTTTATCTTTGCATGTATCTTCTTAATCATTTCTTTCCTCAAACTTTTGGGGATTACGATCTTGCTGCCTTTGTAGATGATGTCCCCCACCACCGACAATTCTGCCCTACAGTTCCAGTATTCTGTAATGTCAGGTGAACAACCCTGCTTAGTACTAGGCCATCTCTCTATGGTAACTTTGCGCAGTCTTTTCAGACTTTCATCTTTGTTTGTCTCTGACTTTATTTGTTCCATCTTCTTGTCTGCCACAGGCATTGACCTTGTTATCATGTCCACATACGCGTCCACATCATCAGTCATACTGGAACTAGTTGGCTCCTTTGGGTCAACTGCTCTTGACAATGTGTCTGCAGTATACATCAGCTTACCGGGTGTATACGTCACGTCCAATGAGTAGCGTTGCAGTCGTATCATCATCCGTTGGATTCTTAGAGGACAGTCATTCAGAGGCTTCTGAAACAACGCAATCAGTGGCTTATGATCTGTCTCAACTGAGATTTCTTGTCCTGACACAAACTGGTGGAATCTCTCACAGGCATACGTTATGCTTAGCAACTCTTTCTCAATTTGTGCATAACGCGTCTCCGCATCTGTCATTGAACGTGAAGCGTATGCAATTGGTTGCCAGTCTTCATACTTCTGCAATAGCACCGCCCCAAGCCCACTCTGTGATGCGTCAGACGAGATCTTGATGGACCTCACTGGGTCGTAAAACCTCAGCACTGGTTCCAACGTGAGCTGTGTCTTCAAGTCTCTCCATGACTTTTCATGTTCGGGATTCCATTGCCAGTCTGTTTTCTTTTCTGTCAATTGTCTCAGAGGTGCCATGCGCTCTGAGAGATTCGGTATGAACTTTCCCATGTAGTTGATCATTCCATGGAATCTTTGTACGTCCTTGACCTTCTTACACTGAGGCCTTGGCATGTTCTCAATGGCTGACACCTTTCTGGGATCTGGCCTGATGCCCTCACTGCTCAGTATGTCCCCAACGAATGTCAGTTCGGTCACTCCTAGCTGACACTTCTCTTTGTTCAGTTTTAAATTGACTTTTCTTGTTGCCTCGAGGACACTCTTCAGCCTCTCATCATGTTCTGCTTTAGTACTTCCCCATACTATGATGTCATCCATTGATGTATCCACGCCATCTAGGTGTTCATAAATCATATGAATTGTCTTATGGTACACTTCTGGTGCAGAAGCTATTCCAAAAGGTAGCCTGAGAAATCGATATCTCCCAAATGGACTGTTGAACGTACACAATTTTGAGCTTGCATCGTCCAATTTCAATTGCCAAAAGCCAGATGATGCGTCCAATTTACTGAAATATTTTGCGTTTGCAAACTGTGACATAATCTCCTCTCGTGTGGGAAGTTTAAAGTGTTCTCTCTTTATTGCTCTGTTCAAGTTTCTTGGATCCATACACACTCTAGGTTTTCCATTCTTTTTATTCACTATGACTAGTGAGCTTACCCAGTCGGTTGGCTCGTCAATCTTTTCGATCACCTTCAATCTTTCCATCCTGTCCAACTCATCTTTCATTGGCTTTTGTAGAGCAAACGGCACTTTACGACAGGGATTGATGACTGGTGATACATTTGTATCCACTCTTATGGTGTGTTCTCCAGGCAAGCATCCAAGACCCTGGAATAAGTCACTGTAATCCTTCATGAGTTCCTTATAGTCCATATCTACTTCACTGTCCACTACAAGCACCCTCTTCACAAGGTTCAGTCTCTCGCAAGCCGATAGGCCTAGTATGGTCTGCACCTCTTTAGGCACCACTATGCAGGGCTGGACTGGGACCAAAAAACGGCCCGGGCATTTTTGGCCATAGTGGCCCACCATGATAATTTACACGATAAAACATATGTGCACACTGTTTTGTTTGTAAAAAAATATTTAAGTAAACCGCAGTAGCCTGCATGGAAGCGAGTAGGCTAGCCTACCCTTGCTAAAAAAAAATATATATATTATTGTACTCTCTCTCTCTCTCTCACACACACACACACACACACTAGAGTGACCTTTAAACCAGCAAGGATGAGGTTGTGCACAAAACTCATGCTATTAAATGCTTCACTAAATAAAACCTGCTATAATTTATGTTGAGCATTTGCACAGTTTTAGCCAACAATTCACCTTGATACTATTTAGTGAAGATGTATAGGCTACACATCCCAAAACATTTTCATTGTTAATTCCATGGGCTATCACCATTCCTGTTTCATTCCATGCGTCTGACTGCATGTCTGTGTGTATGGGTGTCTGCTTGACGCAAAGAAATGTGATAGTTTGCTTGTTGTACTGCGTCAAGATTGACAACAATTTCGACCAATCGTGACTGTCTTAAGATTTCAGAAGGTTGATGGCGAGCCGACAACTCGTTAATTTAATGGGTATCGCAATTCAAATGCGGGGGGTAGGCCTACACAGAAACCACACAAAAAGACGCGCTCACACTATAAAACTTTGTTTTGCTTAACTGGGTGCTGAATCCTACATAGTAGGCAGGTTAATACATCTAAAAGAAGCAAGGGGAAGAAGCAGTCGCAGATTTCAAACTTTTAATTGTTCGTTGTGCGCCCAAAAAGTTCAGCCAACATTTCGGCTCCTTCTTACCTGCCTCACAGTAGCTATTCTGACCTCCTCCTCAATCTGTCCCTACTGGGTCACGTCTCTCACCTCTTCCTCCTCCTCCGAATCAATTCCTCTGTGTAACTCTGTTGCACACTCGCATGTGCCTCTCTGAAGCCTGCACTCGGTGCTGCTTCTGCACTGCTGCTATATGTCGACGGCCCTGTTTGAACTTGTGGTGGCAAACATTTCTGTAATTTTAGCACATTTTTGCTGCATCCACTTGTAGGCTTTAGCCTTTTATCTCGCAACTTCTCTGCGCCCCCCTTGCGCTTTTGTGGTTTGTCTTCGTACATTTTCATATACGGACGGTCTCAAACTCCGATCGAACTCCAGTCAAGAGGGAGATGAGGCCGGGAGGGAGTTAGGGAGGGCCCTGAGATTTCATTGGACTAGCCCAATGTCCATTAAGGCAGTCAACCAATGGGCCGCGATTCCCTACCGTTGTGGCCGTACGTTATATAAATGAGCCTAATATTTTTTTTAATTATTATTAAATAGACAGCCTCGGCCCAAATATGCGTCGGCCCACCGGGCATTGCCCGGTATGCCCTATGGCCAGTCCATGCCTGCCACTATGAATGCGAGTGTGTGCTCTCTGTCTTTGTGTGCCACCTTCACCATGCATTTTCCTTTCACAGGTATGGCTGTTCCTGAGTATCCACATACTTTCACTTTTGTGGCATGCAATTTAGGTCTGGGTCTAATTTTGTTGAATACAGTCTCTGATATCACATTTGCCTGTGCTCCAGTGTCCAGTTTCATTGCAATGTGTGTGTGATTCACCCTCAACGTCAGTATCCAATCCTGTTTATCAGCGTTCTTTTCTGTCACTGCATCCACATAGAATTCGTCTGAATCACTCTCATTTACAGTATGAACTTTACTCTGGTCTGCTTGGTTACAATTTCGTGCATAATGATTCTTTTTATTGCAATTATGGCAGACTTTACCGTATGCTGGACATCTTTTGGGAGGATGTTGAGTGCCACATCGATCACATTTCCGTCCTTGTTCGTCTCTGCGCGCCGGTTTCGTTTCATTCCGTGTATCCTGAGCTGTGCTCTTTTTCCTCACGGCTCCGTGTGCGTCGCTTCTCACGGCATCAACGTTGCAGCTCTCACCGAACAATTCTTTAGCTTGCGTTTTCACCGTCTCTGCTGCTCTACACATTCTGATGGCCTTATCCAGATCCAACTCTTGCTCCCGTAAAAGCCTTTCTCTTAGACTATTATCCGGAATCCCGCACACGAGCCTGTCCTTTATCAATGAGTCAGTCAGCCCTCCGAATTCGCATGTCTTGCTTCTGTTCCTCAGCTCAGTCACATATTGAACGATTGTCTCTCCTGTTTTTTGCACACATGTGAAAAACCTATGCCTCTCGAAGGTAACGTTAGCCTTTGGGATACAGTAAGCCTCGAACTTCGTAAGGATCTTGTCTAAATCCAGCCCGTCTTCCACACTATCAAACTGAAAGTTGTTGTAGACTTCTAGCGCCTCATCGCCAACAACATGCAAGAACACTGATGCTTTCGTTTTTTCAGATTTCTCATCGGCACCTATTGCTGATAAGTATAACTGGAATCGTTGCTTGAATCTTCTCCAATTCTCAGCCACATTACCTGTCAACTGTAGATTGGGTGGTGGTTGTAATGCTTGCATTTCATTTAGTCCGTTTCTTTTTATCTCCTTGTTAAAACAGGCCAACGACGTTCTCTCACTGCTTGATGTTCCTAGTGCTAGCTTCCAACTGCGCTAGCGGAGTACAGGCTAACTTTCGTCAAAGTTGTTAGATAAGATTGTCTTTTCTCTCCAAGTCCACTTCTGACATCATGTGCTGTTCGTGACTGGGTTCTTGAATAAACAAACTACAACAATACTTGAAGAGATGAGCTTTATCTATTAAAGTCATAGTGGTTAGTTACAAGCATTCAGAACCGCTTGGTCTGCTCCAACTCCACGTACTGCGCATGCGCATTCTAATTCATAGTCATTGGCTTAAACAATTACAGTATAAACAAACTACTAATTGTTATATCATTACAGCCCGTTCCGCAGATGATTTCATTTCCACTTCAGTGCTTCCAACTCAGTGGCTGTAAGTGGGTTAGGAATAGGATTTCAAGTGATTTTGCAAAAATGGCCAACATAGCTAATTCCATACCCTACCTTTAAATTGTCTTTTTATCAACAGCTTTTATGCTATCCATATTCAATTTTTAAACTGTCTATCTTCACACTATCAACTTTCAGAAACTATGAAACCACCATGTCTACCCTAGCAACACCTCAGTAACCATAATCTATCTGTACACTTTTGCATTTTACATGTACAGTAGCTCGTTTAAGACAAGTCATAGAAGTTTGGGTCAGATATTTGTCTCTCCATGTGTATGCACTTTTGTGTCTACAGCTGCTGGGGCTGCGGTGGTCGAGGCTTTCAAACTTGCCTCAGCTGCGTTGGCAGTGGGAAGATCATGAGGTTCACCCAACTAGACGTCAAAAGGTGAGATCATTGTACAGTATACGCCGTCATGTCCAGTTAATGACTCAGCAGCACAGACAGGCCAGTGCTTTGAAGTGGTCAGTGATATGAATGTAATGGGTTGGTGGTCTGTCTCCATGGCTGTGTGCTGCAGGACTAACCACATAAACAACAAGTATGTGGCAGAGCTGGAGAGTGGCATCAGTGAGGAGAAACTCCAGAAAGTGTTGGGGAAGATGATGCACAAGGATATATGTCAGCAGGTAAAAGTCATCAAGAGTGTGTGCGTTGTGTGTGTGTGTGTGTGTGTGTGCGTGTGTATGTGTTTGTGAATGTCGTCTAATTTCTCTCAAATCTGTGTGTGTATGTAATGTGTGTGTGTGTGTGTGTGCGTTGTGTGTGTGTGTGTGTGTGTGTGTATGTGTTTGTGAATGTCGTCTAATTTCTCTCAAATCTGTGTGTGTATGTAATGTCTGTGTGTGTGTGTGTGTGTGTGTGTGTGTGTGTGTGTGTGTGTGTGTGTGTGTGTGTGTGTGTGTGTGTGTGTGTGTGTGTGTGTGTGTGTGTGTGTCTGTTTAGGTAACTTATGTGAAAGACTTTGCTGATCCTGCTGTGGTTGAAGCATCAAAAAGGCTGGTGAGAGAACACCAAGATGCCTTCATCTCCAATGGATCACGCATACTGCAGCAGGTAGCATATGCAGGCGAGGCATGTGTGTGTGTGTTTGTTTGTGTGTGTGTTTGTTTGTTTGTTTGTTTGTGTGACAGACCGGAAGTGGTGTGTGTGAATGTTGTTCTCTTTGCCTAATACGTTTCTGTTGTGTGGCTGCTGTTTCAGTGCCAGACCATTGAGCTGATCCCCATCACCTGTGTCAGCTACACGTGGAAGGAGAAATGCTTCCAGTATCTTGTGTACGGGGAGGAGAACAAAGTGACATCTAAGGACTATCCAGGCTCCTGCTGCTATGGCTGCTGTGTCCTGTTGTAACAACTTTTGAAGAAGACTGCAGTACATGTCTAATCCAGTTGAGGGCGCTATATCCATATACTGTGGTGTATATGGACGCACACACAGTGGCACCACCATAAAATTTGAACAGGGGTGGCCAGCGATAGTAGTAGGCTACCCATTGTAATACACTCTTAAAATGAATGTGTTGGAAACAAACTCTGTTGTCCCTGGCCTGGACACACACAGATGTGTAAAAAAAACAACACAAGTTATGTTATTTTCAATATAACAAATAACAAAGCAATGTGTTGGAAACAACACAAACTGTGTTCAAGTCAAGTCACATTTATATAGCACACTTACTGTAAACACAATGTAACTGACCCACAGAAATGAAATAAAAATATAGATGAAGAATTTTTTTTTTTTACAGTAAAGTCAAAGATGGCACTTAATATAATGCTGAAAAGAAATAGAAACAAGATAAATAAACAAACAAGGGGAGAAATGAATGGACATTATAGGCCGAAGAAAATAGATGGGCTTTAAGTTTGATTTGAAACTACTGATAGTGGGACAGGACTTAATTTCAATGTATGGAGGTTATTCCAGAGTTTAGGGGCAGCAACAGAAAAAGCCCTTTAGTTTTTAGGGCTGCATTTGGGACTCCCAACACACACACACACACCCACAAGACACCCACTGGAGGCTGGGAGAGACACGTATCCGCACGCACAAAGTGTGGGCATGAGGGAGAGCTCCGAGTCCTGGGTGTTGTCCCATCCGACAGCCGCGCGCACTAAGTGTGCTGTGGGGGTGGGAGAGAGCGAGGTCCAAGCAGCATGAACTATATTCAATGTTTGAAGCGTGAACTGTACAAACATGTCTACAAATAAAAGCATGAGTGCATTATCATTAACCCTATATGAAATAATGAAGAAAATAAATATTTCCACACATTTTATTACCAGTCATAGAGCTCATAGAGTACATTGAACAATTAAAAAAAATAAAACATAATAATAAAATAAAAAATATATATATATCAATGGGGGTTTTATGTTTCTTTGGAGCAACAACATGCAATAATGGTAATAAATACAGAAAGTGCAGTCTATTTAAGATATATCTTTTTATTTCATAACAAACGACATTTTATGAAAGATCTTCAACATCAACTTCAACTTCAAACATTTGTGCTGAAAAAGTAATACAGTTACAACCAGTTACAATCTTAGTGGGGTTTGTTACCTAGAAGTAACAAAGGAGTATTATTTTTATCCATTCATTCCCATTCAGTGTATGTACAGTATGTCTGTTCCTTTTCATCCTCTTTCAGCTCTCCATCTCTTTCTTCAGCATCTCTATCTGGAGATATCAATAAGCATACTGTATCAATAAACACATTGTTATTGTTATAAGTATTTTTTTTTTAATGTACATACTGACAAATACTTGAATAAGTCTTGGTATCCTGCCATTTGACCATTTGCCATTAGCTAAGCATATAAACTGGGAATTCTCATTCCACTGTTGCATATTGTTGCTTTGAGGCAATATAGCTATTTTACACTTTTACAAATAAATATTCAATGAAAACATAATCAACAGAGTGAAACTGAATCAGAACTTACCCAAAATTGTGAAAACATTTTTTATTCCATGGAAATCCTTAGAACTTTTTCAAAGTTTTGTGGAGCTGAAAAAAAACAAGCCTGTCGCAAGTGAGGAAAAGAGATTGAAAAGTCATGTGATCAAATACAAGCATTCTGTTGGCTTTTCATGCTTCCTCCTAATCTAAATGAGCATTTTTTATTGGTGCAATAGAGGGTTCATTGTCATTTGTCATTTTATACTCGGACATCAAGATGCCGTGAGTCGATATGATGTTAAGTTGTGGAAACATTAAGTCGTCATTAAGTAGTCTTTCCTTCTCTCTCTCTCTCTCTCTCTCTCTCTCTCTCTCTTACACACTCACTCACACAGCGACTTTATCTGCATACGTGAACTGGCATAGATGCAGTCATATCAGATATCAGACAGAAGAACTGTGAGAACATATTGTGTTTTGATTTGTTGACCACCGTGACCCTGAAGGAGAGCAACACATACACCACCCCCCCCCCCCCCCCACACACACACACACACACACCACACACACACACACACACACACACACACACACACACACACACACACACACACAGTACATGGTTGCATGTATGTTTCTCTTTACTCTAGTTCTCTCATCCCTTCTGTTTATCCCCTTCTCTTTCTCTCTCTCTCTCTCTCTCTTTCTTTCTCTCTCTCCCCCCTAGATCGTAAGCTTTATGATGCGTATGTTAGTTACCCAAGTGGGAACAGCGTTTCCATGGCAATGACCTTTGCACTTCGGGTTCTCCCCGAGGTTTTGGAGAGTAACTATGGTTACAAACTCTTCATCAGAGGCAGAGATGATCTCCCAGGTGAAGGTACGTTCATGAGCTCACACACACACACACACACACACACACACACACACACACACACACACACACACACACACACACACACACACACACACACACACACACACACACACACACACACACACCATCTATATGCTTATTTAGACATATTGACAATCCAATATTATGCTTGAAGACTGATCAGGCAGTCAGCATGTACTTTCTATTTACATGTTTTACTAGAAAAAGTTCCACAGTTCCATGGTTGTGTTAACTCCTGTCAGGCCTATAAATGGCCTTATAGAACAGAGAGTTCCTTCTGCCTGTAGATGGCGCTCTTCAGCAGGTTTCCCTCTGCCCTCCCTGCATTATACAGTATACACTATACAGATACAGCTGATGCAGGAACGGAGCCACTAAAATCCATAAGGACTCCACCCATTCCAGTAACCGCCTGTTTGTTGAACTCAGGCAAGCACTTCTGCCGTTTTATGGCCAAATAAGAGAGACATGGACACACCTACTAGAATTTTCAGAAATGGATGAACATAGTACAGTCTAGTTGCACAGCTATGCTGCTTGATGCACAGCCCCTGAATTGAGACACAGCCTACAGTATGTTGACCCACTGCGGGGCCTTGGAAGTGTTTTAGTGAAATGAGGAAGGGTTTTAATTAATTTCCTGTCTTTCCCATGATCCTTTGCAGCTGTGTTTGACGCCATCGACAAGGCCCTGTTGCAGAGCCGCCGACTTCTCATCGTGCTGGATGGAACACAGATGGACACACACACGCAGACACGCACACACACACCTGCGCACATGGACACAATCCCACTTACTCACGTTGAGCGCACGTTGGGTCAGTATGAGGCTCTGGTGAACTCGGGGCTGAAGGTGGTCATCGTCCAGACGGGGGAGGGAGATGGGGGTCCAGCCTGCCCCCACACACACACTGCAGCTCCTCACGCGCTCCAGACGATCACTCTGGCACACACACACACTCACAAACACTGGCCAGCTCAGCAACGCTTCTGGAAGGAACTGAGATACCACATGCCAGCACCACGAAGGAGACTCTCTGAAAACTCACACACACGCCACTGCTGTCTGACACACACACACACACACACACACACACACACACACACAGACACAGACACAGACACAGACACAGACACACACACACACACACACACACACACACACACACACACACACACACACACACGCACTCACTCACTCACTCACTCTTATGGATGTGGCGTACTGTAGACTTCCAAATACCAGAGTTATTAGGATAAAGTGGTATCCAAGTGGGTGAATCTATAGACAGTAAAACATAAGATTTGTAGCCTACGTAGTCATTTTGATAGTAGGCTAATATAGCTAATATACACTTACTGTACAGCCTGTGTTGCCTTCATATAAGGCTTATATAAGGCTTTTAATTTTTTGCGGCTCCAGACAGATTTTTTTTTTTTTTTTTTTTTGTCCAATATGGCTCTTTGAACATTTTGGGTTGCCGACCCCTGTTCTAGTGATAGTCTAGTCAATAGTTTGGAATAATAGCAAGTGTCCAGTGCGATGACAGAGATCATTTAAATCACGTCAATCGGAGTGCACTCCAAATCTGGCTGCTTTGTTGATTCCGTCTTTAATTCGAACCCAAGAAACGAAAAGTCTTGCTTTTGGAAGCAGGAGGTATATTTATGTTATTTCTTTGGCCTTTTCTTGCAGCTTTTTTCCCCCCTTTTAATTTTATATCCATGATTGCCTTGAATTCTTCACTTACAGTAATGAAGCTTAACATTGTCTGCTGGTAATCAGGCTGGCAGGACGGTAAGGAGCCAACAAGTTCTGTAGGCTAATCGCTGCATGCATGTGCTGTCAATCTCTCTCCTGCTCAAGCAAAAGGTGTGTGCATACAATACATATAAAATGTAAATAATCTACTGTCCTGCGTACAGGT
This sequence comes from Sardina pilchardus, assembly GCF_963854185.1. Taxonomy (NCBI): domain Eukaryota; kingdom Metazoa; phylum Chordata; class Actinopteri; order Clupeiformes; family Clupeidae; genus Sardina; species Sardina pilchardus. Next base: position 23,502,995 of record NC_084996.1, on the reverse strand, counting down.
CTGCATAAATTGAGTTCACTTTACAGAAAAATGTAAATAATCTACTGTCCTGCGTACAGTTCAGCATAAATTGAGTTCACTTTACAGAAAAATGTAAATAATCTACTGTCCTGCGTACAGTTCAGCATAAATTGAGTTCACTTTACAGAAAAATGTAAATAATCTACTGTCCTGCGTACAGTTCAGCATAAATTGAGTTCACTTTACAGAAAAATGTAAATAATCTACTGTCCTGCGTACAGTTCAGCATAAATTGAGTTCACTTTACAGAAAAATGTAAATAATCTACTGTCCTGCGTACAGTTCAGCATAAATTGAGTTCACTTTACAGAAAAATGTAAATAATCTACTGTCCTGCGTACCCGGATGATACGCACGGTACGGCAATTCTCCCTTTTTGCAATTCCATTTAGGATTTTATAAAACCCTTATACAAGAGCCCATCATTTATGGTGTGATCAGTGTGCCTGGTCACACACACACACACACACACACACACACACACACACACATACGCACACATCACACATGGGGAACTCAACTCCAAAATGAAAATCACTCTTAGGGAGCAAGTTTGAAAGAGACGGTCAAAACAAAGCTTAAAACTGCCCTCTGAAGTGTTAGCTTTTGATAAGTCTTTTTTCAACAAACAAACATCCGTGTTCCCGCCCTAGGACATCATCCCCCATACACACATAAAACAGATATCACACCCGAGAAGCCCATTCAGATAATAGGGGTGGAGAACATAGTGACTTAACGCAGGCCCGGAAGACACATTTGGTAAGCTATCCCTTGCTTGTAATAAGATAACCTCAGGGCTGGTGCTCCTCAGTGATGCTGCTCCTCAGTGATGCTGCTGATGCTTCTCCTCAGTGATGCTGGCTGCTCCTCAATAATGCTGCTCCTCAGTGATGCTGCTCCTCAGGACTGATACTCCTCAATAATGCTGTTCCTCAATAATGCTGCTCCTCAGTGATGCTGCTCCTCAGGACTGATACTCCTCAATAATGCTGTTCCTCAATAATGCTGCTCCTCAGTGATGCTGCTCCTCAGGACTGATACTCCTCAATAATGCTGTTCCTCAATAATGCTGCTCCTCAGTGATGCTGCTCCTCAATGATGCTGCTCCTCAGTGATGCTGCTCCTCAGGACTGATACTCCTCAATAATGCTGTTCCTCAATAATGCTGCTCCTCAGTGATGCTGCTCCTCAATGATGCTGCTCCTCAGTGATGCTGCTCCTCAATGATGCTGCTCCTCAGTGATGCTGCTCCTCACAGCTGCTTCCTCTTCCACTGGCTCCTCACTCTTTATGCGCTAACGATTTTGTGGAAGCAATTCAAGATTCAAGATTCAAAAAGCTTTATTGTCCGACATGTTGCCATGTTGGAATTTGTTCTTTGACTGAAGGCAATGTCCTAATTATGTGTTTGTGATGTTTTGTGTATATTTTACCTTGGGTATGAAGGATTTTGCGTATAGTGAGAGGCACTCTGCATCTTCTGCCTGAGTGCTCCTGGAGAATGGAATTTCATTTATTTTCCACTGCCTGGATGTACAGATCTGACAGCTACATGTTTTTATGGGATGCTGGTGATATTGCCCCCCTGCTTGATAATCCTAGCCAGCTTTCCCTTGCATCTGTTGGTTAACAAAGAGTACCAATATGTGATGTTGAAGGAGAGGACAGATTCTATCATTGTCTGATAATACCATTGATTAAATGTGCTGTCTGCAAGTATCACACTGAAGTAGACTTAGCTGTAATTTGTGTGGTTGTATGTGGTTGTACATATCAGCCATTGTATCATTGAGTTGTTTCACAGTTCTATGTGGAGTGTTGGCTGTTGTCCATTAATGTTTTGTGCTGCTGAGTCTTATACTAAAGGTGTAACAATTAATTGATTAATCAGCTAGAATTAAACTATTGATTTAATTGTCATTTTATCTAAACATTCTCTGATTGCTGCTTCTGAAAATGTAGTAATTTCAGCTTTACTTGCTCCTCTATTACAACAACACCCTTTAATTTATATCTTAATATCTTTAATGTGCGGACAAAGCAAGACATTTTGGGTAATAATGTTAATAATGCTTTGGGAAATAATCGTTAGTTGCAGACACACACACTCTCTCTGTGTCCCTCTCTCTCTCTCTCTCTCTCTCTCTCTCTCTCTCTCATTATAATATCAAAACTCAAAATGGGCACCCCCCCAGGAAGAGCCCATGATGTAAGGGGGTCATAAACACTGAGGCTCTCTGCCCCAGTCCTGAGGGAATGCTTGTTGAATGCATGTGGGTCAGAAGTCACAAGTGATCTGCAAAGAGCGCACCACTTAGGGTGCCACGCCACTTATCCCTCCCCCATCTCTCTCTCTCTCTCTCTCTCTCTCCCTCTCGCTGATCCTTCT
>NC_084996.1:23435582-23495582 GCF_963854185.1 Sardina pilchardus | reverse complement strand
TATATCGACAACACTCCTTTGTAGACCATTTGTGTGATTAAAATATGTGTGTGCGTGCGAGCGTGTAGGTGAATAACTCTTGTCAGAGAGCAGTACGGTGTGGATGTATCATAAACACATTTGACTCTGTGTGTGTGTGTGTGCGTGCGTGTGTGCATGCGTGTGTGTAGTTGAATAACTCTTGTCAGAGAGCAGTACGGTGTTTCTGTATCATAAAAACGTTTGACTGTGTGCACACAAGTGCTTCCTCTCACCCTCCTCTTTACTTCCTGTTAGATCTGACAGAGGCGGTTCCCCAGACCCAGCGATTGGACACCAGCCTGCAGAAGGCCAAAGCCCAGCTGTCAATCAGGAGGCACCGCCCCTCTAGGTCCCGCCTCAGGGACAGCCTGAGCTCCATTGAGGATGATAGCCTGGACAGGAAGGTGTGTGTGTGTGTGTGTGTGAGAGAGAGAAAGTTAGTGTGAGTGTAAGTATGGGTGCTTGTGTGTGTGTGTGTGTGTGTGTGTGTGTGTGTGTATGAGTGTCTGTCCCAGGTCACCATCAGGACATACTTTTCTCATATAAAGTCCACCCACACTGCTGACAATAAAGACAGCTGCATCTATGGTTACCCTTGGCACCGTGGGCATCGACGGGATTTACTCCAATAGTCTGATTCACTCCAGTTGGTTTGATTTATTCCAATGATTTACTCTGATGATCTGATTGGTTCTGTCGGATCTGTGTTTTGTCTCGTGCCTCAATCCTGCTGGTTGATTGTGAGCAGGTTTACATAAGCACTTGAATAACCAGACCAATAACTACAAAAACTGTATAATAATCAGTTTTTTAGTGTGCATTAAAACATGCTCTGAGTTCTGTCCTGGGTTTTGTCTGGTTGAACGTGTCTGAATTCATTTCTGTGTTTTGTGTTGTTCCTCAGTCCTGCTGGTTGACCATATCTCAGTTCTGATCTGTGTTTCATGTGTCCTACCTCAGTCCTGCTGGTTGACCATACCTGAGTTCTGATCTGTGTTTCATGTGTCCTACCTCAGTCCTGCTGGTTGACCGTATCTTAGTTCTGATCTGTCCCAGGTCACCACCTCATTTCTGTGTTTCATGTGTCCTTCCTCAGTCCTCTCAGAGCTACAGCAGCCCCCTGCACAGCTCCTGCTCCCCGCTGCACTCCCTGCTCCTGCAGCCCTCGTCCTGCACCTCTCCCGACCTCCCGGCCACCTCCCCTGCCCAGCGGGCACGCGCCTTCACCTTTGACCCCTGCCTGATGGGCCCGGCCCTGGCGGAGGTGCGGAGGAGGCACCGGCCCCTGCAGAGCGACTCTTCCCAGGAGGCCTTGCTGCTCAGTCCCCTGAGCTCGCCCTCGCTGGGCTCCTCGGCCCGGCTGCAGTCGCGCTTTGGTGCTGCGGCACTGGGCAGACAGCAGCAGGAAGGGCCCCTGAGCGAGGAGAACGGCACCGACCTGCGCGATGGGGACCGGTCTCACCTGCACGAGGAGGCCCTGTCCAATCTGCACCAGGGGGACCATTCACCGAGTGAAGGTCAGATGGATTTTAAGCTGTCACAGCGGGACGTACTAGCCAACTGCATGGTGTTTAAACACACACACACACACACACACACACAATCAGTAAAGCACTGGATCTGTTCATCATCAGACCTGTTTCTGTGGTTACAGATGACAGCCATGGAACAGATGAAGTGGGCAGCCCCACGGTCCTCCTGGACAAAAAGACCAAGAGGCGCTTTCTTGACCTGGGGTAAAAACAACAGGGGTACCCTTTCACAAATACCAGTGATTCTGCTGACTTATAGTGGTACTAATATCTAGATCAAAGAGCTCTGGTTAATAGAGAGCACTTACTTACAGTATTACTAGTACATGCATGCTAATGTAACGGGTGCTAGCTGGTTAGCTACAGTACGCTGTAGAACGTTAGTAAACCTCACTCCCCGACGCTTCAAGAGCGCTGCTGGCATGAAAGCTAGTAGCCTGGGCATTTAGCTGGATTGTTAGCGCGCTCGACTCCCGATCCGAGGTGCTGCTGTCTCGCGGGTTCGAGTCCGGGCGTGTGCACTGTGTGCAGGGCTGGACTGCGGTGGTTCCACACAACGCAGGTTACACTAAGAAACGTTGATAAATGTTAATATACTGTGCATGTTTTATAGATTTTATGCAAATGTATCTCCTTTGAACAGGGTAACCTTGAGACGGACGTACGGCAAAGTCAGGAAAGACCGGGCTAACAGAATGTAAGTGACGATGTTTCTCAGTGACATTGCGTAGCTTTACTGTAAGTCTGGCATCAGCCAGAGAGCTGAATCAGAATCTGATTGCCCCCCCCCCCCCCCCCCCCCTTTTTAACCCCCCCCACCAGAGAGTCGACGGAGACGCGTCCGTCCCGCTCGTCCGCCCCCTCCCTCGTGCCGTTCTCCTGGTTCAGCGAGAGGATGAGGAGCTCGGGGAAGTCCGGCACTCAGCCCGCCGCTAAGGCTGACTCATCGGTAGGCTCCGCAACAGCCACTGGGCCTCTACACCAGTCTCATAGTGTAGCATAAAGGTGCTATGTGTAGACCAGCCTCAGTGTAGCATAAAGATGCTACCTGTCTCCTGTAGCATAAATATGCTATTATGCTATGTGTAGACCAGTCTCATAGTCTAGCATAAAGATGCTATGTGTAGACCAGTCTCCTGTAGCATAAAGATGCTATTATGCTATGTGTAGACCAGTCTCATAGTCTAGCATAAATATGCTATGTGTAGACCAGTCTCCTGTAGCATAAAGATGCTATGTGTAGACCAGTCTCCTGTAGCATAAAGGTGCTATGTGTAGAGCAGTCTCCTGCAGCATAAAGGTGCTACATTATATTGCCAAAAGTATTTGCTCACCTGCCTTGACTCACATATGAACTTCAGTCACATCCCATTCTTAATCCATAGGGTTTAATATGACATCGGTCCATTCTTTGCAGCTATAACAGCTTCAACTCTTCTGGGAAGGCTTTCCACAAGGAAAGGAATATGTTTATGGGATTTTTTACTATTCTTTCAGAAGCGCATTTCTGAGGTCACACGCTGATGTTGGACAAGGAGACTGGCTCTCAGTCATGTGTAGGTTCTAGTTGCTGGGACCTCCAGCCCACTTTCCTGTCGCATAATGATGCTAGCCTATGTGTACATTTGAGCTGCTGAGATGTCCACACCGGTCTCCTGTAGCATAAAGGTGCTAGGTGTAGTTTCCAGGTGTCTTGAACGCAGCATTATGGTCTTCCAGCGCCGCACGTGATACAGTGAGCCACCCCAGTGCTAGGTGGTTTGCATGCTAACTTTACAGGATGTCTGGGCAACAAAGAGCATAGGTGTGTATGGCAATACGTCTACATATTATGTTAATATTGGGTCAGTTTTGAATGTTTTACCTTTTTTAATTGTTTGTAAAATAACATTTAAAAGTCAATTACACATGTGTGGAATTTGAGTTTCATGTTGTTGGGCCTGCAGATGTCCAAGCAACAGACTGAAGAACCAGAGCCGCCATCTCACCCCTATCAGAGCCTGTCACAGTCAGCTGAGGAGGTGAGAGCACCACACACACACACACACACACACACACACACACACACACACACATGCACACTTTGCTTCGCTGGTCAACTCATTGATCAAGTTTCGCATTGTGGTCTATAATGATAGACTATTATGATTTGTAGAGTGCAGTGTTTTTCATGGCTAAATTAAATAAATTCCATTTCTTTTCTATGATTGTCTTGATCTGACTAGGGCCTGACAGCTTGTTGTTTGACTGGAAACTGTGAAGCCTGAAGCTGTTGTGTCCTTATAAAGTGAAGTTCAAACACGCACACCATACGTTCACACACACACACACACACACACACACACACACACACACACATACCGCACATACCTCACACATGCGCTCGCACGCCAACATACACACACACACACAAACACACACACCACACACACGCACGCACGCACGCACGCACACACATACACACACACACACACACGCACGAACGCACGCACACACACACACACACAGGTGGACAGGTGTAAACGCCAGGTCAGCAGGCACCAGCAGATTCCCACCAGAACCACATAGGCATAATCACATAATCCTGATATCTATAAATGGGACAGTGGGCTGTATGTACTGCACTGTGCTGAGCTGTGCGGTAAACAACCTCTGTGCCCCACCCAATGCCAGTCTACACCCACGGCTTTCCTTGCTAGCATGTTTTGATACAGGAATTTTGTGGGTGTTTTCAAGTGCAGTGTGTGAGTCCCATCCAGCACATGTTGCACAGTATCTCTATACTGTATATAGTTTAAGTTCAAATCTGCATTTATACAGCACAGTATCATACACAATGGTCCTTCAGAGTGCTAGTCAGTGTGTTGTGCTTGCAGATCACGTGTGTGGTGAGAATAGATCTTTAATAGGCAGTCCTTGGATAAGAACATTTGTATGGATTATTCATTAAGAACACATACTGTATTTTCTGCAAGCATATACACTTTCTATACAAGCAGATATCAATCAATTTACACTTGGTACACACTGACTGAATGTGAAAGACCACACAGAGGAGAGACATTTCTAGATTCTTCCAGGCCTTTGCCTTTGAAAGATCCTCAGCCTTCATTCAGTGGCTGACATTGAGCACCTAGCAAGGCAATAGATCCTGATCCAACCAGCACTACGGCCCTGGGTGCTTTGGCTATTGGTAAAGGTACAGCAGAGGACATACTCTACTACAGCATGTTGAGTAGCGTGGCATAGACATAGATATATGATTTTTATATATCTATGGGCATAGAGTATATGATGTAATATAATATGCATTATGCAACATAATAATGTTATACAGAATTTATAATATTTAGATTATAAATTGTAATTTATATTACATTATATTATATTACATTATAGCACTTCATTTGAGCTGGTTATCACCTGTTGGAGATTCTAGTTCACCTAGTTTTAAGAGTTTAGAGCAGGTTGAACAGGTTTTATAGTAGGTATGTCACCCAGGCTATCTGAGAGCTTGCTCACTAAGCCTCTTCAACAATAGGATGTGAATCGTATAATATAAGCAGGGTGTATGCATTCATCGTGCTTTTATGAACAATACGTGTGTCAATTTGTGGGAGAGTTCCAACCTTCGACTGGGACGACACCTGAACGAGTGGTCATCCAAGAAAGCGGGAGGTTTTTGAGAGCTCCGACGAGAAGAAAGTTGGAAACACTGAGAAGCCACTCGATAAGCCAATGACTAACGACAGGTAAAAAGTTTACTTGCTCTTTAAACACGCATCATTATCAATTTATGTTTCTCTTGTTAGAGCTTGACATGTTGCTTTGCCACCTAGGAAATCCCAGATGTGATGGCTCAGAAGTGGATGCTGTTAGCCATCTTTGGCTCTTTTGGCTATCTTTTTACTGAAGGTAGGTAGCCTGCCACATTTCCTCAGGGTTATGAGGGAATCTGACAGGCTTATATCTAACATATCTGACTACATCCAGCCCCCTACCACCGCCTACAGATTGTTAAAGACAACTCCACTACTAATGCCCAAAATATGCAGACTTTATTTATTTTACAATGAAGCTCATTAAAGCACTGGAGAAGTATCTTCAGAGGGGCAGTGCTGCTTGATGATAGTGAAATAAATACATCTGAGGTCTAATTCTCCTCGGCTCACGGCCAGTGGAGGGGAAGTAATCACATTGCCTCCTACTGGTTGAGTTAGAACTTCAACCCAATCAGAGTTGATGGGATTCAACAACATTCAACATGTTTATCTTGCACAGATGCATTGTAAAACTCTGAGCAAGACATGTCATCTCACGCTACTATCAGCGTAACTCCCAGTGACTCAAACGAGAAGTTCATTCTCTATTGGAAGAGTGATTCCCTTTATCTCCTATGAGCTGTGCATTCTTCATTGATCTGTTTATTTTAACATTTTTGAAAGACTTCATAGTAGAAAGGATAACTATTATTGACAAAGCAAACAAGGTTACATTTTGTACCTCAGAGCTCAGAGGGCCCCCTAGCAGGATTTTGCTTAGGACCCCATGGAGGTCTAAACCAGCACTGCTTAGGCTGTTCATATTGGAAACACTAGTTTCACATACAGTGACATTGATAGATCATTAATTACTTAAATGCTCTAGCCTGCATGGCTTTTTCAAAATGTATTTGGCAGACTTTAACATTTACGGATCAATGATTTTGAGATTTCACATTGTATTTGTGTACCCTTAAACAAATAATATGTCTTGATTGAATTTAGGTTTCTTCCTGGATGTTACATGCCAAGATGCCTTCATATTTCATGACAGAAATGTGAGTGTCAGATGCACCGTCGATTATGGGAGCATCCCTGTATTATCACCAAAGAACTGCCGTGTTCAACCTTTGGACATTTTAAGACTTGAAGACAACCTATATCAGGTTGTCAGCTGCGAGGAATGTACATACAAAAATGATACCATGATCGCACAGATAAAGATCCCGAATCCTCGTGCTGGAGAGTATCAAGTCTATATGCTGACAGACTGTGGTGGTTTCGGAAGAGCTTCATTCAATCTAACAGGTATGCACTTTGCAATAGCAGATAGTTGTAATCAACTACAATATGACCGCAGCTCAGTCCTGCACATTCTATGCCAAGTTGCCAACTGTAATTTGATTCATGGGGGACCTTGCAAAATGCATATATGAGTTCATTTACTGACCGTATACTACGCACATGCATGCACACACACACACACACACACACACACACACACACACACACACACACACACACACACACACACACACACAAATAACACACAGACAAGCACAGACACACACACACACACACATACACAAGCACATACTGTACATACATACATACATTCACACAGTTATGCACATACTCACACACATGCACGTACACACACACACACACACACACACACACACACACACACACACACACACACACACACACAAATAAACACACACACACACACACACACACACACACACACACACACACACACACACACACACACGAAGATACATGCACACACATGGAGACACACACACAAACATGCACACACACACACACACACACACACACACACACACACACACCCACTCACACACCCACACACACACACCCACCCCCCCCCCCCCCCCCCCCCACACACACACACACACACACACACACATTTGCGGAGAGGATATTCAGGACTGAGCGGCGGTTTTGTACTGCTTTGCGGTAATTAATCTAATTTATCTAATTAAATTACATATATTTCCTTATTTATCAATCTATGTAATTTTCTTTATATCCAGTTAGAGAAGAAAATGGAACTAAAGGTAGGTATTGCCTTTATACAAATGTTGTGTCTCCTTTGCTATACATGTCCTAACTTATCAATATTATGTAATTTTGTTTCTATCCTGTTACAGAAGAAAATGGAACTATTGTCTTTATACAAATGTTGTGTCTCTCTCTATACAGTAATTACAGTCCTCTGAACTCCAAATGTCATAATATGATTACACAGGTTCTGCTCACTGTTTCATATCATGTTTTGTGTGTTCCCTGAGCTTGCTTTGGTGAATCATTTTGTAATTAAATTCACCTTCTAAACACCTTTTTCTCACTAAACAGTAACATTATTGTATTTCTAATGTTTTATAGATCAATGTGCAAATAAAGGTAGGTACCACTGGTTTTATCCAAATACAGAATCTCTGTTGATATATACAGTAATATATAATAGAATGGGGCAGCCGTGGTGTACTGGTTAGGGCTTCGGGCTTGTAACCGGAGGGTTGCCGGTTCGATCCCCAACCGGTCCACCACAAGGCACCTAACCCCTCACTGCTCCCTACATGCCGCTGGTTGGGCAGGCAGCTCACTGCTCTGGCTTAGTGTGTGATTCACCTCACTTGTGTGTGTTCACTAATTTGGTTAAATTGGGTTAAATGCAGAGAAACGAATTTCCCTCACGGGATCAAAAAAAAATATATTCTATTCTATTCTATTCTATTCTACAGTAGTAATCTGAGTTATCGAATTGCCCTAACAGTTATACATACAGTATAATACAAAAGCTATAACAAGACAATGTTTTTGGTATTTCATCAATAGTGATATAAATTCATGCTTGTGCATTGTGTGAGACTTTAAACATTGCTTTTCTGTGTTCCCTAAGAGTATTTAGGTTTTGGTACCAACTGGCAGAAGAGGGAGCTTGCAGCCGCATACGGAGGTCTATCCATTTGCTTCCTCCTAGTCATTATCCTCCTCCTTCTCAAAGAGAAGGGATATTTGAGTCTCCTGCTTTTGAAATATTCAAAACCTATTGCCCAAAGTATGTTTACAAAGTCAATGGATGCAGGCATGAACTTCAACAAAGAGGAAGGAGGACCTAAGGACATCATTTAGTGTGAACATGTTCAGAAGCAGATAAATAGATAGACAGACAGACAGACAGACAGACAGACAGACAGACAGACAGATAGATATTCATCCTGAGGGAAATTTTACATCTAAACATGCTACTCTGGCTTACTCACATGTTTACAAACTGTTTTGAGTCATAAACCCTCTGCCTGATTCTGCTGTGCATTGTGAATTTGTATTATTTTTTTATGTTAAATGTAGGTTGAGTTGTTTTAGTTGTTTTGTTGTTAATAGAAAGTGTTTTATATATTTGTTAAGAAATAATTATTCTTGTATTCTTGCACTGGTAATCAATTTACACTTCTTTCTAAACCTCATAAGAGATAGATAGATAGATGCATCTTATCTACATTATACATCACATGTGTAAATTATAGGCTATCTATTCATATATCATTGTAAAGCACTCTTCAATAAAGAATATTATTATTTTGTATCAATAATGAATGATTTCATCTATTCATTTGTTTAATCATGTTAATTTATTTTATTCTTAAATCCATTGAAGTGTATCATGAATGACATTGGAGGATTACCCCAAGGGCACTGATAGAAAAACATCTCATAAAACATTCATTGGTGGCATTTGTAGTGATACAGATTGTTAAAAAATAGTAATACTTTTATCTGCAGGACTAATTGGTATACATCAAATTAATGGTCCTTTAGTCAGGAGTGATGTTATGAGCTTGGTTGAGACCATACAATAAGGGAATTTATATATTTTTTGCCATTTTCTTAACTATGTCAAGTATGGTATGGGGTTGCATGAGTGCGTGTGGCATGGGCAGCTTGCATGTCTGGAAAGGCACCATCAATGCAGAAAAATATATTCAGGTTCTAGAACAACATATGCTCCCATCCAGACGTCATCTCTTTCAGGGAAGACCCTGCATTTTACAACAAGATAATGGCAGACCACATTCTGCATCAATCACAACATCATGGCTGCGTAGGAGAAGGATCCGGGTACTGAAATGTCAAGTAAATGTGTCATTACCATCACATCATCAAAAATATGTAAAAAATGAAGCTTAAATGATAAATCAATCCTTTTAAAAAAATGTCTGGTTTCTAATTAAATCTATTTCATATTTAGCTCAATGGTATTGTTGGTTTTTACTTGCAAGATGTATTAAAGTCATTTAAGTATCTACATTTCTGATTCATCAGTCTACCCTAGTTTTGAATATAAGCTTATTTTAAGGAAATGCCATAAATCAAAACTTTTTTAATACAGTGATCATTTAGACTGTCAAACATTGTCAAAATATATAATTGTTGGATATTTTTGTAATTTATACCTAAATTATTGGCAAAAATATGTATGTGATGGTGATAACACTGCAGCTCTGGTAATGACAGTTCTATGTGATAAGTAAGGGATAATGTATAGAACGCCGGTCATTATCGGAAAATAATTCCCGACAGGATGAACAGAACCCCGACGCGCAGCGGAGGGGTTTTGCTTCGTCCTGAAGGGAATTATTTTCCGATAATGACCGGCGTTCTATACATTATCCCGCTTATTATATGGCTACTTGCCAAAAAGAGAAATGAAACTTACAGTAACTCAATGTGTCTTTAGCAATGACTTGGCTACCGTTTGGTGGCTTCCGCTAACTTCTAGAAAATAAATAGTTCGCCACAGTTGACAGTTGTTAGGTGTTGCCTGGCAACATACTTGGTAACCTTCAATGAAATTCCATTGCAACCAGCGAACGGCTTTGTTGCGGATTGATATGAAAGACGTGAATTAGAAGCACAAAACCCGTTGCCATTGACAGCGGTCATTATATACTTTCACCGGTGATTATGGTTATGGTTATGGTTATGGTTATGGTTATTTAGCAGACGCCTTTGTCCAAAGCGACAACAAATAAATAACAGTACAAATTAAATTAACAGTGAACAATTACAATAGGGAGAATACAACCGGATTCCAAAAAAGTTGGGACACTAAACAAATAGTGAATAAAAACTGAATGCAATGATGTGGAGATGGCAAATGTCAATATTTTATTTGCAATAGAACGTAGATGACAGATCAAAAGTTTAATCCGAGTAAATGTATCATTTTAAAGGAAAAATATGTTGATTCAAAATTTCATGGTGTCAACAAATCCCAAAAAAGTTGGGACAAGTAGCAATAAGAGGCTGGAAAAAGTAAATTTGAGCATAACAAGGAGCTGGAAGACCAAATAACACTAATTAGGTCTGTTGGCAACATGATTGGGTATAAAAAGAGGTTCTCAGAGTGGCAGTGTCTCTCAGAAGCCAAGATGGGTAGAGGATCACCAATTCCCACAATGTTGCGCAGAAAGATAGTGGAGCAATATCAGAAAGGTGTTACCCAGCGAAAAATTGCAAAGACTTTGCAGTTATCATCATCAACTGTTCATAATATCATCCGAAGATTCAGAGAATCTGGAACAATCTCTGTGCGTAAGGGTCAAGGCCGTAAAACCATACTGGATGCCCATGATCTCCGGGCCCTTAAACGACACTGCACCACAAACAGGAATGCTACTGTAAAGGAAATCACAGAATGGGCTCAGGAATACTTCCAGAAACCATTGTCAGTGAACACAATCCACCGTGCCATCCGCCGTTGCCAGCTGAAAATCTACAGTGCAAAGAAGAAGCAATATCTAAGCAAGATCCACAAGCTCAGGCGTTTTCACTGGGCCAGGGATCATTTAAAATGGAGTGTGGCAAAATGGAAGACTGTTCTGTGGTCAGACGAGTCACGATTCGAAGTTCTTTTTGGAAATGTGGGACGCCATGTCATCCGGACCAAAGAGGACAAGGACAACCCAAGTTGTTATCAACGCTCAGTTCAGAAGCCTGCATCTCTGATGGTATGGGGTTGCATGAGTGCGTGTGGCATGGGCAGCTTGCATGTCTGGAAAGGCACCATCAATGCAGAAAAATATATTCAGGTTCTAGAACAACATATGCTCCCATCCAGACGTCATCTCTTTCAGGGAAGACCCTGCATTTTACAACAAGATAATGGCAGACCACATTCTGCATCAATCACAACATCATGGCTGCGTAGGAGAAGGATCCGGGTACTGAAATGGCCAGTCTGCAGTCCAGATCTTTCACCTATAGAGAACATTTGGCGCATCATAAAGAGGAAGGTGCGACAAAGGAGGCCCAAGACGATTGAACAGTTAGAGGCCTGTATTAGACAAGAATGGGAGAGCATTCCTATTTCTAAACTTGAGAAACTGGTCTCCTCAGTCCTCAGACATCTGTTGAGTGTTGTAAGAAGAAGGGGAGATGCCACACAGTGGTGAAAATGGCCATGTCCCAACTTTTTTGGGATTTGTTGACACCATGAAATTTTGAATCAACATATTTTTCCCTTAAAATGATACATTTTCTCAGTTTAAACTTTTGTTCCATGATTTATGTTCTATTCTGAATAAAATATTAGAAGTTGGCACCTCCACATCATTGCATTCAGTTTTTATTCACGATTTGTATAGTGTCCCAACTTTTTTGGAATCCGGTTTGTAGTAATATTATCAGAAAAACAATAATTTTAAGCACTAACCTAATGAGAAATAAAAACAGTGAAATGAGAAAAGCAATCAAATAAGTCACTCAGTTAATTATATATAATAATAATAACTAAAGCAAGGTATGGCTAAATTTAAGGACAATAGCAAAATAAATGTCAAATTCTATCAATGGACAAATTATAACAAAACAATACTATTATACAAACCATAACACATCACAAACTCAAAGGACTAAGTGCATATTGAACAAATATGCCTTAAGACCCCTCTTAAAAGATCCAAAGCTGTTGCTGGAACGGAGAGCACTGGGCAACTCATTCCACCAACACGGAACCACTGAAGAAAAGGATCTACAATTTGACCTAGCATGTATGGTTGGTCGACATAACAGACGCTCCTCAGAAGATCGCAATGGGCGGTTGGGAATGTACATCGTGATTAAAGAACTGAAGTAGCTGGGAGCAGATCCAGTCAGTGTCCTATAGGCCAGAGTGAGAGATTTAAATTTAATTCTGGCTACTATAGGGAGCCAGTGGAGAGTAACTAGGAGAGGGGTTACATGTGTCCTCTTTGGCTGATTGAAGACCAGTCGTGCTGCAGCATTCTGAATCAACTGTAGTGGTCTTAATACACAAGCAGGTAGGCCAGCTAACAGAGAATTACAGTAGTCCAGCTTGGAGATAACCATTGCCTGTACAAGAAGCTGAGTGGAATCTTGTGTCAGATAAGGTCTGATCTTCCTAATGTTGTACAGGGTATACCGACATGACTTTGCAATTGAGGCAACATGCTCAGAGAAAGTAAGTTGGTCATCAATTATGACACCCAAGTTACGTGCCGATCTAGTTGGAGTCAGTGAGGATGAATCAAGCTGGATATTGATCTGTTGGGGAATAGCTGTTTTTGCTGGAAACACCAAGAGTTCAGTTTTGGAAAGATTAAGCTGAAGGTGCTGATCCTTCATCCAGATTGAAATGTCCTTCAGGCATGCAGAGATCCGATGGGAAACACTAGAGTCCTCAGGTGGGAAGGATAGGAAAAGTTGAGTGTCGTCCGCATAGCAATGATATTCAAATCCATGAGAGCGAATAATCCCACCTAAAGAAGTAGTGTAAATAGAGAAAAGGAGGGGCCCTAATACTGATCCTTGGGGGACTCCTGTAGTGAGGTCATGAGACTTTGATATCTGTCCCTGCCAAGACACGCTAAAAGAACGCCCTTTAAGGTAAGATTTAAACCAGTCAAGAGCTTTCCCAGAAATTCCCAGTTCATATAGTGTAGAAAGGAGAATGTCATGGTTAACCGTATCAAAGGCTGCAGATAAATCTAACAGAATTAACACTGATGACTGAGCAGAGGACTTAGCTACTCTCAATGCTTCAGTCACAGATAGAAGAGCAGTTTCAGTAGAATGACCACTCTTGAAACCAGACTGCATAGGGTCTAGTAGGTTATTCTGATAGAGGAAGTCACACATTTGCTTGAAGACCACTTTCTCCAAAACCTTTGACAAGAAAGGAAGAAGGGAGACAGGTCTGTAGTTCTTCACATCAGTTGAATTAAGTGTACTTTTCTTCAGCAAAGGTGTAATTCTTGCCTGTTTAAAAGAAGAAGGAACTATTCCAGAACTGAGTCAAGTATTAAATACATGTGTGACTGCCGGTATAATAGCGGGTGCTATAGACTGCAGGAGAGTAGACGGGACAGGATCCAAAGGGCATGTTGTTGGACGGCTTCGCTGAAGCAGTTGAGAGACCGCTTCCTCATCAAGAGGAGAGAAAAAGTCCAATGATGGCATCATGCTAACACCAGGCAGAGTCCTTCTAATAGGGTCATCAAACTGAGCACTTATCTTAGCAACTTTCTCAGTGAAAAATGTTGCAAAGTCATCTGCTGACAGTGAAGTAGCTGATGGCGGTGGTGGAGGATTGAGAAGAGACTTGAACGTAGCAAAAAGTTTTCTGCTGTCAGTAGCGTTCTCAATCTTACTCTGATAATATGTTCTTTTTGCAAGTGTGACAGTGGATGAAAAAGATGATAGCATAGACTGGTATTTACTAAGATCATTTCTATCTCCAGATTTACGCCATTTCCTTTCAGCAGCTCTAAGTTCCTTGCGTACTGAGCGTATACTGTTTGTCAGCCATGGATGGCGAGGCTTAGAACGAGTGGGTCTTGTGGAAAGAGGACATGCTGCATTCAGACAGGATGCCAGTGTAGAGTAAAGAGTCTCTGTAGCATCATTAACCTCAAGTGATGAGAATGAGCTTGGAATAGGTAGAGCAGAAGTTACTAATGTTGCAAAATGTTCACTTGAGAGGCTTCTGAGGTTTCGTCGGAATGACATCGTCGGAGCAGGAACTGTAGGGTTATCAAGGAGACGCACAGAGAATCTAATGAAGTAATGATCTGATACGTGTAGAGGATTAACCCAAACGTTTATACATGATTATACATATTAATCACCGGTAGAACGTTGGGGATGCCCATTCAAAGTGAATGGGAGCTCTCTCAACATTCTAGAGAGCCATATAATAATGACAAATCACTGATGAAATGTGCTGGTAATGACTGTGCTGGTAATGACATTTTTGTCAAAAAACTAGCTTTCCAAAGCAAAGATGATGACTAAGCAAGTGTAGCTAGCTTTCTATGTGTAATGTACACAATTTAACTATTAAAGTGACAAAAAATAATCAACAAATTATTTAAAATACAGAAATACAACACGTATGGTAATGACGCATAATAAGTGTACATGCCCAACACGAAGAATAAAGACTGGATTTAGTTACTTTTCTGGAAATTAGGGCATCTGTCTTGCAGCTTGAAATCCATGTGCTCCACTATGATATTAAGTTACCATGGCTACCAAATACATTTTTGATGAAAAAACAGTAGGAAAGTGCCTTTATGTAGAGTGTGTTGGTAATGACGGCAAAACCATGGGACAGGTATAAATAGAGCAAAATAGAGTATAAAATGCATATATATGCTTAATCTGTGCATGAAGTCTATTAGTTCAGGTAACATTTAATCATATGTATACTTTTTTTTAATTAATTTGTGATAAATAATGTTTGAGATATGACAGGACATCTGAAAACTCCAGTTTGGGACAACACCAAAACACAGATTTTGTACCATAAAACACCAATAAAATGTGTTAAAATCATTAGTATGAGCAACCATAAAAAAAGTCTATGCTTGGTTTTGCTTATACTAATTAGTGATGCTAAAATATATTAGATCTAATTTGTTTTTAATAGAATTACACCCTGTGGACAGAAATAGGCCCGAATTCTGGGAAATGCCCAGGAGTGTATGCGAGTATAACTGGATGTAAGGGGTTGTGTATGGGAGAACGGTGTGTAAGGTACTGCTTGCTTTGTGTGTCTTTGCATACAGGAGAAACATACCAACACTAGCAGAGAGACGGATGGGGGTCTGTTACCATGGAGACGGACCAGGACCACACAACCCTCCGCAGACAAGCAGCTCTCTCCCCAGGAGAGTTGAAAGGTCCAGATCTCAAGAGCCTTCACAAACGGGTCAGAACTCACCTGTGGGCCCCCACCCAGATTCTGGCCCACATCTGATATCGATCCGCATGGAAATGGAGGCCCTACATCTCACAATGTTAGCAGCAATGCTAAGCTGACCCACATGATGTCAGCAGCAATGTTAAGCTAGCCTACATAAAGGTAGAAGCAGTGCTAAGCTAACCCACATTATGTTAGCAGCTATGCTAAGCTAAACTCACTGAATATTATTGGCATCGCCTTTGGACAATGACTGAAATTCTATGACTATGGATGGGACAACTGGATAGTTGAATAAATAGTAGGATATTGTAAGCAATGCTGCCCCAATTGACATAGTGTCCTCACAGGAGCTGGCTATGAGTGGATTGTGATATGCATGTTAAAGGGGACATATTATGCAAAACTCACTTTTTGCGGGCCTTTGTGTTCATATTTAGGCCTCTACTGTTCTTATAAACACTCCAAGCGTGAAAAAACCCATCCATCCGTTTTCTGTAGATCAGTAGAAAGACTTTGGTGTCAAGAATAGTATGCTGCTGTGAGCCATTTGGATTGCTCCCTTATTCTGATGTAATACTAAGGGAATTTGCATAGACCAACCCTAGCACCAGGGTCTAACATATGTGGTTGGATGCCGGCTCTGTTTGTAGTCATTTTCACCTGTGAAACGAGCAGCGTAATCAATACACGCAGCCGGAGGCGTGGCCAGCCCAGAAACGGCTCAATTTGGGAGAGACCAATTCTAACCTTGTTTAAATATAATATAAAGGGGGTATAATATGTCCCCTTTAAATAGATTGGACAGTTGGACAGCGAATAGTAGTCATGTCCATTGGATTGTACATGAACATGGACTGGACACTTGGACAATGAATAGAACACACAGGCAATGGATGATGATGACTATACAAGAGTTGGCACTGGAGAATATCTAGCCCTGACCTGAACTAATGCAGGGCCACCTCAGTCCTGACCTGATCCAGAGCAGTAGAGAAAACAGAGTGGCGACATTCCCATAAGAGACCGTGGAACAAAAATGGCAGCACTTTCCCATGCCAGTTTCCCGGTTATGGGAATTTTTGCACTTCAAACAGCCAATCTCTTGGTCAGTAGTCAATGAGTTCATATTGATTACACTCTCCAGCATCCAGACATACATCCCACCCTCAGTGGCGGAACAACTGCACACAGGGCCCTGGGGCAGAGATGGTTGATGGGCCCCCCTCCCCATACGTCCCCCCCCCCGCTCAGCCCCCCAACACGCATCATAACATTTGAATGATAACACAAATGTGACACAAGCAACTACAGTAATGCAAATTGCTTATGTATTATTTTATATTTTGATCAATTGTGATATTGATATTGATAAATGGTGCAGTCACTTTAAGAAGAGTCTGAACGGTTCTCATAATGCCCTTTTGCAGGTCATGCTCCAGGCTGAAGGCTCTACCAGCTGTAGCTCGTTTGATTGCACCATATTGATATCACAATATTTGTATTATTACAAGCAGCCTTCATTTGTTGCTTTGAACCTGGTAGCCACTTAGCTATCTGAGTGGAATGCATTCACAAGAATAGTCTAATTTGTGACTCCATTCTCCAGATGGTAAAATAAGGCTAGCTAATAAATAAATTGGCTAAGTTACTCACAGTGAGTGCAGCCAATGTAAAATAGTCTTCTTACCAACCTCAGCTTACAAATGGTGAATCACTGGAAACCTGATCTGCCACCTCCTTTAGCCTTCCCTCGTCTTTGCTGCCATCATCATTAGCCTACCTTTCTTAAAACGATTATGGCAGAAGATGTCAACAATGACAAGCTAGGTGGAACCTGCCTCATAGCTGTTTTCAAATGTTCTGCACATTTTGCGATAATCTTGCCGAATTTCGGACGGTAACGGACATCACGTGAAGCAGCCACTTACTGTTCACATCTTATTTAGAATTTCCGTAGTTAGCTGGGCAGATGACACCTAAATAAAGGCTATGCGGTCTGACAGCGGAAGAGTGAAGCTGGAACCTGCCTCTCTGTCTCTACTGCATGCTCATAATTTCGTTCCAAATTATGCTTTAGTTTGTAGAAGTCACGAGCATTGAGAGAGCCCACAAAGTACAGTAGGCTATAATGATCTTTCTCGTTTGATCGATTATTGGAATTGTCATTCATAAAAACGATAGATTATGCGTTAATTGTGTGAGAATGATCCGGGGCTGATGCTTGGCATAAGAACAAGTTATTACCAACATCCCGTAGCCTAGTCCAAGCCTATAGACCCCTGCTGAGCCTACGTCACTACGTTCGCTGGCGGCAAAACAACCATCAACTGCCATCAGCGACAACGCTAAACTCCTCCGATATGTCATTGTATTGTAAATCTTAGACATGACCATTTGGGACATAGTTATATATCCAATGATCTATACACCCGCCACTTCTCCTTACTGTATACGCTCGGTTTTTCAATAACGTAATTATAAATATCTGGCCATTCAACGGAGGGCAATCTTGCTACGTCTTCTTTCCATTCACTTAGAATGGGGATCTGTCAGAATGATCCCACCTGATAACGTACGTTTTTTCAAAGTTTTTTCAAATAATCCTCCCAATCCCGTACACTGAGTGTATGTACATACTGTTTTATATCGTTAGCCATTTCATCAAAGGTTAATTACGGACTAATTTTAGCCGCATTACTAGTGCTTTTCAATGGCCGTCTAACTTTTCTGCCGCCACTGACGTCACGCCACTCCGAATGTTTATCCGTTGTGAAGGGGTCTATTCATGAATAGCAGTCACGTGACATTTTACGTCATCCGCTCATTTTCGAGCTGACTGCCGCCATCTTGAGTACCTACTGAGTACCGCTGAGTACTGACGAACGTCAGCTAGCTTGCCGCAATTTGCTGATAGGTAACTTAGTGTAGTGTTTTTTTTATATTGGCGTTCATACTGGTTGAGTAAATGGCTACGAAGGACAACATTTCCCCACCTCGACTGCCATGAGAAGAAACGTTACTTTGAAAAAATAGCATCGTTAGGCTGTGATCCCTACTCATTACCTGAGGCGGTCTTCCAGCCTCTGTCCGCTGCTACCGAGCTAGCTGCTACCACTGTCATTTAACGATATGTATACCTAATTCATAATCCGTCGCCGTACACTGGTGAAAGCCTCAAAGCATACAAGAGTACCGAGGCATATCGGTACTTTGTCGCAGGCTGGGTCCTTGACCCGAAAATCTGGCACCTTAACAAGAAGAAGATGTTCCTCGTGAAAGGAAAGGTAAGTGTTCTTTTAATGCCAACTTTGTAGCTAGCTGTTAGCCTAACCACTGAAGACTAGACTAACTTCTAGCAACGAACTACAGCACGAATGCACACTTTGCTGCAACAACAACCCACCCCCCAAAAAAACATAACGAAGAAATGTTCTTGTGCTTAAAATGTAAAGCGTTGTATTTTCATGTTTTGGGGAGGAAATAACAGACATGTCTTTTTCTCACTCCTTCGTCCTTTTGCGTCCTATCTGACTTTCTTTCCTACTGTGTTGGAAGTCACTGTTTTAGACGTTTTGTTGAAAATGAAATAGCACTTAACATGTAGGTCTGACGTAATTTGTTGCATAACCTAACAGATATATCTTTCAAACGAACAGTCAGTGGCCATGATGGTTTTAATGAATCTGTTGGCTTCTTCAACATTCATCAAGTACAGGGATTCCCTAACTGTGGTAACGTTGTGCGTACCACCGGTGATACGCGAGCTGCTTCTAGTGTACGAGAGATGAAGAGGGCTATGCGGAGAGTTGTTAAAAATGAACTCTTTTTGCAATTAATTCATGAATAAATAAATGATTTTGAATAATGTCATAATGATATGGAAACATGGGAACAAGGATATCAACAAGGATATCAATTTGTAAATAAAAATAAACTCTGTAGTAGGCTATGTCTGCAGTGTCTACATTTGCGGAGGGGTGGGGGGGGGGGGGGGGGGTGGTACATTCGTCTGGATTTGCATTGGTATACTGTAGTTTGCTGATGAAGTATGCGGAATCTGTCTAAACAACACTTCTTTCTCTATTTTTCTAGATGGGGAAATGTGAGTGAGCCAACAGCAAGAACACAGTTCACAGCATTGCAAGATCATCACCACACCGATTTTCAAGTAGAGACAACAGGCCTGATCATCAGCACATCACTGCCATGGATCGGTGCATCGCCGGATGGAATTGTGACCTGTGCTTGCCACGGTAGAGGTGTGCTTGAAATAAAATGCCCTTTTAGTCTTAAAGATTGTTCTGTTATCAACAGCACCTATACTGACCCCGACTGATTCTGTCTGATGGCAATGGACAATGGAATAATAGCCCTTAAGGCTAATCACAAATACATGGCACAAGTCCAAATGCAAATGCACATTGCCGAAGTCCATTACGCCGATTTTGTAGTGTGGAGTCCCACTGAAATATTTATTCAGCGCATTCAATTTGACGAACAGTTTTTCAATGACGCATACAACAGAGTAGAAAAATGTATAAAAACTAGGATTTTGCCAGAACTGCTTGGGGAATATTACACTGTACCACGTCCAGTGGTTTCCCCAACCTCAGAGCAACAGCCCCATTCAGAGTGCTACTGTGGTGAACCAGCTGGAGATCCAGAGAATGTCGTATTCTGTGCATCTAAACAGTGCAAAAGAGGGCACTTTCACAGGTCTTGCTTGCAGTTGACAAGAGTTCCAAAGGTCTGGAAATGTTATGGAAATGTTATGAGTGCAGGAAAATTAATGAAAATGAAACACAGTGTTTGTTCAGATTGACTACACACATACACATGTAATGGATGCCAGCTGGCTTAGCTGTGTGTGTGGCACGTTGGTAAACCTCACTCCCCGACACCTCAAGAGTGCTGCTGGCATGACAGCTAGCAGCTTGGACTTTAAGCTCGATTGTTAGCACGCTTGACTCCCTATCTGAGGTGCTGCTGTTTGCAGGTTCAAGTCCGAGTGTGTGCAGGGCTGAACCGCGCTGGTTTGACACAACGCAGGTTACACTGGTGCCATGAGCTGGATCAGAAGTGAGGTTTAGAGGGGCGAGTGTAACAGATGCCAGGTAGCTTAGCTGTGTGTGTGGCACGTTGGTAAACCTCACTCCCTAACGCCTCAAGAGTGCTGCTGGCATGAAAGCAAGCACTCCTGAGGTGTTGGGGAGTGAGGTTTACCAACGTGCCACACACAGCTAAGCTACCTGGCATCCGTTACACTCGCCCTCTAATCCTCAATCCCGATCCAGGTCACAGCACCGATGCAACTTACGTTGTGTTGAACCAACGCAGTTCAGCCTTGCACACGCTCGGACTCGAACCCGCGAACAGCAGCACCTCGGATCGGGAGTCAAGCATGCTAACAATCGAGCTTAAAGTCTAGGCTGCTTGCTTTCATGCCAGCAGCACACTTGAGGCGTTGGGGAGTGAGGTTTACCAACGTGCCACACGCACAGCTAAGCCAGCTGGCATCTGTTACACTCGCCCCTCTAAACCTCACTTCCGATCCAGCTCATGGCACCAGTGTAACCTGCGTTGTGTCAAACCAGCGCGGTTCAGCCCTGCACACGCTCGGACTCGAACCCGCGAACAGCAGCACCTCGGATCGGGAGTCAAGCATGCTAACAATCGAGCTTAAAGTCTAGGCTGCTTGCTTTCATGCCAGCAGCACACTTGAGGTGTCGGGGAGTGAGGTTTACCAACGTGCCACACACACAGCTAAGCCGCTGGCATCCATTTTACATACACACACACACACACACACACACACACAAAATTCGGTAGACGGTTACTCCTGAAGAATAAGGCTTTATGCTTTAGGTTGTATTAGTTAATTTCCTGTAGTCTTGACAGCAGACACACAAACACACATAGATATGGTATACTGTTACACTGTATCAAGGTTTTTGCATATGATTCAAACTATTTGTTATTTTGCGGTCTTTGATTTGTATTTAATTATTTTGATGGGAAGTTCCTCCTATTGCCTTTTAACTGGTTTGTGGAGTGTGTAAATCAGATTTCAGTGCCCTGTCTAGTGTCCTGGCAAATTGTAAATACTATATATGTCTGGAAAGTATACTATTACATACAATCCCATATCCTGCTAAATTAATGAATAAACTGTGACAGTGACACTGTTACTGGTCTTATTGTTCTGTTTTTAAGAAGTTTGACATTTAAATAAATCAATTATTTGTACTGTATCAGCCATAAACAGTTTCCTGTGTGTATTATTAATGTTACAAACACAATCGATACAATTATTCATAAGTAGGTTTATTCAATCTGGTGGAACAACAGGACGGCAAAGGTTACAGAGGGCACAGCACACTTTTACCATCTTGTCCAGAGGTGTGAGTCCATCTGGGGTTGAGTAGCACAGTGTTATTGGTATAATTCCTTGCAAAATGGTGTATTTATTACGAACTAGGCCTATAACTCTCTCCACATGGATGTGCACTGCTGTCAGTCCCCGTGATGACTCAACTTCAGCTGGGTGAAGCTGCTGTTTCCCCTTAGTAAATGACGGTATCTTGAGTCGAGCATTAACAAGACCCAAAGAGTCCCAACCACCGCCACATACTTTTTTTTTTTCGTTCTCCACACCCATTAAATATTGACCTATTAACATATAGAATTATTTAAGTGATAATAATGAGAAAGTCATGTTGTTGTAGAAAATACATGTGTTAAGAAATACGGTGAATATGATGCTGTTTAATTCATTTATAAATGGTGCACTGTCACTTTAAGACTCTTACTGGCTCCACTCTGGCTGCTATGCCTGCCCTCACTCTCACAGTTTAGTGGAGCTACTGTTGTCTTTGCGTTTTTCTTTTACGTTTCTTTTAAAAAGGAGATATATCAGTTATCAACAATGCAAGCCAGCTGGTGCTCTCTCTCCCTTTCATGCGCACTCAAACACGTTCCCAATTACGTTATGAGTAACGTTATTATTAGCCTAACATAAGGCAATTAGATTTGCTGCGGAGATTTCAAAGAGTAGCCTATCATCTACAGTGTGTGACATGCTGTTTTGATATTGATATTGTAAATGAACGTTCTCTAAGAAGAGTGTAAAGCATTACTTTATGTTAACCACAACATCGTTGCTGGGAAAAAATAGCAAATAGCAAATAGCCAATGATAACCTAGTCCTAGTGCGTGGCGAGCCGGATCTATGATAAACTAATGCATGCTCGGTGGCCCGCATTGAAGTGTATCTCGGGAAGTAGTTTGGACACCTGATGGCAGTCCCGCAGCCCAAAGGTGCAAAACTGAAAGTTTGTTGCGGCCCTCGGTGGGGTGCCGGCGGCACCGTCTATACCGTTCTAATTAGGACACAATTTTCTTCTATCACTCACCACCAGCCAAGGTAGCTATAGTGAGGTTTTTTTTATACCCGCCAAAATGAATTTTTACCCGCATTTGGCGGGTTGGCGGGTGTTAATTTAGGAGCCCTGAACGTATCGCCGAATCAAGTACTCAATATGGCGGCATAGAAGTTTGACAGGTGATTGACGTCAGGTTAGAATGCGTTTGTGACATCAGCTGATATTTAAGAATAGCCTACGTTGTTCACTACAATGGAATTTTGATGATGACGTTCAACAAGTCTTCAGATATGGCTATGGCTATGGCTATGGTTATTTAGCAGACGCCTTTGTCCAAAGCGACATACAAATAAATAACAATACAAATTAAATTAACAGTGAACAATTACAAACTAGGGAGAATAGTAATATTATCAGTAGAACAATAATTTTAAGCACTAACCTAATGAGAAATAAAACAGTGAAATGAGAATAGCAATCAAATAAGTCACTCAGTTAATTATATATGATAATAATAACTAAAGCATGGTATGGCTAAATTTAAGGACAATAGCAAAATAAATTTCAAATTCTATCAATAGACAAATTATAACAAAACAATACTATTATACAAACCATAACACATCACAAACTCAAAGGACTAAGTGCATATTAAATAAATATGCCTTAAGACCCCTCTTAAATGATCCAAAGCTGTTGCTGGAACGGAGAGCACTGGGTAACTCATTCCACCAACATGGAACCACTGAAGAATAGGATCTACAATTTGACCTAGCATGTATGGTTGGTCGACATAACAGACGCTCCTCAGAAGATCGCAATGGGCGGTTGGGAATGTACATCGTGATTAAAGAACTGAAGTAGCTGGGAGCAGATCCAGTCAGTGTCCTATAGGCCAGAGTGAGAGATTTAAATTTAATTCTGGCTACTATAGGGAGCCAGTGGAGAGTAACTAGGAGAGGGGTTACATGTGTCCTCTTTGGCTGATTGAAGACCAGTCGTGCTGCAGCATTCTGAATCAACTGTAGTGGTCTTAATACACAAGCAGGTAGGCCAGCTAACAGAGAATTACAGTAGTCCATCTTGGAGATAACCATTGCCTGTACAAGAAGCTGAGTGGAATCTTGTGTCAGATAAGGTCTGATCTTCCTAATGTTGTACAGGGTATACCGACATGACTTTGCAATTGAGGCAACATGCTCAGAGAAAGTAAGTTGGTCATCAATTATGACACCCAAGTTACGTGCCGATCTGGTTGGAGTCAGTGAGGATGAATCAAGCTGGATATTGATCTGTTGGGGAATAGCTGTTTTTGCTGGAAACACCAAGAGCTCAGTTTTGGAAAGATTAAGCTGAAGGTGCTGATCCTTCATCCAGATTGAAATGTCCTTCAGGCATGCAGAGATCCGATGGGAAACACTAGAGTCCTCAGGTGGGAAGGATAGGAAAAGTTGAGTGTCGTCCGCATAGCAATGATATTCAAATCCATGAGAGCGAATAATCCCACCTAAAGAAGTGGTGTAAATAGAGAAAAGGAGGGGTCCTAATACTGATCCTTGGGGGACTCCTGTAGTGAGGTCATGAGACTTTGATATCTGTCCCTGCCAAGACACGCTAAAAGAACGCCCTTTAAGGTAAGACTTGAACCAGTCAAGAGCTTTCCCAGAAATTCCCAGTTCATATAGTGTAGAAAGGAGAATGTCATGGTTAACCGTATCAAAGGCTGCAGATAAATCTAACAGAATTAACACTGATGACTGAGCAGAGGACTTAGCTACTCTCAATGCTTCAGTCACAGATAGAAGAGCAGTTTCAGTAGAATGACCACTCTTGAAACCAGACTGCATAGGGTCTAGTAGGTTATTCTGATAGAGGAAGTCACACATTTGCTTGAAGACCACTTTCTCCAAAACCTTTGACAAGAAAGGAAGAAGGGATATCATACCCATCATGCACTGCAGTTGTTAAAAAATTACACAAACATGATTAAACAAATACAAGCCTTAACAACATAGCTTAGGCTATCTTAAAAGAACATGACTAACTATTACATTACAAGACAGCTTGTATTTCACTGGTATTTTTTGAGTCATGACTCCCACCATGATAAAATAGTAGATCTAAAATGCTAGATATATAAATAGGCTAGCCACGTTTGTAATGCAATCATGTGTGATGTACACTACAACACGTTCGGTGAAAGTAAAAATTGTAATTCGGGGAGATTGAGTTCGCGTCTTCGACGAAGTGCAAAGGGCCTTTTGAGCCCTCGGGAAGGGCCCGGGCTCAGGGGCAGCTGCCCCGCCTATAGCTTCGCCCCTGCCCACCCTCCTGCGATTCAGCCATTCAGCACAGGTTTCTTTTAAATTTTGATCGTGTGGCGGCGACATCAAAGAGTGTCGCAACTCTTTCTTTCTATGGGTCTGACCGGAACTAATGCAGGGTCACCTCAGGTCAGAGGTGATCCAATGCAGCGCTGACTTCGCAGAGACATCAAACCTGCAACTGATGTCAGTTTCCATGGGTTGGGGTGATACCATAACATAAGTTTTGTGGGGGGATTTGATCGTTACCAAGGTGCTACCACTGTTCTTACATTTACCATATCAGGAGTATCCGAGCATGTTATAAAACCGACAGGGGAGGGTATTTCAGAGTGTATGTTATAAAACAGAGAAGTGTATTTGAGAGTGTGTGTTATAAAACTATGACAGAGGAGTGTATTTGAGAGTGTGTGTTGTAAGATGGTGGTAGTTTAGTAGCATGGAGAACCCTGAAGAGTTGTGGGTTCAATTCCTGGAATTTGCCTTTAAGCGCTTAGCTGCGAGTAGCTTTGTGAAGACTGTCCCTTGTAATAACTGAACCATTAATAAAATCTCGCTTTGGATAAATGTGTCAGCCAAATACACAGGTATACACAGAGTAGAGCCCAATGGTGTACAGTATGCTGCTCTAATACTCAGAGGAGTAGAGGCCCAGGGTGTACAGTGTGCTCTAATACTCAGAGGGGTAGCTAGAGGCCAAGGGTGTATGCTGTAACACTCAGAGGGGCAAGCAGGCTCATGCATGAACTATAGCTGGTGCTGAGTGTCAGCACTGATACGCAGAGTTTGGGGAAGATGCTGCTTCATATCCAATGACAACATGTCATCACATGTCTCTTTTGCTTTGTGCTCAGAAAAGAATTCTGGAGCTGAATTTTCAATCAGATTTCTTCTGTCATTTTTTTTTTTTTTGCTCCTTTTAAAAGCAAGAGTGTTAACTGTACATGACGAACTGTTAAATGATTTGCTGTGAGGGTTCATATGTCAGTAGTCCTTTTATCGTCATTTATCATCATACTGTATATACTGTATAGTGTGATATGCAGATCCTCACTGATGTACTCTACCAATGACATTTCAGCTACCTGACTGACAGAGGGTCCACTCACGCACACACACACACACGCACACACACACAAACACACACACACGCACACACAGAATTTCAGCTGTCTGACAAAGGGCCCATGCACGCGCGCGCACACACACACACACACACACACACGTTCCTCTCTTCCGATGAAGAGGATGTTGAAAGCGAATCCTCTCCCTCTTTTAGGGATGCTGATTTTAAAACTACTGTAGTAGTTGTGGGCTAGGCTTGGGGTTTCATTCCAGCATTCATCCAGCAAAGGGAGCTAGAGGCAACTCACCTGGTTGATGAAGTACTCAGTCAGCACAGGCACTACGAACCACATAGGACCCTAGGGAAACACAAAAATGAGTAAACACACACGCACACACACACACACACACACACACACGCACGCACACACACACACACACACACACACACACACACACACACACACACACACATACACACACACACACACGTTTCTCTCTCACTCACACATACACGACACACACTCTCACACAGTAAATACACAAACATACTGTACGTCTCTCTCTCTCTCTCTCACACACACACACACACACACACACACACACACACACAATGGCAGTGAGGAAGAGATAGAGAAATGAAGAGAGGGAGAGAGAAGGAGAAAGGGAGATATACAGTATGACGATGATAAATTGAAAATTGCTGCCTCAAAACGTGTCCCAAAATAATACAGTACATACAGTAGAATATCAAAATGGATAAAGAACTTACCGTATAACCCACTCTCCTTCTCAACCAAGCAGTTCTATTACAACTGATTTTGTCAATATCTTTGTTTTGTTCATTTCAGTTATTTCTAAAATAATTTATAATTTCATAAAATTATAGTTATTCATAATAATTGTATTACTGTTATTAATAAACTTGTGTATCTATATATGTATCTTTTGTTTGTCCATGCTTTGACAGCAAAAGAACAAGACACCAGAAGAGTTCTTCAATGTTCAGTTTTTGTACATGAAATGGATGCAAGTTAGCACTTAATAATGGCAAATTTACATATTTAATCCTTGTAAGGTGTCCGGGTCTGTGGGTCTGTGTAATAATTGTAGGTGCTATAACTGGGCCTGCTGTGTGTATATGTGTCTGTGTCTCTGTGTGTGTCTGTGCGTCTCTGTGTCTGTGCGTCTGTACTGTATGTGTGAGTGTCTGAGTGTGTCTGTGTATGGGAATGTTGTCTTGCACCTGCTATTCCCACAAAAAGTTACAAAATTGTTACATTTCATGCACTTTCATCTATTCTGATTAAGTTCTAAGAAATATGCATCAACAATGATCAAAAATCTTGCTTCTGTTTTGTCACCTTTTTATTTGGATTTTCTCATATCACAAAAAAAACGGCAAATATGCACCATACTGCACCATATATATGCACCATTATGGCAAATATGAACCATAAATGATGTCTGTATCATTGATAATTGAGCTGAAGTACAGTCTGTTAAGTATTTATACATACTGTACATTTAAAAGCCTATACATGTGGTGGGTTCACCAGACCTGAACATTGGTGGAGTAACACAAATACTTGTACTCTGTACACCTTAAAAGGGTTTAGAAAGCTTGTGCAACACAGTAAGTGATCAATGAGGAACGTTTCATGTAGATTCTATTAGTTAAAATTCCTCTGCTATGCACCGGTAGTATGTTGCCTATTAAGGCCTACTGCATGTTCCCTCACAGAAATGTCAGGCTTCTGGCAAATAGTTGCCACAAATTTGCGTGTCATATTTTCATATTTTGGTGAAAGCTTTGCTGGAAGTTCCCACAAACATTTCATTTTTGTGCTGTAAGGATAAAGAGAGCGAGACACACACACAAACACAGCATACGTGTTATAAGTAATGTAGACTGTGTTGACCTGGTGTGCTAAACCATAATACCATTCTTTAGCTATTCTAAAATACTTTTTTTCTTTTTTTTTTGCAAAACAGTAACCTTATTTTTCTCATTTTTCATGTGAAACCTTGGACAGGAAGAGAAGCAGATCTGCAGAAGGTGATACGTGGTTTGGGAGTTTTCCGACTAATCTTAACGTCCTATCTTTGAAACTGTTGGCCGGATATTTTTGCAAACTTCTAACCACAAAGCTTTTCCATTCTAGCAAAACATCAGCATAGGCCATCTTAACAGATGTCTGTTCTCATAATTTATATAACTTAACTGTTTTTGTGTATTAAAGTGCACACACAACATTATCATACAGTGCTACACGTTGAGGGTGTGTAAATGGGAGCTCACACACAACTCTTCGTTCATCATTGTGAACAGAATTCACCAAGTGCTGGTGCTGCTCTCCCACTAATAGGAATGTGAAGTGTGTTAGACTGGTGAGACATGTGCGTTTTATCCTAATGGTGATGTGTTCTCCCACTAATAGGAATGTGAAGTGTGTTAGACTGGTGAGGCATGTGCGTTTTATCCTAATAGTGATGTGTTCTCCCACTAATAGGAACGTGAAGTGTGTTAGACTGGTGAGGCATGTGCGTTTTATCCTAATAGTGATGTGTTCTCCCACTAATAGGAACGTAAAGTGTGTTAGACTGGTGAGGCTTGTGAGTTTTATCCTACTGGTGATGTGATCTGCAATGGTAGTCCTGCTCATTAGAGGAACTGCAGGTTCAGATACAGTAGCAATAACCTCTAGTAACATACTGTATAAGGGGCTTGCTCTCCTACACACACACACACACACACACACACACACACACACACACACACACACACACACACAGACACATTCTCTCTCTCTCTCTCTCTCTCTCTCTCTCACACACACACACACATACAGACAGGACCACACCACAGCCCCCCCCCCCCCCAACACACACACACACACACACACACACACACACACACGTGTGTATATACATCATATTGTATTGATCTACAGTAGTCTGCTAAACCATAACCACAAACCTCTTCAGCTATTTTAAAACAGGTGTTTGTAAAACTCTTATTTTCAACATAACACATGAAGATCTGCAGAAAGTGGTAAGTGGTTTGGCAGTCGTCCAACTCCTGACACCTATCTTTGAAACTGAAGGCAGCATATTTCTGCAAACCTCTAACCACAATGCCTTTCCATACCAGCACCACGTGGTCATATCCCATCTTAACATAACTGCTCTCATAAAACGGACTGATTTTTATTTTCATGTTTATTTTCATTTGTATGAGATGACTATAATGTTAACAACCTTTTTAGTCTGTGAAGTGACCGTGTCAGTGAAGTGACGTTGTAAAGGTGCTTTAAGTAAAATGTACATTATTATTAATAATATTATTAATATAACTATATTACATAATATAACTTGTATAAGATAACTTGTATGTATTGAAGTGCACTGCATTCCTCTGAGATGTGGCCATATAGAAATATACAAACATGGCCGTGGTCCAAATGTTGAAAAAGACTATAGACTTGACCTCAGTTGTCCTTGGCGGAAGGGCTAGTAGGAGTCTTCCGTACTGGAAGGACCAATAGTTGAACAGTTGAAAGCAACTGCTGTTAGAATGCTTCACATTCACAAATGTTTATGAAATAATAATCATAATGCAAATAGTGTAGTGTTGCGCTGTACTGACAATTATCTTCAATTTGTAGCTCACTCAATGTGGTGCAGAAAAAGGATGTTTGTGCGTGTATGTGGTAAGTGTGTGCATATTTGTGTGTGTGCGTGTGTGTGTGTGTGTGTGTGTATGTGTGTGTGTGTGCGTGTGTGTGTGTGTGTGTGTGTACATGTGGGTACGTCAGAGGAAGATGTGCGAGAGAAGCAGATAAAACGAGGGAGAGAGAAGCAGACAGCCACAGACACAGAATGGCCACGTTCAGAATGGCCACGTTCAGTGAGCTCCTGTTTCTGGCGACGCTGCTCTCATCCAGCGGTCACCCTTTCCCCTACCTGAAGACCGAGGTTAGATTCGGACTCACAGGTGAGGAAGCGACCTTCCCGATCCTGCCTGACCTGTACGTGACCCCTGCCAGGTACGAGGCCTTCCTCTACAGGCTGACCCCACACGGCAGCGTCCTGCTCAAGAACTCGTCTGACCCGCCACCGTCCTCCGCGTCCGACCCGTCCGACCGCGTCAGCTGCTTCTACACGTCGCCGGACGCTGCCCAGTCCTTCGTCCTGCGGAACCTCTCCCTGTCCGACAGCGGGCAGTACATGACGGAGACCTGGGCGGACGGCGCGCATCGAGACTGGGCGCTCTACAACCTGACCGTCTGCGCCGGACAAGTGAACGCCAGGAAGGAAGAGTCCGCCGACGCCATCGAGTGGACTCTGAGCGACGTCAGTGTAGGTCAGGGGGACGTTCTGCAGATGTACACCCAGAACCTGTTCAAGCCGTCCTGCCCGCCCAAGAACGGCGTCAACACGTTGATCCTGGACACGCAGCGTTCCTTCGAGAGCCTCGTGTCCGACCTGAACGTTACGGTAACGGAGTCGCTGAGCGACGGCGGCTCGATCCGCGTGTGGAACGCGTGGAGGTCCGGCGGCCGCGTGTGCTCGCACATCCTGCAGTGGAGAGGTGACCAGTGCCGCCTGCACAGCGAGAGGGCCTGCAGCTTCCTGTTCGGACGCACGCCGTCCTACCTGCACTTCCTGAGGACCGGACAGCGCTTCTCCCTGGCCTGCCGTCCTCGCGCGAGCAGCGGACCCGTGCGGTGGACCACCGACACCCGAGAGTCCCGATCCGGCCGAGGTCCGAGCGGGCCGGTCAGCGTGCCGGCGGAGGAGGCCGAGGCAGACGTGTCCGTCGGCGGCGAGAGGAACGAGTCCCTGGTGGTGTCGGCCGCCACGGCCGCCCACGCCGGGCGGTACTGCTGCGCCCCCGAGGGCCGTCCGTGGGAGGGCAGCTCACACCGCCTCTTCGTCTGCTCGCCGCTCAGCCCCACGCGCCAGGCCATCGTCGCCAGGGACGACAGCGTGGAGCTCAGATGCGACGCGGAGTCCGAGGCCTTCTCCGTCGTCCAGTGGTATCGTCAGAGGGGTCAGGAGCCGGAACAGCTGATCCTGGAGGTGGACGACTTGTCCACGGGGCGCGTCCATGACGACCTGGGAGGCCGCGTGAGCTTCTCCCGACGCTCGCTGATCATCGCGGGCGTCCGTGCCGAGGATGCTGGGGTGTACCGCTGCCGTCTGTGGCAGGGGCTGAACAGGAGGAACGTCTCTTGCTTTGAAATGAAAATTGAACTTTTTGAATCTAAATGAATTTAATTGAAATTGAATTTTACTCTTGAATTATTTAGTCTGCATATGGATAACTGTGCCCTGTACTTTTAGAATATTTTATATTTGTCTTGTACTTGTATTTTCTCTATATGGGCTGTACATATCTGTCCTTGTTTTCTTTATGTATCTTCATTTCCTTGTACTGTACTTGGCATTATATTTTCCATGTTTTCAGTATATTTTGAATACCTTATCCTTACATATTCTATTTTCCTTCTACATATGGCTTTATTTTCCTTGTATTTTTTTATATTTTAAATGGATAGACTAACATGTGTATGTGTGTGTGTGTGTGTGTGAGGTTGGGGGGGGTTCTACAGCACTATAGAGCCAGCTCCTTTTGCTATTGGTTAATAAGCAGCCGTAAGTACTGTACCACCGATGAGTGTGTGTTCATTTTGAATCAAAACGTCATCTAAATGAACAAATGTAAATGTAATGGTGAATGAAAAACAACCATGACACACAATGTTCACATTCCTATATATCAATAAAGATTCTTATAAATGAGGAGGCGTGCTGTGGTTTACTTCTTCCACTAGAGGGCGATGTGGCACTGACTGGTCCCTTCTGTACTGCATAATAATAATAATAATAATAATAATAACAATAAAAATATCAGATATGAACCATAACTGGTTTTCATATTAACAAACAACATAAACAAGCAAAACATAATTCTGTTACAGAATTAATTAATTGATTAAGTGCAAGTCTCAAACATTAAGATTAAAAGTACTGTTGCAGCAATGTAAGAGAGAGACGTGTGTTCACAATTGCAGTGATATACTGTATGTTGAGTTAATCTTTTATGTGCATTCATTAATTAAATTAACTCTAAGATGGGGAGTTTTGTGGAAAATCACACAAACTGTGTTTTGGTTTCAGCACCGCCAGCAGACATGAGACACGTTTGAGCTTTTTTCACCAGTTTGAAAGCTATTTATTAGGCCGTTTCTGATAGACAGTCAAATAACTTTGCCTGCTGCCTCTCTCCCTTTCCATTCTGTTTATGCTGGGGCCGGTTGACTGTCCGGCTGGGAGATTGAGGCATAGTGCTAGCTGGGCCAATGTTTGGACATGAAGGCCTTAAGCTACACTGCTGCAGAACTTGTTGAGGCATGTTGGATTTGGCTGGTAGCCTACCTGTGCGACTCCACCAGCTCACAACTGTGCAACAAGTTTGTGACTGGCTGGCCATAGGGGCCTTGTGGTACTCAGCATTTGAACTTGTGCAGCTCACTTCCACCATTGGCATGTATGATGAGACTCTCCATCTCTGCCAGGCCTGTGCCGCAGGGATTTCTTGCAGGAGAGTCACAAAGGGTGCTCCACAAGAGTTGATTTCGGGGCCAGACAGTCCCTATCAGACCAGATCAAATGACAAGGTTCTATTCTGAGTTGGGAAAGTTATGGTGCCCTGCTATGGTGCTCCTACTTCCTCGAATAATCTTCAGTGTAATACAAAAATTAACTCTCTACTTTCCAATAATCAATTCAGATCTGTAATCTGAATTATTATTTGTTATTATATTATCAATAATATTATAATATTATTTTATGTATTTTTTTTCTCTTCCTCCTTTATGTCGTTATGACGATTATCTTATTATGTATTCTATTTTGTTTTATTTATAGGCCTAGGCCTAAACTCTTTTTAAACCACTATTATTATACTATGTCTCGTGTGAATGAATGAATGAATGAATGAATGAATGAATTCACTGGAAAAAAGTTTCAAGGGACAATAAATGATCGCTAAGCTAAGGTTGTCTGTCCATCTGGAAAGTTTTTTCTCTGTGTAAAAGTTATGAACTCTTTACAGCTTCTTCACAGATCCCTTTGATAAATAGTATCTTTAAATTATATACTGTACAAGCAGGATATTTCATTTCAGCTTTGTGTATGCATTCATGTAGCACTGATGGACAACGCACCATGTCACGTGAGCTATTTTGTGAGAGAATCCGACTGGAATGAAGACTATTAAGGACAGCCCACTTTGAAAGGAGGCCATTCACACAAGGAAGTTGGAAACACTGAGGTCCCTTAAAAGATAACGTTTGATGAAAGGTAAAACATTTTTACTTGCTCAATGCACTCAAAAAATGTATTCATTATCAATTTACGTTTGCTTGCAGGTGAATGATTATGTAATGTTATCATCATGCAAGCCAACTTAGTTTTTGTTTAACATTCGCAAAGCTCTCTGACGCCTACACCAAATTCAACATGGAGGCTTGATAAACTCACGTGACGAATACAATCATGCATACAGTAGGCTGTCACAACAGTTGTCTATTGCAAATTCCTTGAAATGTTAAGCCTAAACTTGTTGAAAACAATTTGTCCAAGTGCACTTACATTAATTTAATACAATTGTGAAGAGGCAAGATTGTTTTTTTTTAGCTTTTTTCAATAAGCACAATCCACATATCGCGGTCCTTTTCATGTCCGGACAAGATATGCTTTTCTTTTTCTGTTGGCGGTGCCTCTATCTTAGTTCCCTTTTATGTTATTGTTTAAATTAATGGATTATGGGATATGGGCAGGTTGGACTATTTGTATCCCCGCTGAACAGCAGTGGTTATTACTGTTTGTGAAGTATTCAGTCAACACATCACTGCCGAGCCAGATCTGACAGACAACTGTTTCTCTTTCACTCACATCATCATGCTTTATGTCACACACACACACACACACACACACACACACACACACACACACACACACACACAATATTACAGAAGAATTCATTAACAAAGGACATAACAAACAGAAGTTTCCCAAGAGTTAGAAAAAGCAAAACACATGGTGTCTCAATATGACTATGGATCATCTTTCCAGCTGTTTGTCTTCTAGAATCACACAGACACACACACACACACACACACACACACACAAACACACACAAACACACACACACACAAGCAGAGTGGGAGGTGCTTCGTAGAGGAAAGCCTTTACACACGAATCTGAGCATTTAATTAGATGAGTTTACATGGACCGTTTTTTGTAATTCCAATTGAACTATTTTGAAAATTTTAAAATCTGTTTACATGGGCTACTTTCTGTTTTGATCAGGTGCTTACAGGCACTCGTGGGGCAGGGGCAGGGGCAGGGGCAGGGGCAGGGGCAGGGGCAGGGGCAGGGGCAGGGGCAGGGGCAGGGGCAGGGGCAGGGGCAGGGGCAGGGGCAGGGGCAGGGGCAGGGGCAGGGGCAGCCGTGGCCTACTGGTTAGGGCTTCGGGCTTGTAACCTGAGGGTTGCCGGTTCGATCCCCGACCAGTCCACGGCTGAAGTGCCCTTGAGCAAGGCACTTAACCCCTCACTGCTCCCCGAGCGCCGCTGGTTGGGCAGGCAGCTCACTGCTCTGGGTTGTGTGATTCACCTCACTGTGTGTTCACTGTGTGCTGTGTGTTCACTTATTGGGTTAAATGCAGAGAACTGAATTTCCCTCACGGGATCAAAAAAGCATATATTCTATTATATTCTACTCTTTGATTGGAGTAGCCATTGTTGCTGTACTTTTCCTTGAGAAGATACAGCAAGCAATCTGTATTCTTTTTACAGTGTTGTGCCCAGTCTAAGCCAATATCAGAACAGCTTACAGTAGGCTACATATCATGTAAAGGTTTCTGGATTTTACGCAATTGCCTGTTTGCTATCACTGAAGATTTCATAGATTATGGTTAGTTTGTTTGTCAAGTGTTATTATCTTAGGTCTATATGGTATTTCTCAGTATCAAGATTTCCTAATTACAGTAATTCCTAATTTTGCATATGTTTCACCATTATGTTTTGTCCTTGCTTGTCACAGTTTAATACTGTAATCTTGGAGTCTACATTTTGACCATTAAACTATTTGTACGGTTCCTGTCTTGTTTGTTTTTCCTGTGTCCTGTGTCATGTGCTGCTTTGTTTGGCCTTTTCCATGTTTTCTCTGTCTCTTACCTGTGTCCTACCATGTACAGTGATGGTTACAAGTGTTGGCACTCATGCTACAGTTGACTAAAAAGAGGATGATAAAATCACCTTTTGGAAATTGATCTCACAGTTTTTGCCCGTTGCTTGAACACTAGCAACGGGCTACTATGCTTAGACTAAAGTAACACAACTTGAAGCTTTAGTTACTATATTCAAACACATGTACCCATACCTTAAACAAAAATGCTGCTTTGCACTAGTTGCATTTCTGCAACACACTTATACTCCTTTATGCAACACACTTGGTCCTGCATACTACTCTCTATGTCATACATAAGACAGTTCGTTCAAAAATGAAATCTCAGAGTACCATTTGTTAAACACATGTAGCCTATTCAAAATACAACACACATCGCATCGGGGTAATGGCAACCTCTCAAATACTGAATGCACTTACTTGCAAAACTGAACACCAATCAGCCATCTACAAAAAACACTCAGTTTAGCCATTGTAAACAGTGATGTGAATGGTATATATCCCAGTATTGTGTCATGTTGTACTTGTGTGTAGAGTTTTGGCATTCAGTTTTGGTTTCGAAGTTTGGCAAAATGTATTCAAGCAAGTGTTTTATGTAAAGTAGACTAGTGTGTTCCTCCTGCTCTGAAAGTGTATGCTTAATGATGCAAGTGTGTTCATTTTGAACCAGAATTTGACATAAGTGAAAGGTATATTTCCTAGTGTTGTGTTATGTTTACTTGTGTAGAGTTTTGGCACAGTGAGCGAAGTTTTGCAAAATGTGTTCAAGCAACGGGCAAAAACTGTAATGCCTTGGAAATATGCCTTTGGAACTAAAATAGCCCCACATCCTCACACACTCTTCACTAGAGATTGGCATGGTGTTTTTTTTTTAGTTAGCCTATCAGCTGGTTTGATTTGAATTGAGCTCAATGAGCATGCAAACAGGCTAACAGGCCAAATGAAAAAAGCACCATGCCAATCTATAGGCAAAAGACGATTTTATATTTTATATTTTAGCCAACTTTAGCATGTGTGCCAACACTTTTGACCATCACTGTGTATGTATTACATATTTAAGCCCCATTCTTCCCTCTGTGAATATACTTCTGAAGTTCACCTAAAAAAAGGAACCAAACTGCCATCTTTGACCATATAAGGATATCTGGGTGTTACTTGAAGCTAACTACATAGCAAATTGCATTGCAAGTTAACTTTGGGGTAGCAAAATTCAAACTGTGCTGTCTTACAGTAACATACCGAAGATCACAGTATCTAGAGGACAAAAGTATGTAAAGCAAAACGTCTGCATGTCTGATGTCTTCGTCCCTGCGAGGGTGGAACAGATGTGATAATTCAAAATCCCCATGTTGTTTTCCCATAGGAAGAATCTCAAGATACTGAATCTCCTATGGGCAAAGTTGGCAACTTTTTTTGTTGATGAACTTCAGAGATCTACTGCAAGTCATTCATGTTAAGTTATGCTGTCCCTTTGTGTGTTTTCTGATTTTCTGAAGGAAAAACTCTCTTTATTGTTTGTTGTGATTATCTTGGGTCCAAACCATAGACTGTATAAAATAGGCCCAAACTTCTTGCAGACCGTGACACTATACCCTTACTGTGTGCACTAACAATGATGACAGAAATGCAGTGAAACTTATAGACATACCTTTTTAAATGAAGAGACAGTGGAGTAACATGTTGCTGTGCCACCTTTGCTTGACAACAGAAGAAGTCCCAGATGTGATGGCCCAGAAGTGGATGCTGTTTGCCATCTTCGGCTCTCTTTTTACTGTATCTGAAGGTAAGTAGTCTCTTTTTACTGTATCTGAAGGTAAGTAGTCTCTTTTTACTGTATCTGAAGGTAAGTAGTCTGACAATACATCAGGAGTAGAGTTATTCATTTCTTTATACCCACTGTCCCTTCGCCTTTCATTTTCCTTGGGAATCCATTTAAAGTGCTACTTGAAGATAGTTGAATAAATAGATACAGTATTTAGTTTGATTTTACCTTAGGTGTACGTATTGGAAACATCAATTCCACATTGACATTTAATGTTATTATTTACATTATTTTTTTTTTTAACTACACATTCCCTAAAAATAATAATTTCCTTTATTATCCACATGACACAACTAATTTGCTGAATTCCGAATGTCATATGTTTTCATCGGGGTTTGTCTGTCTGTCTGTTTGTTGGTTTGTTTGTTTGTTTGTTCGCAAGATAACTCAAAAAGTTATGGATGGATTTGGGTGAAATTTTCAGGGAGTGATCTGTATCACCGCCTGGATTCAGGAGGCGGTTATGTTTTCGCTTGGCGGAGGTCTGCGCTCTCGGAGTGCTTTTCTAGTTTGTTTCTGTTGTAGAAAAGGTTACCTGGAAAACTTGCCAGCCCACAACCTTCAAAATGTTCTTGCCAGATGCTCACAAACATCGATATTTATGTAATGAAGGACTGAGGATATTGAAATCTAAATATTTCACAATTTATTTGATTACCCTTAAACAAATGATATGTCTTGATTTGTTTTAGGTTTTTATCTGGATGTTACGTGCAGAGATTCCTTCATTTATGGCGGAAATGCAAATGTCTCATGCATCATTGATTACTCTGGAGTCAATACCAATGCCACCTGTGATTTAAGGTTTTTCTCAATCACAAATATTGGAAATGGAGACTTTCAGTTTGTCAGCTGCCACGAAAGTCCATACAAATGTGACACCATCAACACAGAGATATCCACAAACATCCTGTATCCTTATACTGGACAGTATCTATTCACTGTGGCGACACACTGTGGTCTTGGAGGAACATTCTTCAAGCTAACAGGTATGCACAGTACAATGGCAAATAGCATATTGTCATAAAAATATAATATTGAACACCTTTGTCTCAGTAGCAGTCAAAGTAAGTTTTCTGCATTCAACACTACAACAAAATTGAGTAGTATGGCAGTACTATTATTCTTTTCTCATCCTCTGCTCTGATCTTGTTCCTGAATGCTACAGTACATGTCTTGGGATTTTTGCCTGGTTGCTGTTTTTTGTTTACATAGTATTAGCTTACTTTTTCAGTAGTGATCCATAAATCCATGTCCATGCATATATGAAACTTTATACATTGTTTTGTGTGTTCTCTCAGCTTGCTTTGATGCATTTTGTTTTTACTATTCTCACTAAATTATTATTTTCTTTCTAAGGTGGTGGACATAAGAGTAAGTACCATTGTTATACAAATACTGAAAATCTCAGCTCTTTAAGTAGCCCAAATCATTATTTAAACTATTAGGATAGGAGAACCTGTGCAGTCATAGCATAAAATGACAATCACTTTGTAATTTATTGAAAAGTATATCAAACATGACCATGCAATATACTATCTATTTTATAGTGATACAGATCCATGCCGATGCATAGTGTGATACTTTAAACATTGATTTTGTGTATTCCCACAGAACATCTCACCCCATTGTTGCAGATGGTGGGTTTCGTGTTGCTTATGATCCTGGGGGTGTTGGCAGTTATCTGTAAAGCCATTAACAATTATTTGGCCTGCATGGGTTACTTAAACCCTCGTCCACAATACAGACGTGCAAATTCAATGGACAGAATCGACCTCTTCAATGAGGAAGAAGCACCTCTTGTGAATATGAACTGAAGCCTACATTGGGCACATGTTACTCTGGTTCATTCACATGTGTAGTGAGAAATCGTCTTGTCATAACTCCTCTGCCATTGGGCTCATTCAACTTGATGCAGCAGATCTGGCTCAACGTGATGCAACACAAACACAAAGCATGCTGGTTAGGAACGCTGTCAACTTGGTTGATGGGACCATAGATATTAGAAAGCTACCGTAGATACCGCATTGTCCTAGTCTGGCTATCACATATACTAAGCTCAATCTTTTAAGATTGAACCTTAGTCTGGGGAGTCTGTGCTTTATTTCTACTACACAAGAGGCGTGATCAATGGGCATTGTTCAAATTACTCTGTACGCATTTGGATAGTCCTTATCAGACCAACAATCTTGGACTACCTTTTTGGATAAGGTAGTTTGTGATTGGACCCACCAAACATGGACAGGACGCAGGATACAGTAGATGTGCAAGGTTTCCAGCCTGAGCTGCAGGGCGAAATCCAAATCGCCGACAGATCAGGCTGGGTTTATCCAGCCTAGCATTGTCCCTCAAGTTCTATTAGGTGGCCTACTGTACGTGAAGGCAACCCCATATTGCTGGGGGCAACCACCTTATTGTCTCTGAGCAATACTGATTTCCAGTCAGTGTCACGTCTTTCCATTGGCCTCCAGTGATTGTTGCCCCCACCAATATGGCGGCACTATTTACGTACTGTATGGTCTGGGGCCCAATGCGCTATCTACTACCTGTAGTTTTCTAATATCTATAGCTGGGACCGTGGATATATTATATATTTGTAGAGAGAGTAAGTAAGTCCTGCCCCAACTCATTTCAATGGCCCCTGCGAGGCTACTGTAGCTACTTCAGCCAAAGTTTGAAATTCACTGCAGCATTCAGCATAAGTGAGCAAAAACATTTGTCTCCGCGCATGCATTGTTGTAGTCTGGCAGCGCCCCCGTTAGGTTAGCTTAGCACAGTGAATGGAATCCTTTGTTGCTGGATAGCATGTTGTGTGTAAAAGTGAGCCAAAAAAAGCATAAGCGTGACATCTCATTTATCATGTCTGCCTTGATTCCTCCACCCTCCTTAACATTGTTGGACATCAAGGTCCACATGGACTACAAAGGAACTACATGAAGGTCCACATGGACTACAAAGGAACTACAATTGTGACGACAAAAGTGACAACGAGCCCACAACTGGGCAACTCTGTTAGCAAACTCTCCCCCCAGTTTCCCATTAATTAAGGTCGGTGCCCACTGGACACGTACGCGACGTGACACGACGTGACCGCACCAGGACATTTTTGTTTGTGTGGCAAAAAGAAAAACAAATGACTTAGAAATCATGATGGGATGGTAGCCCAGGCCCACACAACCATTACTGTAACTAAATATCCGCCTTCGTTTCACGACACCCAGCCACTGACCTGTATTCGGTGCACTCACTAACTGCAGCGGCAGTGCAGCCAGCACATATTCCTTCCTCTGTGTATAGCCTATTTATCAACATAAGCAAAGTTTGAATTGTGCCGGTAGCGCCGCCACTTTTAAAAGCTAGCACACACATTGGTTAGCACATTGGTTTGCAATCTCGCGAGTGACAGTGCTAGCGGGTTGATACAATAAATAACCATATTCAAGCATAAATACAATTATTACAAATCTTGTATTACTTTCATAATAACTAATATTGGATAGTAACATTGCATCGCACTCTTTAAAAAAAAGCCAACTTGGTGCTGCTTTGGTGTTGCTTATCAAAATCTTGGTGTTGCTTTCGCTATAGCAAGCAACACCCATGTGCTCTCAGTGGCTGAATACCATGTCCGGTGGGCACTGGGAAAAATGTTTTGGGAAAAAATGTATGAACGCACCATATAAAGTATGTTTGTACAGTTACTCACCACAAACTACACAAGCTAGAATGTTGAATGTGAAAATCTACAAAGGGATACCTTCTTGATAGGGATACCTGATTTCTATAACAGTTGTACTGAAAACTTTGATCTGTTATTTTTCTACTGTAGGGTAGACTAGTGTACCCTTCGCACCAACAGTTGTGAATTGCATTTTGATTTTTGTATTATTTAAGTTTTTTATATTTGAACATATCACTATTCTTGCACTAGTAGTCAATGTATTCTGCTGGCAATCACCTTTAACCATTTGTCTTGAACAACACCTTAAAATAAAGAATATTATTATTCTCCAATGGTTTAGTGATTTGATATTAATTTGTTCCATGAACCATGTTAATTTATGTTGTTCTTCCATTGCTGTATGATGAATGACATAAACATAGAAAACATAGTGACATAAATGATTATTTCCATATCTGCTTGTGTTTTCATTCAAACAATCATTCAGAATAGTCACCTCTCTCGATGTACTGAATGGGTCAAGGCCAATGTTGTGTGTTCCTATACTTTTATTTTTAAAAGCCTATTATTTCATGAATCCAGTATACAATGCATCCTAATAAAGTTCCCTTGGCCTTTGGAATTGAAATAGCTCCACATCATCATACCCATCACCATACCTAGAGATTGGTGGGTTTTTTCAGTTAGAACTATTAGCATCACAGACATTTATTTTGTCAGTCATCATGTTCATTTCCACCATATCTGGTTAGCTTCTGTTTCATTAACTAGGCTACACCGTTTCAACCAGAAACTCAGAGTGCTCAAAAAATTAAGTAAACTCATTGCAACATTGAGAGTTTTCACGTGTGTGAGTGTGAGTGTATGTGTGCATGTGTAAGAGAGAGAACACTACCATGTGTTGTGGGTATGATGTGTGATATTAAGGCCATTGTAGATAGAGGTGCACATAGTAGTAAGTGTATGCGATCATATCTGGGTTCGGTGTTTTAGCAATTGCCAGAAAAGGAAATCAATCTCAAAATACGTTGTGTGGAAATCTACTTGTCTTGAATGTACAGCCAGTGGCACTCCTCCACGCAAAGGTGGCCTGGGAAATACCCTTACGAACCTGTGGGAGTGTTAAAAGTCGATGGGAGAGGTTGGGACAAGGTTGGCAAACGCCCACACAAAAACAGGCAACATTGTTTATGACAGCTCCAACAAGAGGACGTTTGAAAACACCGATAAATTACTGGATAAGACTGCATGAAAG
The DNA here is from genome assembly GCF_963854185.1 of Sardina pilchardus. Taxonomy (NCBI): domain Eukaryota; kingdom Metazoa; phylum Chordata; class Actinopteri; order Clupeiformes; family Clupeidae; genus Sardina; species Sardina pilchardus. The sequence goes on along the minus strand of NC_084996.1, from coordinate 23,453,219 downwards.
GTAGACAATTTACTTCATTGTCATTTTGTTTCACTGATTAGATCACTCATGTAACTTTGTCATCATGTATGAACTCATTTTAAACTAATTTTAATTTTTTAAAGTATTTTAATGTATTTAAATGAATAGGGTAGCCTATCCATTGGTCGGTCATAGGACTTGGAAGAGACCCAGTTCCTTACACCTACGAAAACATTTTAGGCCTACCAACTTTCATAACTTTACAAACAGAATACACACAGATAACACAGAACACTGTGCACAAGGAGAAAATACATCCATAAATTATAAATAAGTTCGGCACATTGCTTTCACTGTCACTATATCAGTGCAAGATATGGAATTTGTTACCATGGCGGTGCCTCTCACCTAGTTCCTTGCCACTTCATGGATTATGTATGGACTGGTTAGACTGGAAATGTAGGTTATTTTTTACTGTGCTGTAAACAGTAGCCTAAAGGCTAGGCCTGTATCTTAAAAGCTTACCTTTATTCCTGTGCAATAAACATTTCCATTTATTCACTGTGCCTGTCAATCTGTGCACCACTTTGTTAGATATGGATTTGATTAGACCATGCTTTATTGCTTCTAGTTTATAGTGAACCTCTCTCCACAGTTGCTTCAGACTTTTAACTATGCATAGAGGTAACCACACTCGGCTATTTACAACAATGGGGAATCAGTGTGCTACTGTATGTTTATATATATATATATATATATGTAGCAGTACGGAATTTAGTTCCTGTCTGTAGTGCCCGTATACTAGCAGGTAATTGGTCAACCAATGGCTTGGTAGTACTTTTGTATATATTCTCAGTGACCACCCTTTCCTGTTTTACGTCCGACTGGCTGGTCGCTGCTCACCCAATTTCCGCTAGTCTACTCACACAGCTTCGTTGTGGATCCGTCCCCATCTCTGTTGCTGGAATCGCATCAAAACCGGTAGTCGCGGCTACATCCCATCTTAGCACTTTTTCCCTCTGCAACGCGAACCTATGAGAACTGTAGTTAGTTAACAACGGGATGGGGAACTACCGCCGTGCTGCTGTGTGACCGACCGCTGCTGCTTTGTCTACACGACGTTGATCTCTCAAGCTGTGTTTAGCCTACCACACCGAATGCAGTAAATTGTCCCTTGTTCAGCCTACTGTGTTGGTTGCGTTGTTTAAATCAGCGCATACAAGCGACCGTAGCCTACCGTGTCCGTCCAAACTCACTAGCTGGCTAGCTATTAGGCTTAGCGTTACGTTAGACTCGACGTTGTCATAAGTGTCATTCTTGACAATACTCTGTGCTGATTAAGGTGTCTAACACTCTCACTTCCACCACTGACTTATGTTTTGATTTTGTGCTTTGTTTGGTTTTGTACTCTTTTGTTGTGATTTGCTTTACCCCTGGCAGGAGGCCATTTCCCATATGCTGTTGATAACCGGTGTTCCAACACCTGTTGTTTTGTAACTTTTGGTTTTCTAGTTTGGATTTGCTTTGCCACTGGCAGGAGGCCATTTCCCCTGCGCTGCTGATAACCAGTGTCTCAACACCTCTTACTTTGTAATGTATTTCTGGTTTTCTGGTTTGCTCCTTTTGATTTGCCACTGATAGGAGGCCATTTCCAACTGCTGCTGATCACCAGTGTGCTAGTGTTTATTTATTATTTCATTATTGTGGTTTTTGCTGTTTATTATTTCTGGGGAAAATCTTTATTTTATATTTTGTTTGTTTATGTTACACTGTCAGAAGGCCCTTTATCCAGCTGCTGAGAGCCTATATCTTACTCCAAGCTATTGTACTTGCGTGTGTGTGGTTAAACCGTGTTAAACTAATTGTCCTCCCTTGTTGTGTCTTTTCTAGGAGCTGAGGCTGACGGTGGAGGGGCTGCTGTCTTCCTAGTGGTGTCCCCTTTCTGGTGTGCTACTATTCCTCACGGGTGCTGCCGATTTGACCTTTGCTGTGTGTGTGTGTGAGTGCGTGGACACTTTTGCAGTGGTGTGACCTCTTCCAGGACGCCTCCCTCCTTAGCTAGCCAGTCCCCTCGCTGGTAAGCCTCAGTTCCTATTGTCTGTTGTCCCCCTTTGTATGTCTGGTATACTGGAGAGAATTGGAGTGCAATTTTAGGTTCTGTCAATAAACTATTGTTTTACTTTGAATGAAACCACGTCTCTGACAGTTAATGAACCTGGGTGCCTTTTTGAGCAACTTAGTACACACATTTCCCTGGGTGAAACCCCCAGGGTGGCGTAGTCGCATAACATTCAAGTAGTATCTAACACGTTACTACCACTTGCCACATTTGGCGTAGTCGATGCAGGATTTACTGTTAAAATCAGAGACGTGTGTTGACATTCATTTTCCCCCCCTCTCTTCTCTCTCCTTTTCCACTTCTGTAGTACTTGTATTGTGAGTGTCTGCTCCACAAACTACTATTTTGTTTACAGAGTGGGTCATTTTTTTAAGAAAGACAAAGCAGCAGCGGCTTTTGATAGATTCCTAACAATTGGGTGAGCCTTTCCCCCCCCCTTTTCTCTCTCTCTCCCTCCCTCTCGTTCTCTCTCTTTCTCATCTCTTCTTTTTCTGGGATATCATGGAGGAAGAATTAGAGAGGTTGAGGGCTCAAGTGGCACGGCTTACATCAGATAATGAACGGCTCCAACAGGAACCTAATCCTGATGTTGGGCCTTCCCGTTCTAATGCTGTATCAGAGCGACTGGTTTTTGTACCAAGGGAAAGGAGATGCCCCATGTTTAGGGGAAGGTTGGGGATAGAGTTGAATGAATGGCTTGAGGAAGTGCAGGCTGGCATTAGAGCTCGGCGTTTATCCCGAACTGATCAAGCATTCTTTTTGTATGACCACTTAGAAGGGGAAGCACGCAATGAGATTAAATATCGCCCAAGTGGTGATCGGGACGATCCAGACCGATTAATCTCAGTGTTGCAGGAGCTTTATGGGGGTTGTGAATCTTATGTAGCTTTGCAAGAAGCATTTTTTTCCCGAAAACAACAAGAAGGGGAAACCCTACAAGAATTCTCCCTTGCCCTAATGAAACTCATGGAGAAGGTCAAGCGCCGCGCACCCAGTGACATGCCTAATGCAGAGGAGTTGCTCAGGGACCAGTTTGCAGAATATGTGCTCGATGGTCCTCTGCGTCGGGAGCTTAAGCAGATTGTCCGTAGGCAGCCTACTGCGACTTTACTTGAAGTCAGGGGGGAGGCGATCAGGTGGGAACGGGAAGGGTTGCCCGGTGGTGCAAGGAACAGAAGTCACTCTGTTCCTTCAGCTTTTGGCATTCAGTATGGGGTTCAGAGTAGACCAGGAGTCACGTCTAATGCTCCCCAGGGGTCTGAGATGAGTGAATTGAAGGAGTTATTAAAAGTCCAACAGGAACAGCTGAAATGTCAGCAAGAGCAGTTAAAGCAACTCACTCAGAGCATGGCCCTGTTGCAGGGTTCCCACCAGCGTAGTAGTTCTCCTCGTGGCGGCCCCATAATATGCAGACGTTGCCAGCAGCCTGGCCATTTTGCGAGAGACTGCGATTGGGTACGTGTCCCGCCTCGTTCACAGTCTTCACATGTGTCTCCTCACTCTGGTAGGCAGCCTCACCCAGCTCCGGCTTCAGAAAACTAGCGCCCACCGCACTGCAGAGCCACAGTTCGGAGGGGGCAGCCACTGGCTCCGGGGTTGTTTTTAGAGGTGTCAGGGGTGATTCTAAATTAATGTCGTCTTGTCCACATCTAGATGTCACTTTGGGTGGTGTTACAGTGTCATGCCTAATAGATACTGGGTCAATGGTGTCCACTGTAACTGAGAGTTTTTTTCTTCAGCACTTTGAGCCATGGGGTCAACAACGCCTCCAGTCCTGTCACTGGTTGCAGCTCAGGGCAGCCAACGGGTTGGCCATCCCCTATATTGGCTATTTGGAATTGGATGTAGAGCTCTGTGGTAAATTAATGCCAAAGTGTGGTGTTTTGGTGGTGAAAGATCCCCCTGGTGGTTTGTCTTCCATAGTTCCCGGTGTGGTGGGGATGAATGTCCTTTGCAAATGCTACCAAGAGCTCTTTGGGCAGCATGGTTCGGCCTTGTTTGATTTGCCCCCAGTCTCCGGAGTCCCAGAACATATTGTACAGGCCCTCCAACAGTGTCACAGTCAACAGGCACAGACCCCTCGTGACTCTCCCAGTACCGTAAAGGTTAGGGGTGGGAAGGCCTGTCGTGTCCCCGGAGGAACGATGAAGTTGGTGCCTGCCACCTGCTCAGAGCAGTATTCCCAGGTCACAGCACTTTTCGAACCTCCAGCATCTGGGTTACCTGCTGGCCTGCTGGCTTCTCCTGCCTTAGTGCAGGTGACACGAGGCACCGCTTATGTACCTATAGTTAATGTGGGTTCAACAGATGTACTTCTTTATCCTCGAACTAGCCTTGGTACATTGGCTTCCGTGTATGTGGTTAGTCTGCCAGCAGGAGTCACTGACTCGCCATCTTGTGTAGCTACGGTGACATCTCAATCAGTGTCTTCCACTGCACTGGACCCAGTGGAGACTCTTGATCTGTCTTCATTGTCTACCGAAGAGCAGGGGCAAGTCAAATCCCTTCTTAGGAAATATGCAACAGTGTTCGCTGCTCATGACATGGATTTAGGTTGCACTAGCTTAATAGCCCATGATATCCCACTTCTTGACAGCGTACCCATTAGGCAGCGCTACAGGCGGATTCCACCATCCGAGTACGAGGTGGTAAAAGAACATATTAATCAGCTGCTAAAGGCACAGGTAATTAGAGAAAGTAGCAGCCCCTATGCCTCCCCCATTGTCCTGGTCAAAAAGAAAGATGGTAGCTTGCGTCTGTGCGTAGATTACCGCCAGCTTAACAACAAGACCAGGAAGGATGCTTTTCCACTGCCACGAATAGAGGAATCCTTAAGCCCAATTCACACCAAAGATTCCCGACGCGACGAGACTGAGTTGCAGCGGTGTGAATTAGAAGTTGCACGTAGTTGCAAGCAGTCGCAAGCCGTCGCAGAGCATTAAACACGTTGAGTCGCAGTCGCAAGGTTTTAGAACGTCGCGGCTCGTCTCGTCGGGACGCTTTGGTCTGAACCCTACTTTAGACGCCTTGACTGGAGCTCGCTGGTTCTCCACCCTTGACCTGGCCGCCGGGTACAACCAGGTCCCAGTGGTCGAGGAAGATCGCCCCAAGACCGCCTTCTGTACTCCGTTCGGACTCTTTGAGTGGAACCGGATGCCCTTTGGGCTTTGTAACGCCCCCAGCACATTCCAGAGATTGATGCAAAGGATATTCGGTGACCAACAATGCCAATCATTACTACTGTACCTGGATGATATTGTAGTTTTCTCTTCCACAGTGCAGCAGCATCTGGAGAGGTTGGATACAGTGCTGGGTCGGCTGCAACAAGAAGGGCTGAAGGTGAAGCTCAGCAAGTGTGCATTCTTCCAACAGGAAGTACGATACCTGGGCCACATGATCTCGGACCAGGGAGTCTCCACAGACCCGAGCAAGATCGATGTAGTGGCCAACTGGCCACCCCCCAACACCATCTCTGAGCTGCGGTCGTTCCTGGGATTTGCCAGCTACTATCGTCGTTTTGTAGAGGGATTTGCCAAGCTGGCGGCCCCTCTGCACCGTCTGGTTGGAGAGCTGGGGGGGACCAAAGTGAAGAGGAAGGTGGGCCGGGGTGTCATTGGGACCTGGACAGAAGAGTGTGCTTCAAGTTTTGAGGCATTAAAGACTAAACTTACTACCGCGCCGGTATTGGCTTATGCAGACTTCTCTGTACCCTTTGTCTTGGAGGTGGACGCGAGTCATGGTGGCCTGGGGGCGGTGCTCTCCCAAGAGCATGAAGGTAAAGTTAGGCCTATAGCCTATGCTAGCCGGGGTCTGCGGCCCACTGAGCGCAACATGCAGAACTACAGTTCAATGAAGCTGGAGTTCTTGGCGCTCAAGTGGGCCATGACCGAGAAATTCAGAGAATACCTTCTTGGCCATAAGTGCATTGTCTTCACTGACAACAATCCGCTCAGCCACTTGTCATCTGCCAAGCTGGGGGCTGCTGAGCAACGCTGGGCATCTGAACTTGCCTCATTTGATTTTGATATAAAATATCGCTCCGGGAGGAGTAATAGCAATGCCGATGCCCTATCGCGCCAGTACCCACCAAGATTGCAGGACATGGAAGCCATGGTTCCTGGTAGTCTGCTCCCAGCGGCCATACAAGAAGCTGGACAGCGTGGACGCGTGGAGGTAACTCAGGCCGCTGTCACCGTCTTGCCAGGTCATACACCTTCTGATGTTTCTGCCCTTCAACAGGCTGACCCAGCCATCCAGGAGCTCTTGGTGTTTTGGAAACGACAGCAGCGACCGAATGCAGAGCAACGGAAGCGGCTATCACATCCTGCTTTGATACTCCTTCGACATTGGGATCGCCTAGTGGAGAAGGATGGACTGCTGTATCGTCAAGTCTTCCGCCCTGATGGTGCTGAGGCGGTGTTCCAGCTGCTGCTCCCAGGCGCCTTGAAGAAGGATGTACTGACTCAAGTCCATCAGGAACATGGTCATCAAGGGATAGAGCGCACATTGGAACTACTCCGTCAGCGGTGTTATTGGCCGAGTATGTCCGCTGAAGTGGCACAGTGGTGTCAGGCATGTGAGAGGTGCCAGGTTGCCAAAGACACTCACCCTGTGGCCCGTACCTTTATGGGACACTTATTGGCTTCTCGGCCGAACGAAATACTGGCCATTGATTACACCTTGTTGGAACCTGCAAGGAACGGACAGGAGAACGTCTTAGTCATGACCGACGTCTTCAGCAAATACACCCTTGCTGTCCCCACTCGTGACCAACGTGCCTCCACCTTGGCCCAGGTCTTGGTTTCTGAATGGTTTTGTAAGTTTGGCGTCCCAGCTCGTATCCATTCAGACCAGGGGCGCAACTTTGAGAGTTCCCTTATCCAACAGCTGTGTGGCCTGTATGGCATTGTAAAATCTCGCACCACTCCATACCATCCCGCTGGCAATGGCCAGTGTGAACGGTTCAATAGAACCCTTCATGATCTGTTGCGCACCCTGCCGGTGTCTCGGAAGAGAGACTGGAACTCCTGCTTGCCTCAGGTGCTATACTGCTACAACACTACGCCTCATCAGTCGACCGGTGAGTCTCCATTCTTACTCATGTTTGGCCAGGAACCCAGGCTACCTGTGGACTTTCTATTGGGCCGCGTTCCAGATCCAGTTGCTGGCGCTGTGCATGAGTGGGTTCAAGAACACCAGAACCGACTACAGCTTGCTTTTGCTGGGGCCCAAGAACGGTTGCAGACTGCGGCAGCCCGCCGTAAGAAAACCCATGACCTGAAAATCCGAGATGCACCACTGAGGGAGGGTCAGCTGGTATTTCTACGGGATTGTAACACACGAGGGCGTCATAAAATCCATGACCTGTGGAGCTCGGTGGTGCATCAAGTCCTGAGAGCACCGGAAGAGGGTGGACCAGTATATACCATCGCACCTGTGGAAGACCTGACCAAGTCCAGGCAAGTCCATCGTACCTTGCTGAAGGCTGTGATTGGCGCCAACTCTGTTGACCGGATACCAGCAAGTAGCCCACCCCCTATGGCTATATCGCCATCCGAAGAAGACTCCCCTGGGGAGGAGGATCTGTTTGTCTTACAGGAAGCAGCTCCTGAGGTAACCCCTAGACCACCACCTGCTCAACCAGTAGCTTGGAATCCTCCGGCTTCTGCATCGCAGCCTCCAACAGTGCCTACGGCCCTCTTGGTGCCAGCTCCATCAGAAGCCCCCCTTGCCCTAATGACAAGACAAGCACCTACTTTGGCAGCCTCATCTGCTACCCATCCGGCCAGTGGTGAAGTGGGAATGCGAAGGCCCGCACGGTCCACAGCTGGCCATCATTCCAACATCCACCATCTTCCAAGATCAGTGGGGGAGCGGGCACGAGGGGTTGTGAACTCGCTTGATCCTATGTCTAATTCAGTCTCTGCTCTTTTTAGGCCCTGGAGTTAATACTATGCTAGCTCTGTTTGGGGCATCGTCGGGCCGACGATGCAACAAGGGGGGGAAGAGTGTAGCAGTACGGAATTTAGTTCCTGTCTGTAGTGCCCGTATACTAGCAGGTAATTGGTCAACCAATGGCTTGGTAGGACTTTTGTATATATTCTCAGTGACCACCCTTTCCTGTTTTACGTCCGACTGGCTGGTCGCTGCTCACCCAATTTCCGCTAGTCTACTCACACAGCTTCGTTGTGGATCCGTCCCCATCTCTGTTGCTGGAATCGCATCATAACCGGTAGTCGCGGCTACATCCCATCTTAGCACTTTTTCCCTCTGCAACGCGAACCTATGAGAACTGTAGTTAGTTAACAACGGGATGGGGAACTACCGCCGTGCTGCTGTGTGACCGACCGCTGCTGCTTTGTCTACACGACGTTGATCTCTCAAGCTGTGTTTAGCCTACCACACCGAATGCAGTAAATTGTCCCTTGTTCAGCCTACTGTGTTGGTTGCGTTGTTTAAATCAGCGCATACAAGCGACCGTAGCCTACCGTGTCCGTCCAAACTCACTAGCTGGCTAGCTATTAGGCTTAGCGTTACGTTAGACTCGACGTTGTCATAAGTGTCATTCTTGACAATACTCTGTGCTGATTAAGGTGTCTAACACTCTCACTTCCACCACTGACTTATGTTTTGATTTTGTGCTTTGTTTGGTTTTGTACTCTTTTGTTGTGATTTGCTTTACCCCTGGCAGGAGGCCATTTCCCATATGCTGTTGATAACCAGTGTTCCAACACCTGTTGTTTTGTAACTTTTGGTTTTCTAGTTTGGATTTGCTTTGCCACTGGCAGGAGGCCATTTCCCCTGCGCTGCTGATAACCAGTGTCTCAACACCTCTTACTTTGTAATGTATTTCTGGTTTTCTGGTTTGCTCCTTTTGATTTGCCACTGATAGGAGGCCATTTCCAACTGCTGCTGATCACCAGTGTGCTAGTGTTTATTTATTATTTCATTATTGTGGTTTTTGCTGTTTATTATTTCTGGGGAAAATCTTTATTTTATATTTTGTTTGTTTATGTTACACTGTCAGAAGGCCCTTTATCCAGCTGCTGAGAGCCTATATCTTACTCCAAGCTATTGTACTTGCGTGTGTGTGGTTAAACCGTGTTAAACTAATTGTCCTCCCTTGTTGTGTCTTTTCTAGGAGCTGAGGCTGACGGTGGAGGGGCTGCTGTCTTCCTAGTGGTGTCCCCTTTCTGGTGTGCTACTATTCCTCACGGGTGCTGCCGATTTGACCTTTGCTGTGTGTGTGTGTGAGTGCGTGGACACTTTTGCAGTGGTGTGACCTCTTCCAGGACGCCTCCCTCCTTAGCTAGCCAGTCCCCTCGCTGGTAAGCCTCAGTTCCTATTGTCTGTTGTCCCCCTTTGTATGTCTGGTATACTGGAGAGAATTGGAGTGCAATTTTAGGTTCTGTCAATAAACTATTGTTTTACTTTGAATGAAACCACGTCTCTGACAGTTAATGAACCTGGGTGCCTTTTTGAGCAACTTAGTACACACATTTCCCTGGGTGAAACTCCCAGGGTGGCGTAGTCGCATAACATTCAAGTAGTATCTAACACGTTACTACCACTTGCCACATATATATATATATATATATATATATATATATATATATAAATATATATATTATTTTTTCACTGGAAGTGTCATTGGTAAAGGATATCCAAATGGCTGTAATTCGGCCATAGGTAGAGGCCAAAGGCTGAGTGGGGATATCCTTTTCTGTATCAACCACACAGCCACGAGTGTTATATTGCTTTTGTACAACAATTTTAAAAGTGCAATAAGCGATGTCCTGGGTTTTTAAGTCACTTACAGTAAACATCACCTCACCATTACATCCGCTAGCTGACAAGGATCAGCCTTCTGTCCGATTTTGGAAACATTATTTAAAGGTACAAAAAACTCTTTAGTGTTGCTTCAAATGAAGAGACAGTGGAGTAACATGCTACTTTGCCTTTGCTTGACAACAGAAGTCCCAGTTGTGATGGCTCAGAGGTGGATGCTGTTAGCCATCTTTGGCTCTCTTTCTACTGTATCTGAATGTAAGTAGCTTGCCAATACTTCTATAGCCAGTAGTCACATTTCTATATACCTACATTTATATATACATACATCCAACCCTCTACTGCCAGCTAGAAGTTCTTAAGGACTAATTTCACTGTGTCTATCAACATCCAGTCTATCAACATCCAGTCACAATGGAAACACCAGCACATACTGTATGTTGTAATGCTGGAGTAAAACTGGAGGGTTGCTGGTTCGATCCCCGACCAGTACACGGCTGAAGTGCCCTTAAGGAAGGCACCTAACCCTTCACTGCTCCCCGAGTGCCGCTAGTTGGGCAGGCAGCTCACAGCTCTGGGTAGAATGTGATTCACCTCACTGTGTGTTCACTGTGTGCTGTGTGTGTTCACTAATTCGGTTAAATTGGGTTAAATGCAGAGAAACGAATTTCCCTCACGGGATCAAAAAAGTATATACTGTATTCTATTCTATTCTATTATATTATATCCACAACCTTCAGAATAGTCTCCCTCACAAATATTGGCATTTCTATGATCAAGGAATGGCCTATACCCTATGAGATCTACATATTTCACAAAGTATTCTGTTCCCTCAAAGAAATGACATGTCTTAAAAAGTGAGTCATCAATCCGTCCATCAACATCCAGCCCTCTACTGCCAGCTACCAGTTCTTAAAGGAACCGTATGTAGGACTTTGGCCAAAACTAGTACTGCAATCACTTTCAAAATACAGTAGATCGGTGTGCACCGCAGCTGTGGTACTGTAACTAGAGCAGAGCTGGCAACCCGGATGCCTAAACACTACTGACTTTGTGATTAGAAGATAGGTGGAGGGTGGCTCATCAGGCCAAAACACAACATGTAAACATCAGCATCAGTTGAGGGCTGCAACTTCACTTTTTTAAATGACAATATCCTGGCAGGACTACTGTTGTCAGTGATATAAGTATTTGTAATGAGCATGATTTCTTAATGTCTAGTGTCACTATTGGTATTTCTATGATCAAGGAGTATGCGATCTACATATTTCACAAATTATTTTGTTCCCTAGAAATAACATGTCTTGATTTGTCTTAGGTGCCAGCCTGGAAGTTACATGCAGAGATGCCTCCATACATTATGTCAAGAAAGTGAAAGTCACATGCACCATTGATTATTCAACTACTGTGGTCTGCGGTTTTCATAATTTCTCGATCAAAAGCATTGAAAACAACCTAGCTAAATTGGTAAGCTGCAACGAAGCATACAGATGTGACACCATCATCACAGAGATATCCATAAACATCCTGAATCCTCGCACTGGGGAGTATCACTTCACTCTGGGGACAGACTGTGGAAATAGAAGCACGTCTTTCAATGTAACAGGTGAGCACTGTATTAATGGAAGATGTCCTATTGTATTTGACTACATTAATAGTAACTGCAAATGTAATCAAATGTAATTAACTGTAATAAAAAAGAAACATTATAAACATGTGCCATAGTAGTAATCAAGCTAATATATTTTCTGCATCTGTCATAACAATAACTAAATAAAACCAATGGGAGTAGCAGCTGGTAGGCTAGCAGTATTATCAGCTCATCCACATATTTACATTTGTGAGAAATGCCAGGGCCGTGTTTTGATCCCAGGTCATTACTGGTTGGAGTACAGAAATCACAAAGTTAAATGTGTAATCCACAGTTCTAGCATATGGTCATTAATTAACACGACACTCCTCTCTGAAATGCTACACTGTAGAGAGATGAGAGATGAATGGACACAGAAGAAACGTTTACAACCAACAAGGAAAAATCACGTATCACGTTTATAAAAAAGAGAGGACATATGAGAGATATTAGCTTATATTTCAGAAATAATTTAAGACTAATCTTGCATAGTAAAAGGAAGGTAGTTTACTATTATAGAAAAGTGGGTAAAGACTGGTTAAGAAAATGGGCGGACATGGTGAAGGCTCCATGACATACGCCGCAACCTAAACTAACATGTGGGTTGGCTGAGCCACTTCTGATTTAGAATCCCCCATTTTGTAAGGTTCACACAGTATATTACAATTCTTATTGTAGCTTAATAACTTTAATTACATTACAATTACAAACCTTTCCTTACTAAAATGTCCCTTCTACCCTGTTTCAGGAGTAAATATACCTAAAGGTAGAGGTAGGTACCACTGCTTTTACAGACTTTTGACAGAATTGATTACATCTCTTTTTCTCATTTCTTGAACAGTACAATGAAACATTCCATGCAATGTTATAGTACAGTATATCACTATATTCACTAGTGGTATACATTCATGTCCATGCAGTTTGACACTTTAAACATTGCTTTCTGCGTTCCCTCAACTTGCTTTGGTGAATAATTTAGTAATTAAATGAATAACTTCTTCTCACTAAACTATCTAAAGTATCATTCTCTTTCCATGCTGTTACAGGACCACCTCGTACAAATGAAAGTAGGTTCCATTGTTTTGATCCAAATACTGAATCTCCTGTATACATTAATCCCAGTCCTTTTAGCCCAAATGTTGTTAAACAGCACAGCCTATCAATATTATGTGATAGCACAACCTGTTTCCCTGTTTCCCAAAAGGTTTCCCTTTGAGACATGTACCAAGAAAGGTCACCAGAGCAAAATTAGATTGCTCTTATTTCTTGAACAGTATAACAAAACAGACCATATTACAGTAGTTTATTGTGTAGCTAGTGGGATAAATCCATGACTATGCATTGTGTGATACTTTATACATCGTTTTGTGTGTTCCTCAGCTTGCTTTGGTGAATAATTTTGTAATTAAATGACTAACCTTTTCTCAATAAATTGTTATTTTCTTTCTAAGTTGATATAGAAGTCCCTGCGATTGGAGGTAGGTACCCTTGTTTTTATATAAATACTGAATACCCTTTGCTATACAGTAATCCCACTCTTCTGATACCCCACATGTGGTGTAAAACAGTTAGAAGAACCTGTGCAGTCACAATACAAATTTAAAGGGCCTTATCGTATACAGTGCAAAGGGCTTATCTTACAAAATGATCCCAGATAGCAAGCACACAGTGACCCAGTGGCATAGCAGACGCTGCCATGACGTTGTTTACTGACGTTGTTTACTGGAAAAAATGTTTTCCAGTGCGGTAACATTGTTGTGACGTGATTCGTTGGCCAACACCAGATACTGTGGCTATTACTTGTAGATTGTTTTTTATGAATGCAACATGGCATATTTTAGACATACTTTTTAGTGCGAAACTTAGACATTTCTTTTGTGGTTTTCCCTCAGGTTTGGATGGTAAGACCAACTGGCTGAACATGTTGGTTGTAGGAATATGTGGCACTGTGATGATTTGTCTCCTCCTGGCCACTGTCATCCTCCTTGTTCAGAAGGGATATTTAAATGCCCCTCTTTTACAAGGTTCAAAACCAACAAAGCGAAGTTCACTTGACATTTTGGCGAACTTCAACAAAGAGGAAAAGTGTTAAGAAGCCCACAGTGGACAGCACAGCGTGATCTAAACATGCTACTTACTCCCAGGCGTATGTGGGAAACCCTTTTGTGTCATAACCCCTCTGCCACTGAGTCTCAGGTTGTGTACTGACATTTTGAGTTGTTGAAGGTCAAACAAAAGGTACTCAGTTGTAAACTAACAGCCAGGGGTGGAGCTACAGTACATTGGGCTGTCCTTGTTAGGCTAGTCTCTGACAATGCAGACATATCTCCTGACGGCTCCAATAAAAGTAGGCTAATAAGCCCTAGCCTAGGCTACTTTATAAAACATAATTGCTGACTGTGTGCGTTTTGCCACAGCTGGTCAGGCAGAGGCAGGCTACGTTGCCTGAGTGGAGAATAGAGACAGTGCAGGAAAGGTTGAGGATTGAATATTCCAAACTATGTTTGTTTGCTGTGCATTCAGACATGATTCATCTTCAATAGCACAATGGCTTCATTTCTTAATTCAGAGCTAATGACAGGCAGCCTTAGTGGGCTAAAGGCTAAAATCTAAACAATTACAACAAATAATTGCACTATTCTGTTAAACTTGAGTGGATATCAGAAAGAAACATAGTTTTTGCCATAAATCCTGTATGAGATTAAATATTTGCATGCAATATTTGTAGTACTTATTATTGTTCTTTGAGTTTTAACATAATTGAAATAAGACTGATTAAGCAAGGTGCATTATCATAATGTAGCCTACTATGCTACTTTTTAAAAGCATTGACCTAAATGCATGTGTTGGAGTGGACAACATACTGTTTAATGGAAAGCTATAGTGTTTAGGTTTTACAACTGTGAAAACTGTGAAGTTTTGTAGGCCGTTACTTCGGTTGTTGGCATATTTGAAGTATTTTCTCTTCTAAATAAGTTCAACCAGGTCAGCTATATTTCTGAACTTATGTTTATTGGAAATCTGGACATATAGCAGTTTTAATTCTCAAGTGTCACCCCAATAAAGTCTGGACCCAGATGGCCCCCGATAAAAATAATCCTGGCTATGCCCCTGCTAAAATTCTTCATTCTGATTGTAGTTATTTGTGAAATGTATTTGCTTTTTTGTTAAGTTTTTTATATTTGTATAGAAATCATTATTCTTTGGATTCTTGCACTGATAATCAATTTGCATTGCTCCCTCATGCTAATAACCATTTGTACCTGTACATTTACTGTATCATAGCATATTATTTTCATCTCTCTTTATCTACTTGTGTACATCTGTCTGTGTTTGCCTGTGTACATTATTTTTTATTCAACTATAAAGAATATCATTATTTTCCAGTGATTTCATCTACTCGTTGGTTAAACCTTGTTCTTTTATTTTTGTTTGTTTGCATTTGCAGTACGTGTATTATGAATGACATTTGAGGAGAACTCCAAGGGCCGTGCACTGAAGGAAAACATCTCATAAAACGTTAATTAGTGGCATTTATAGTTATACAAAATAAATAATATTCAGTATTCAGTAACCACCCGCCCCCTTCCACACACAGCATTTCAGCTGACCCCCCCCCCCCCCCCCCCCCCCAAAGAATCACAAGTACCCACACCTTTCGCACCACTGACTGTTTATTCCATAAAATCACATTAAACAAAACTGTGCTGGACAATCCTGCTAGTACATACTCAGTTGCCATGGATTCCCACTTGGGTTCCAACTAATAGTGATTCCCTAAACATGACTAAAATCACAAGCAATTTAATGTTCGCCTCTCACAAATCTCCTCAGCTCATTCCACTCCTCCCTTGTTTTCTGTCCAACCGTTTTTGACACATAATAATTTTCTATCAAAGTAGATCCACTTCTTTGTAATTTAATAGTCCAATGCTTTTGTGACTCACAGAATCTTCTTAAATAAAGCGGATCCACATTTCCCAAGAACATTCACAGAGCAAACACAGTCTGTTCTGCTTCATCAGAACTTTCTAGATTGTTTCTATGGCGACGCAGGTGGGTTGGTAGGGAACGGGGGAACAACTTGGGAACAGGCAGTGGGGTCTCAGTGGGGGAGAAATACTGTTGCTGGTTTGTGAGTGTGTGTGTGTCTCTGTGTGTCAGTGTGTGTGTGTGTGTGTGTGTGTGTGTGTGTGTGTGTGTGCTTGAATGTATGTAGGTGTGTGTGTATGTGTATGGTATATGAGTGTCTGTCTGAGTGTGTGTGTGTGTCTGTGTGTATGTATGGTATATAGGTACTGTAATGTATGTGTGTGTGTCTGTGTGCTTTTGAAAACCCCAGGTGCTCAAATGCCTGGTCCCTTCTGTTGTAGTAATACTTCTGTTGTAGTACTGTTGTAATATTTCTCTTGGAATAAAAACAAGTGTGTGAGTCGGTCAGTCTCAAAGTTCTACAGCAAAAACAGCTCCAGGATCACTTGTGTACTAGCTCAGGCCCTTGGTCCCTGGTGAGTGTGTGTGAGTGTGTGTGTGTGTGTGGTCCCAGATGAGTGTGATTGTTAGAGTTCACACAGAAATGCATCTCCTGGGGGGATGGGGTGTGGATCTCCTCTTCAGGTGAGGCCCCGTGCTGAATGAGTTCAGTGCGGTCCGTAGAGATACACGCAGAACCACCATGGCTACAGCTGGAGAACCGGACATACTGTAGATTCACCAGAACTCCACCAGAACCGGAACCAATCTGTGTCCAAATCCTAATCCAGAAGTCTCCGGAGGATTGGTCCCAAACTCGGCCCAAATCTGAGATGTCGATGGGAAGTCCTGCAGCTGTCTGTCAGCCCGGCACAGGAGGGGACTCAGAACCGCTGATGCCAAACCCAGAACCCACACATGCGGGCTGACCCAACAGAACACATCAGGTGATCCGCTGGGTCCAAACCCAAACCCACACATGCAGGGGGAGCTAACAGAGCACCTCTGGTGATCCGCTGGTAATGTTTCAGAAACTCAGTTTGGGACAAAAGGAGGAGGAGGAGGAGATGTTGCTTCAATCAAACTGACATTCATGTTGAGAGCATAGAGGGAGAGGGGGAGAGAGAGAGAGACTCCAGTACTGATATGTGTATAGACACACTTACAGTACAGTATGTGTCTTTTCACTGAGAGAAACACTGTTGGTGAAGAGCTGAAGCACCAACTGAGAGCTCTGACTGTAAAGAGGTGCCACTTCCTTATGGCCAGCCAATCATCACACACCAGGCCTGTGACCTCATCAGTCTGTTGGCCAATAGGAATGAAGGAGCTGAGTCCAGTTGTAGGAGAGTGAGAACACTTGTGCAGGATGCGTACATGTTGAGATGTGGATGGTGACGATGAGAAGCTCCTCCTGGAAACCGTTACCTGTTCACGTCCACAGCAGGTGTGCTGAACAGGTGACAGGTGACGTCTCACCTCAGCGCTAGACTCTGTGTGTCGGCCATCTTCTCCAGGTGGCGTCCATACAAACTTCAGCTCACAAGCTCTCTCTCTCTCCCTCTCTCTCTCTCTCGTTCTCTCTCTGTTTGTCTCTGTTTCTCTAAATACTTTTTACATCTAAAAACACCCTCTGCATCCTCCAGAGAGGTCTTCAACAGCACTTCTCTTAAGTTGCCTTGATTTTCATTATTTGTACTTACAGTATATTAATATTATACACTTATAAAGACTGTACAAACAACACTTATTTGATTAAACATGTACGAATATAGTCACGTCTTTATAGACTGCGAGGAGCGAACAACTAAAAAAAAAAAAAAAATACAAAGGAATGTTGTATCGTAGCAACGAAAGGAAAAAGGAACTCTGATGTCCATTTGAAGAGTATTCTTTCAGAGATGACCCCTCTATCCTTCCGCTCATACTCTGAACACACATCACAACAAGCAGAAATGAGATTAAAAACCTTCACCAAGGCCCCTTAGCACAGGACAGCGGTGAAGTAATACAGTAGTCTTAAAATCAATGTCCAAAAAAAGGGAGAGGATTCTCTCACAAAATACTTGTCATCGGAGGAGAGGAACACCTGGTGTGTGTGTGTGTGTGTGTGTGTGTGTGTGTGTGTGTGTTTGTGTGTGTGTGTGAATATGTGTGTGTGTGTGTG
>NC_084996.1:23420582-23423082 GCF_963854185.1 Sardina pilchardus | reverse complement strand
AACGCGCCTTCCTCTACAGTCTCCTCAGACAGAGTGGGAGTCTCAAGGAGAGGACACGGACAGATACAATACAATACTGAGAAGCATGAAGCACTTCTGGGTCTCAAGGAAGGGACACTTAACAGATGAAGTATTACAATTTGGCTGACGCTTTTTAACCAAAGCGACAAACAACATGGTAAGCTAAGCATGCAGTTAAAGCAATTCTCTCAACAATCTAGGACAATTAAAAAACGGTAGAATACGAATAGGAGTCAGCTCTAGTCAGGTGGTAAGTGCTAGGATCAGCAAGACTAGTTGTAAATTGGACAATTAATGATAAGCACCTCTGGAGAGCAGATTAGGGCCAAATCTGAGCCCAATCCGGGCCACATCAGGACCAAATCTGGGCCACTAATGAGAAAGACCTCTGGAGAGCAGATCAGGGCCAAATCTGGGCCAAAGCAGAGCCAAATCTGGGCCAAATCATGGCTAGATCCGGGGCAGGCTGGTACCTCTGCTCTGTGGGCCTGCTGTGCACTTCCCCATTCCCAGCAGCCCTCTGGTGCCACGTGCCTCAGGGTCGCCCCCTGCTGCCTGTCCCGGAGCACAGCGGCTCATCTTACATAAGAGCACGCCGCCTCCTGCACACTGGCGAGGTGGTTGGCACAGGGAGGAGCACTGCCGGATTCACCAGAAAACAAATAACCGCGCACACACACACACACACACACACACACACACACACACACACAGACAGACAGACAGACACACACACTGATCTCGATGTAACTTGTGTCCTCGACGACCCATGCTAAGCTACAGTATTCTACGCTAAGCTAAGCTGCTTGCACTCTCTGTGTCTCCAACAAATGTCCAGCTGACTCTCTAGGAATACACACTTCTTTGGCTTTGGCGCTCAACTGTCTATGTGCCTCTTTCATCATCTCTATTAACATTCAATAAGTAGCACACACACACGCACACACACACACACACACACACACACACACACACACACACACACACACACACAGAAGCTTGCACACACACACGCACGCAAGCATACACATACTGTACACACATGCATGTAAGCACACACACACATGCACGCAAGCACACACACACACACACAGGCTAGTCAGTGGAGGAGATCCCAGTGAGTGTGGCTTTTCTCTTCAGGATGTAAACATTGGGATTAAGGGGAGACAGAAGGGGTGATCAAGGTCAGAGAGAGAGAGAGAGAGAGAAGGAGGGAGGTAGAGAGAGAGGGAGGGAGAGAGAGAATGAACGAGAGAGACAACGTTGAAAAGAGAGAATGAGAAAATGAAGAAAGTGGGATAATGAGGAGTGGGTGAAAGTGAAGAATGGAGAGATGGAGATGCATTAGAGGAAGAAAGAGTGAGAGTGAGTGATGGAGAGAGGGATGACAGAGAGGGAGAGGAGAGGGAGAGAGAGAGGGAGGGGACAGGGAGAGGGAGAAGGAGAGGGATGACAGAGGGAGAGGAGAGGGAGATAGAGGGAGGGAGGGAGAAGGAGAGAGGGAGAGAGGGAGAGAGGGAAATGACAGAGGGAGAGGAGAGGGAGAGAGAGAGGGAGAGGGGAATGACAGAGGGAGAGAGGGAGAGGAGAGAGAGAGGGAGAGGGGAGGGGGAGAGAGGGAGAAGAAGAGAGGGAGAGGGGAATGACAGAGGGAGAGGAGAGGGAGAGAGATGGAGAGAGAGAGAGGGAGAGGGGAGGGGGAGAGGGAGGGGGGTTGCACTGCTCCAGTTGTGTAGTAGAGTAGGTCACATCATTTCAACCCTGTAACAGATGGCTACAACTCCCCCCAGCCCTCTCTCTCTCTCTTTCTCTCTCTCTCTTCCCTCTCTCTCTCTCTCTCTTCCCTCTCTCTCTCTGTCTGTCTGTCTCGTGTAAATCTTTCCTCCTTCCTTCTCATTCTTTCTGTTTGTTTTTTTCTCATTATTCTGCTCTCTTTTTTTCTCTGTCTCAATCCTTCATTTTCTTCCCTATTCTCTCTACCTCTTCCCTTCCCTCTTCCCTGCTCTCTCTATCTCTACTCTTCTCTTCCCTATTCTCTCTATCTACTCTTCCCTTCCCCATTCTCTCTATCTCCACTCTTTTCTTCCCTGTTCTCTGTATCTCTACTCTTCTCTTCCCTATTCTCTCTATATTGTCCACCATTCTCTCTCCTCTCTGCTGTTGCTCACTGAGTGGAAGTGGAGATGGAGGTGACCCCCCCCCCCCCCCCCCCCTCAACACACACACACACTCATCCCTACACCCCCCCCCCCCCCCACACACACACACACACACTCACCCCCCCCCCCCCCCTCCCCCCAAATCCCCTCCTGTGCCACCGCCACGACCCCCCCGCGACCCCAAATCCCCTCCTGTGCCCGCCGACACCCCGGGCACACAATGGCAGGTTGCCCCCACCACCGGTGATGGGAGCACCAGGAGATTAAGCTCTTATGCGCACACACACACACACACACACACACACACACACACACATGTA
>NC_084996.1:23408082-23415582 GCF_963854185.1 Sardina pilchardus | reverse complement strand
AGCACTGTAAATAAATAAACTGCTTGATTGATTTATTGATTCATTCATTGATTGGTTGACTGATTGATTGAATAGTGTGTTGAGTTGGATACACAGAATGTGTGTGTGTGAGAGAGAGAGAGAGAGGGATAGAGAGATGGATGGAGAGAGAGATAGAAAGAGAGAGGGATAGAGAGAGATACAGAGAGAGAGAGAGATAGATGTAGAAAGAGAGAGCAGGAGGAGTGAGAGAGGCATAGAGGAGTGAGAGAGGAGGAGAGGAGGAGAGGAATGAGACAGGGTGAAGAGAGGCAGAGCCAGACACAGACTGTGTGAAATGGTGGGCTGGAGAGAACAGCTAGCGGAGAGAGAGCAGAGCAGAGATGACAAGCGGCTGCCCTCTACACCCAGAGCTGAAGGGCACGCTGAGATTATGGGAGAAGCGTTGGCACAGAGCACCACTGCACTGCCCACAGGACGACGCGTTGGCACTGGGGAATCCCTGCAGTGCCCAAACGAGAACCCGTTGGCATCTAGGACACCCCTGCCCTCCCCACAGGGCTGAGGATGCAGAGTGTCTCCAGGAAGACAAGGTGTGTTGGCATTGGGTACCCAGGGGGTATGTGTTGGCTTTGGGTACCCAGGGGGTATGTGTTGGCTTTGGGTACCCAGGGGGTATGTGTTGGCATTGGGTATCAAAAGGGCAATGCTGTATCCTTCAGGTCCTAATAGGTCCTATGGGGCCTAATACTGTATCCTCCAGAGGATCTGTGGTTAGATACACACATGTGGAGGGCAAGGGACTAGTGTGGATGCTCTCTCCCCCCATACACATGGGGAGGGCAGGGGACTAGTGTGGATGCTCTCTCCCCCCATACACATGGGGAGGGCAGGGGACTAGTGTGGATGCTCTCTCTCCCCATACACATGGGGAGGGCAGGGGGCTAGTGTGGATGCTGTCTCTCTCCCTCCACACACATCTCTCTCGCTGGGGAGGTGAGGGTGACACTAGGGGGACAGCTGTGGATGTTTGTGTGAAACTGAGGCTGACTGGCGACCTCAGGCGACGATTGAGGATGTGTGTGTGAAACCAAGGTTGGCCCTTCAATCTAGGCGAATGAGGACAGAGGAGCACGGGCAAAGTGTGTACAGTGTGTATGTGTGTATGTGTGTGTGTGTGTGTGTGTGTGTGTGTGTGTGTGTGTGTGTGTGTGTGTGTGTGTGTGTGTGTGTGAGAGAGAGAGAGAGAGAGAGAGAGAGAGAGAGAGAGAGAGAGAGAGAGAGAGAGAGAGAGAGAGAGAGACATTAGGGCTGTCTGTTGAAATTCTAATTGCGTCCGAGTCGCCCTGGGACAGAGCCAGGGCCTGAGCTGTCAGCTGGACAATGGTGCCCACAGCAACCATTCACACACACACACACACACACACACACACACACACACACACACACACACACACACACACACACACACACACACACACACACACACACACACACACACACACACACACACACACACACACACACACACACACACACACACACACACACACACACACACACACACACACACACACATCTTGCATACATAATGCTTAGTATCCCTGTAGAAAGTAAAACATTAGCTACACTGACTCCCACCACAGAGCCGTTTGTCTCTTTTACAGTGACTGAGACAACTCTGAGACAACTCTGAGACAACACTGAAACAACACTGAGACAACTCTGAGACAACACTGAGACAACACTGAGACAACCCTGAAACAACACTGAGACAACCCTGAGACAACAATGAGACAACACTGAGAGCAGAGCAGCCATTCTGAAAACCACCATTTCATTAGACACTTTCAGAACATGCATTCGTTCAACCATTCATTCAGCGGCCATGACCACTCTTCTGGGTGGGCAGACTTAATCATGGTTCAGAGATGCACGGACGTTCTGTAAGCAAACACCACCTCTGAAGCACAGGGGTCTTCCGACCAGTGTGTGCACTGCAGGGACAGAACGAGGCCTTGGTCACTCTGATCAGAATCCGGGTGCAGGAGATGAGGTTGATGATCTACTCAGTGCTTCTGTTACCACAGCAACAGAACAGTGGAATGTAAACACAAGGAGGGAAAAAATTTACCTAGCAACACACTGAGGAGCAGACCCCATTGGTTGGAGTCACCACGACCACCATGACCATCAGCTGCCTAGAGCTCTCCTAAACAACCTGTCCAGTGCACTTGTATTCCTCTGCAAACGTTAGTGCATACGAGCGTCTCTAGATGAGACAGGCCTTTATGAACTGTGTCCAGTGGCGTTCACAGGACACTGAATCCTATCACTGAGTGTGGTGTGTGCATTGCAACGACAGCCACATGGTAGTGTGTGTGTGTGTGTGTGTGTGTGTGTGTGTGTCTACCATTCACACTGGAAGAGCAGTGAAGAGCAGAACAAACGCACAAAGTATATGCGGTTGAATTCATCTTCTACAGTAAAGTCACATGACTGCTATGTAATGTAGCAGATGGCCAGATGCACAGTGTGTTGGGGAGGCTACTACTGTTCCACCACACACACTATATTTATGAACGGAACGTTATTAGCAAACACTGTAGAGATAGTATCTAGGGCTGTCTGTAAAAATGAAACAATGTTGTCCCTGTTGAGATGGCCTAGGTCTGTGTGTGTAATGTGTCTATTCTGTGCGATGGCCTGGGCCCAGGGTGGTTGTGTGTGTGTGTGTGTGTGTGTGTGTGTGTGTGTGTGTGTGTGTGAGTGTGTGTGTGTGAGTATGTGTATCTTCATTAAGCCTAAGGCACATGTGTATTAATTAAGGCAGAGATATTTAAGACACTTTAAAAAAGCTGGGTATGAATAACCCTTTTCCCTGTGTGTGTGTGTGTGTGTGTGTGTGTGTGTGCCTAATTAAGCATTAAAGAGACCAATAATTCACTAACTCATAAAAAAAGACAGTTTGAAAAGTCAACAGCATGAAAACAGACTGTCACGATTCATGAATCAGATGGCATCAGATCTGATCTGATCCGATCCGAATCTGGCACACGTATGGCCCTGATATGTCACACTTATGGCCCTGATACGGCACTGATATGGCACACTTATGGCCCTGATATGGCCCTGATATGGCCCTGATACGGCCCTGATCTGGCTAGATCAGAGCACCAGATCGGACACCAGACACCAGATCAGAGCCACACACATGGGATCCAGACTAAGCAGCTTTAGGAGGAGACTTAGCAACTTAGCAAGTTTACGCTTAAACTAACACTGACACACACACACACACACACACACACACACACACACACACACACACACACACACACACACACACACACACACACACACACACACACACACACACACACACACACACACACACACACACACACACATACGGTAGAGATGCAAGTTTATGAACAGATGACGAGAGGGAAAGACAGAAAGAGAGTGTGTGTGTGTGAGAGACAGAGTATGAGAGAGAGGTAGAGTGTGTATGCGCATGTGTGTGTGTGTGTGTGTGTGTGTGTGTGTGTGTGTGTGAGAGAGAGAGAGAGGTGTTCATGAGTAACAGAGAGAACGAGCCCCTTGGCAGAGGAGAGAGAATCCTCTAAAAGAGGAACACATGAGCTTTTGGGATGCAAGGATGGCACGGAGAAGAGAGGGAGAGAGAATAGTGGATGGGATGAAAGGGTAGAGATGGAGGGAATAGTGGATGGGATGAAAGGGTAGAGATGGAGGGAGTGAATAAAGGATGAGGGACGAAAGTGACTTCCTGTGTTCAGTGGAAGTCGGCTACGATATAGCTATTTATAAAGGTAACACACACACACATACACACACACACACACACACAGATAGAGAGCAGCGTGTGTCAGCATTGTGATAGAAAGGAGCAAGTATGTCCAAGAGAGACAAATGCGTGTGTGTGTGTGTGTGTGTGTGTGTGTGTGTGTGTGAGTAGGACACTCGGGCTGATGGGAAGTCGTGGTTAGAGACGAGAGGATACATACTGAGAGGAGAGTGAGTGTGTGTGTGTGTGTGTGTGGCTAGAGAGGAGAAGATTAATACTGTGAGGAGTGTGTGTGTGTGTGTGTGTGTGTGTGTGTGTGTGTGTGTGTGTGTGTGTGTGTGTGTGGTTAGAGAGGAGAAGATTCATACTGAGGAGAGGAGTCAAGAGAGAGTCACACCTGGAACACTCAGAAGGGAAAGACAGAGGGGGGAAGAAAGAGAGAGAGAGAGGGGAGAAGAAAAAGAGAGAGAGAAAGAGAGAGGGAGCAGAAAGAGAGAGAGACTACACAAAGGCATCAGTGTGAGATGTAGCAGTTGACTGTGTGTTTGTGTGTGTGTGCCAACACTGAAACTAAAAAGAGACTAGTCTGATATCTACACCCAACAGCTCCTCACACACACACACACACACACACACACACACACACACACATCCATTCTCCCAGTGCACATTCAGACTGCTAAGCAAGGGGTGAGAAGAAAAGAAAGGAGACAGAAGCAGGGGAATAAGAGAGTACAGAACAGTGTTGGGGGACAGAGTCATCACTTGTCAGTAGATATGGCACACACACACACACACACACACACACACACACACACACACACACACACACACACACTGCAGGCCTACTGTCTCAGTCACACACTGTACATAACAGCACACACACACACACACACACACACACACACACACACACACACACACACACACTATAGTGAATACACACATTCATCTCTCTCTCTCTCTCACACACACACACACACACACACACACACACACACACACACACACACTATAGTGAATACACACATTCATCTCTCTCTCTCTCTCTCTCTCTCTCTCACACACACACACACACACACACACACACACACACACACACTATAGTGAATACACACATTCATCTCTCTCTCTCTCTCTCTCACACACACACACACACACACACACACACACACTATAGTGAATACACACATTCATCTCTCTCTCTCTCACACACTGAGAGAGAGAGAGATGAGCCCCAGAGTGACTGGTTGCTGTAAGTGCTGAATAGTGCCGGCCTGAGCCCAAAGCCTCCTCTCCTCCTCTCCTCCTCCTCCTCTCCTCCTCTCTCACTCCTCTCTCACTCCTCTCCTCCTCTCACTCCTCTCCTCCTCTCCTCCTCTCCTCCTCTATGCCTTCTCTCCTCCTCTCACTCCTCTCCTCCTCTCTCACTCCTCTCCTCCTCTCCTCCTCTCTCACTCCTCTCCTCCTCTCCTCCTCTCTCACTCCTCTCCTCCTCTCACTCCTCTCCTCCTCTCCTCCTCTCCTCCTCTATGCCTTCTCTCCTCCTCTCCTCCTCTCCTCCTCTCTCACTCTGTAGTGGAATTCAATTGCGGACAAGAAAAAAATGATCTTCAAAAGATTTATTTTACAAAAAGAGAAAACAAGAAAAGGCTATATTATTTGGCATGACTCTTAGAACTAGCGCGCTGCTGTGGCATGTTCTCGTCTTTGGCTTTACTCGCGCGCACCCAACAGCAGGCCGCACTCCGGTTCAGGTCGCTGCTTTTATGCGCTGATTGGCAATCACGACGTCACGCGGGAGTCCTGATCAGAGCCGTCAATCAGCTGTGCCTGCGCTCACATGACACAACGTGAAAAAGTCGCAACACGCTCCGGCCCAATGAACTTGGTCGGAGAACAATGTTCATTAATCATAATTCAATACAATAACTGAACTGGTCTTCTCAGTAAGTTATTCGATGTTTTCACTAAGCAAGATCGTAGGCTACATTACCATATCTTCCTGAACAATTCTGTAATTCTTCCCAGCTTCAACAAGCGTCTTGGTACACCGTCTTCGTGAATTAACACATCTCCAACCTTCGCTGTAGGAGTAGTACTTCACTGTATGGGTTGATCTCAGCTGAAGAATATATTCGTTCCTCCAACGCGTTCAGAAGGATTCCATAATCCGTTGACGGTATCTCAGTAGCTTCGTCGGGGATTGCGCGTCCGCTCCTCGGACATCTGTAGGACTTGTCTGTGGGGGTAAAGCAGTGAGTCTCTTCTTCTAGGCCTACTATTCCTTCATTCAATTGATCTTGAATCACTGCATCACATCGTTCATAAAGTGACTTATCTCTGCTAAATGTCTTTGTCAGACTTTGAAATCTGCGTTTAGCAACATCTAAATTCGATGCCAATTCAATGGATTCCCTTTTCCATGGCAAACTGACTTCATACCTTTCTTTGTGAGTCACCGTTTGTCTGAAAGTTTTCATTGCCTCATCATCCATTGAAACATCTTCAGCCTCACTGACGTGCATCACTCCGATGTCCAGTGTTTCTAACGTGGTGTTCAGCACCGTCGTTGTCCCCTGCAACAGCCATCCGAAAGTACTCTCGATTGCCACCAACGTGTCACTCATGCGCTCCATTTGTCCCGTCACTATTTTCCAGTAGTAATCTCCACCGATCAGGATTCCGAGTTCTTCCATGTCCATTCCTCGGATCGGGATATCTGCCACCTGTCGGCCTTTGGTCTCCAAAGCTCGTCTCACCTTCGCATCTGCAATTTGTAACTTCGAAGCACAAACATTAGGCGTCTCCAACAATTCCAAAGTCACACTCTGCTCAGTTTTAATGTTTCTCAAGCGCACTCTCACTTTTCTGCATTTCATCCTCTTCGGAGTGGCTGATCCAAATGTATGCAGGATTAGTGTTTCTTTTCCTATGACTGGCAAATTAAGTGATCTGGATATGTTCTCTTGAATAAAGCTTCGTTGACTCCCTCCATCAAATAAACATCTCACTATCTGATGTTGAATGGGAGTTTCAATCCAGGCCACTGCAGTTTGCAGAAATGCGGTGTTCTGATTGTGAGTAGATTGCACAGGGGAGACTGACACTAGTGTATCTGGTGCTTCTGCTGGTTTGTGGGTTTCATGGCCTCCGCTAAATGCAGATTGTGGGCATACAACTTTATAATGTCTTCGGTTGCAATTTTCACAAGTGACTTGCGCTCTGCAATTGCGTGCAATATGCCTGCCGCCTAAGCACACATAACACCGGCCTAGTGTTCTCAACTTGTCTCTCCTGGCTTCTACACTCAGACAGCTGCATTCTCGAGACTTGTGCGTGGTTGCGTTGCAGAACAAGCAATGTGGATCTTCTCGAGCACCAACATGAAAAGTGGCTGAGGTTGGGCCGTAACTTTTCTTTCGTTCTATCGTCATCTTTTCTCGGCTTCTGAATGAGTCCTTTTCTGAAGCATAGCTTGACTGACGTTGCGACGAACTTGCTCTTTCTCTACTTTCCACTTCCTTTTGCAAAAAGTCCATTAATGCTTTCACACTCAAGACTTCGTCTTCTTTTAACTGGCGCGTGAATTCTAATGTGATCTCTTCAGGCATCATCTTCATTAGAATCGGACAAAGTAGACTTCCATATGCATTGGAAACTACACCCATCGTATCTAAACTACGCACTTGCACTTCACATTCGTCACATAA
>NC_084996.1:23338082-23393082 GCF_963854185.1 Sardina pilchardus | reverse complement strand
CCAGATACAACTCAATCATACACACACACACACACACACACACACACACGAAACACGCAAACCAGATACAACTCAATAGACACACACACACACACACACACACACACACACACACACACATACACACACACGAAATACGCACACACACACACACACACACACACACACACACACACACACACACACATACTGTACAAGACAGAGGACTCTCTCTCTATGTCCCTTCATTTCTCTCCCTATCCCTCTCTTTCCTCTCTTCCCTCTCTTCCCTCTCTTTCTGTCCCCCAGACTGCAGCTGCACCATCACCACACCATCATCGGTAATGCTGACGAGTTGCGTGGTATGGCGGGCACCAGAGAGGGCGTGCCCCCGCCCCTCTCCACGCTGCCCATGTTCAACCGGCGCACCGGCGAGCACCCCCCACCCCTGCAGCGTGCCTACCAGCCCGACAGTATCCCCCTCATCATGGCCCAGCAGTGAGTCCCTCGCCACGCCAACACACACACACACACACACACACACACACACACACCGGCGAGCACCCACCCCCTCTGCAGCGTGCCTACCAGCCCGACAGCATCCCCCTCATCATGGCCCAGCAGTGAGTCCCTCGCCACGCCAACGCACAACAACACACACACACACACACACACACACACACACACACACACACACACACACCGGCGAGCACCCACCGCCCCTGCAGCGTGCCTACCAGCCCGACAGCATCCCCCTCATCATGGCCCAGCAGTGAGTCCCTAAATGTTTAAAAGTCATAAGAGTCCTTCTAAATCATTAGAGAGTCATTTTAAAATGATGATATGGACTCATTATGTAATGTACAGTATGGGCAATATTAACAAAGTGCTGAAAGTTGAACGGTACCAACAGCAAAGTCTGTATTCCATATATAAAACTAGAAAAGCACTCAGAGAGTGCAGACCTCATTGTCATACATTTGAACCTAAACTATTCAGATCGCCACTACGTGGCCATACCATGCCATTACACCCCTAAGCGAAACACAAACGGCTCTGGAATCCCGAGGGAATTACGGATCACTCCCAAAATGTAATCGTTTCTTCCTTGGGTCATGCCTGACATTCGCTGAATATTTCATCGAAATCCATCTATTGCTTTTTGAGTTATCCTGCTAACAAACAGACAAACAAACAAACAGACAGACAGACAGACAGACAGACAGACAGACAGACAAACATACGGTCCCCGATGAAAATATAACCTCCTTGGCGGAGGTAACAATATAAATCAGTGGTTCCCAAAACCTTCTTTTCCCGTGTACCACCTTCTACTGTACATCCTGACTCAGCTCATGTACCCTCACTATCCGACACATTACTGTAAAACAGTAACATATTCTATTGACACATTCTAGGCACCATGTTCAATAAGCCCTCCCTTTTTAATGAAAACATTGCCTACTATAGTTTTACAAATTATTTCCTTTAATTTCATGTTTCCATATCATTATAAGACGATTCAAAATTCTTTATTTATTCATGAATTAATTACCCAAGATTGAGAAAGTTCATTTTTAACACATAGATCTTTTCATCTCACGTACCCCCTCAAAGCAGCTTGCGTACCACGTACCACTCTAAATCATCAGAATTGAATGCCAAACAATACAACTCTGATTAAAAAAATTAAATAGAAAATATTGTGTGATCTTTCACTTCATAAATGTGTGTGGTAAATGTCTGCCTCTCTCCGAAACAGGGAACCCAATGTGGACACCCTACCCAGGTAATGCTGGCCTGATTTGCATTTTCTGTCCACTAGGTGGCGACAAACGCCATTGTTATAGCAGCTAACTGTCATTAGATTGTCACCATCTCAATAAATATATTCCATCTTACAAAACAAATACAAAACTGCGTTGACATTATAATCATCATTATTATTATCATTATTCTTTATTTTAGGAAATGAAGCCATGGGAATTGACCAAATGAAGACTTATGGTTTGCTGTGGTTTCTAATAGAGCGATATGCACTATGCTGACTTCTGCTGTGTTATGTGTGCTGGATTTGACCGTGTTTATTTAATTCTGCTGTGAGTGAAACTGCATTTTCACATGTTTAGTACGTTTACGTGTTTACCACTGTACTGCATACTGAGCTTCACCACACTTCCCCACTGTTCTACTGAATGTGTGCATGATATGGAGGAAACACCAGTGTTGTATTTGTATGTTATAAAGATTCACATCAAATCTTTTGAGTCTGAGTGTCCTTATGCCATATACTGAAATCACACACAACTACAGTACTGTACATATGCAGCACTTACAGCGGTCCCCTGGGTATGACTGTACTAGAGGCTGGAGGTCTCTCAGTGCTGTATGGAGAAGGCTGATAACAGCACATCAGCATCAAGTGATAGGACCAGCAAATGAACCAGGGGTCTGTGGTTGGTTTGAGACATTCAATTTAATGTATTTTATGCTTCACTGAAAGGAAACAACACAGTTTAAATGACATGAATACATACAGTATACAGTGTAGAAATGTAGCCTATATGTTTGTAGAATAGAATAGAATAGACTTTGATAGTACCATACAAAGGAATTTGCTTGTACAGCCTCAAAAGCAATGCTCACATTCATTCATACACATATAAAAGTGTTCTGCAGCCAGCAGGTGCGTGTTCTAAAGGCCCGATACCACCTGCCAGATGGAAGCAGGGAGAACAGATGATTTGTAGTCATTGGTTTGCATGTCCAAAGTACAGTCAATTGGGTGCAACTGTAACAGTAAGTTGATTTATTGTGATTTCTTCACATTTCTATTTGATAAACTCCTGTTGGGTTTAGTGATTTATTCACATTTCTATTTGATATACTCCTGTTGGGTTTAGTGATTTATACACATTTCTGTTTGTGTATCACATGGCATTGCAGATGCTGAGTGAGTCATAGAGGCTTCTGGTGTGAGAAGCTTGGGCACAAATTACAAGAACAGCACTTGCCACCACACACACACACACACACACACACACACACACACACACACACACACACACACACCAGTGCACCAGTGTTTTAAAGCAGAAGGAAGTTGGGCTGTTTGAAGTGACACAGAAGACCGTCAGAGCGTCAGCCAGGCAACACCTGTGCAGGAAGTCCATCATGTGCAACTTCCTGTAGTATTCCAAATACCTCTCAGCTTCCAATAGTACTCAAAATATCTCAGGCACTCAGGTGGATTGTAGAGGTCGTAATTATCCCTGGGCTTTTCCATTACAACATGCCTAGCATGCAGGACTACCGGTACATGCATAGCATGCTAATGCTAATGCTAGCACTACTGGCCTCAGCTGTGTTGTCGCTATCGGGAGAGACTGGTGAGTAGCCTACAGTAACTTCCTGTGTATTAGCCTCATTGTATATAAGCCGCAGCGGCAGGACAGTGTTTTATGCAAGTTTAAAGAACCAAAACCATACCATACCATATGAAATGTTTTTAATACGCATATATTTAAGTTGTTATAACATAATTGTTCCTATAGATTTTGTCTCTCTTTTTTTTTTTTTTTTTTAAATCTTTTTTGTTTTCTAGGTCAACATTCCAAGGTCTGTCAATATGATTTTGTGTCACATGTAAATATATAAAAATGGGCCTATATACTGTATTGTATACAAATATTCTCCTCTCTAATTTCCACATTTCCTGTTCTTACGCTTAGGACCTCAGTCGCCGTTCTGCCCATCATTGGCCGGTAAGATTACCAACCGTACGTCACAGCACAATAACACAGCATCTCATTGGCCAGACCAGCTGACACACATATCACACCAAAGTAACAAGGTCTCTCATTGGCCGAATTCCCCATCATAGACATCACGGCACACTAACGCATTCTCTTATTGGTCTACTACATGACACGACACTGACATACACTCATTGGCACATAGTGTATGGCCTCCCTCACACTAACTTGTGTCGTCTCTCCACTTCTGTGTCCATCTGGTCCTGTTGTGTTGTGAGTGCTCATCTCTCTCTCTTCCTCTCTCCTGTCCTCTCCTCCCTCCTCTCCTGTCCTCCCTCATCTCCTCACATGTCTTCCCTCTCCTCTCCTCCCTCTCCTCTCCTCTCCCCTCTTCTCCTCCCTCCTCTGCTCTCCTCTCCTCTCTTAGCGTGTGTGTGGACCCCCAGGTGAACGTGGCCCACAGGTAAATATTTGTCCATGAAGCAGCCACATCCACAGCAACACATGTGGTTTAGCAAAGCTTTTTATTTTCTTTAATCAATATATTGGGTGTTGATTTAATAAATGACTAATTAATTGTTATTCATTCATTGCTATTTAATTTGTATTGATGTTTAATATATGCAAATGTATTATACTGCATATTTTTAGAATGATCAATCATTTGTTTAATCGTATTTACAATAAATGAAAAGACATATTATGAATATAATGTGCTGTCATTTCTGTATAGTTTTGGTGAAAACATGTAAGTAATATAATTTCTGCTCATGACAGTGTTATTATAACTGACCACAGGGCTTGTTTGAATACTGTTGTCTTGTCCAGATAAGTGACCACAGGGCTTGTCTGTATACTACTGTCTTGTCCAGATAACTGACCACAGGGCTTGTCTGTATAACTGACCACAGGGCTTGTCTGTATAACTGACCACAGGGCTTGTCTGTATACTATTGTCTTGTCCAGATAACTGACCACAGGGCTTGTCTGTATACTATTGTCTTGTCCAGATAAGTGACCACAGGGCTTGTCTGTATAACTGACCACAGGGCTTGTCTGTATACTGGATAACTGACCACAGGGCTTGTCTGTATACTATTGTCTTGTCCAGATAAGTGACCACAGGGCTTGTCTGTATACTATTGTCTTGTCCAGATAAGTGACCACAGGGCTTGTCTGTATACTGTTGTCTTGTCCAGATAACTGACCACAGGGCTTGTCTGTATAACTGACCACAGGGCTTGTCTGTATAACTGACCACAGGGCTTGTCTGTATACTATTGTCTTGTCCAGATAACTGACCACAGGGCTTGTCTGTATACTATTGTCTTGTCCAGATAACTGACCACAGGGCTTGTCTGTATAACTGACCACAGGGCTTGTCTGTATACTGGATAACTGACCACAGGGCTTGTCTGTATACTATTGTCTTGTCCAGATAAGTGACCACAGGGCTTGTCTGTATAACTGACCACAGGGCTTGTCTGTATACTGGATAACTGACCACAGGGCTTGTCTGTATAACTGACCACAGGGCTTGTCTGTATAACTGACCACAGGGCTTGTCTGTATACTGGATAACTGACCACAGGGCTTGTCTGTATACTATTGTCTTGTCCAGATAAGTGACCACAGGGCTTGTCTGTATACTGTTGTCTTGTCCAGATAACTGACCACAGGGCTTGTCTGTATAACTGACCACAGGGCTTGTCTGTATACTGGATAACTGATCACAGGGCTTGTCTGTATACTGTTGTCTTGTCCAGATAACTGACCACAGGGCTTGTCTGTATACTATTGTCTTGTCCAGATAAGTGACCACAGGGCTTGTCTGTATACTGGATAAGTGACCACAGGGCTTGTCTGTATACTGGATAAGTGACCACAGGGCTTGTCTGTATACTGGATAACTGACCACAGGGCTTGTCTGTATACTGGATAACTGACCACAGGGCTTGTCTGTATAACTGACCACAGGGCTTGTCTGTATACTGTTATCTTGTCCAGGGAGATGACGGCCTTGCTGGACCTGTAGGACCTGCTGGCGCACCTGGACCAATCGTGAGTGGACATGGCAATCAGGGGCCTATATTCTGGTGCATGCTACATTGTTTATGTATCCACTAAATCCATTGTGTGTGTGTGTGTGTGTGTGTGTGTGTGTGTGCTTTTGTATGTTTGTATGAGTGTGTTTGTGTGTGTGTGTGTGTGTGTGTGTGTGTGTGTGTGTGTGTGTGTGTGTGTGTGTGTGTGTGTGTGTGTGCGTGTGTGTGTCTGCACTGGTTTTGTGTTTTACAGGGCCCTCGTGGGAAACCGGGGATCCCTGCCTTCTGCCAATGCCAATGCTCTAAAGTATTATTATTGAATGAAAAAAAATATTAAATTGAAAGTACCTCTCCCTAATGACATACTGTACGTCATCATCCCTGCATTTTGGGTTGTTTTTTCTGGACTTGTTGCCTGATTGCAATGCAATGAATTGTTCACGCAGGACAGTCCAATAAAAATGGAGGACGAAACCCATCTCATGTCTGAGGATGGGGCTGTGGCGGTACCGGCGACGTCTATCTTAGCACCGCACCAAGAGGTGTGAAAGCAATTAGCCCTGCTGGCATGGCCTGGCTAGCTCGGCTTTGGCCTGGCGCTCTGAAAGGGGCTATTCACTCCATCTCTTCATTAATATTCATCTCTCTGTCCACTTACAAACTGTAGCCTCTGTATGTTCTTGGTCTTGGATTTTGTGAAATACATTTTGTGACGTATAGTCCGGTGCGACTTATATATGTCGTTTTCCCTTTCATGAGGCATTTTTTGGCTGATGTGACTCCGGAGTGATTTATATAGTACCATATTAATATAGTATAGTTAAATACGGTACTTACAGTAATCTCCCACATATAAGCCGCATTGTGTATACAGTACTGTAAGCCGCAGGACAGTGTTTTATGCAAGATGAAATCTGTTGAGATTTTGTTTTTCTGGACTTGTCTCCTGATTACAATGCGTTGAATTGTTTAATGATGCAGGACAGTTCTACAGAGACGGAGGATGAAACCCAACTCATGTCTGAGGACGGACCTGCACCGGTACCGCCGACGTCACACGTAGTGGTAAAGCACCATTAAATGGACTTGGAAACTGCATCTCGTCTGTAAACTACATACACGTTTCACATTTGTTGTTCTGTCCAGCACCTTAGGATCAACTTGAGCATTGGATATGAATGTGTGCTTGTGTTATACAGTATGTGTGTGTGTGTGTGTGTACGCGCGCACGCACGTGTGTGTGTGTGTGTGTACGCAAGCATGTGTCCACATATATGATTATTTCATACACACTATATATTCTATTCACTTCATTCACTTTACTAACTGGATATTTTAGTGGTAATTATAACCGGAGGTATTTGTACTATTACTGTAGCCAGCAGTGGCCCTGATATCTGCTGTACAGGAGTGAAGCTCTAATCTCCACATTTCCTGTTCTTACGCTCAGGACCTCAGGCGCCGTGCTGCCCATCATTGGCCGGTAAGATTACCAACCGTACGTCACAGCACAATAACACAGCGTCTCATTGGCCAGACCAGCTGACACACATATCACACCAAAGTAACAAGGTCTCTCATTGGCTGGATCCCCCACCATGACACACTAACACATTCTCTTATTGGTCAGAGAGATTAACTAATATAAATGACACAGCACTAACATACACTCATTGGCACAACACATCGTGTATGGCCTCCCTCACACTAACTTGTGTCGTCTCTCCAATTCTGTGTCCATCTGGTCCTGTTGTCTTGTGAGTGCTCATCTTCTCTCCTCTCCTCTTCCCTCACCTCCTCCTCTCCTCTCTCCTCACCTCCTCTCCTCTGTCTTCTCCTCCTCTCCTCTCTCTTCTTTTCCTCTCCTCTCTTCCTCTCCTCTCCTCATCTCCTCTCTCTTCTCCTCCCTTCTCTCCTCTCCTCCCCTCCTAGCGTGTGTTTGGAGGCTCAGGCCCAGATGGTCCACCGGTAAGTATTTGTCCATGAAGCACCCACATCCACAGCAATACATTTGGGTTAACGACGCATTTTATTTTCTTTAATCAATATATTGGTTGTTGATTGGGGGCCAAGCAGCGAAGCTGCGAAGTCGCAAGACAACTCAAAGTTGTGAAGTTTGCAAGAGAGCTCAAAAAGTTATGGATGGATTTCGATGAAAGTTTCAGGGAGGGTCTGAAATGACCCAAGGAAGAAACAATTACATTTTGGGAGTGATCCGTATCACCGTCTGGATCCAGGAGGCGGTTATATTTTCACTTGGCGGAAGTCTGCGCTCTCTGAGTGCTTTTCTAGTTATTATTATTCCGCCATGGAAGTCTATAGTAGCCCATAGAGCCTTCAGGTGAAAAGTTGTTTTTATTTGCCACACTGATTGGGCCAGTCCCATGGTTCATGTCACCAAGTTTCATATTGCCGCCTCATAGGCTTTAGCGCCACCAACAGGCCAAAGTTGGATGTGCGTTCACACTAGCCTTTGACCTGTTGCTCCAAATTTCAGTCACAAATTTTGTCCGATCAACACCAAACTTGACACACATCATCTTCAGACCAAACCACACAAAAATTATCACATTTTTTCCTTCAGAACTTAAACCGTTCACCCGCAACAGCCAATCGAAATTTGGCGAAGTTGCCAAACAGGAAGTGAGCTCATATCTCAGCAACATTTGCATGTATTATAGCCAAACTCTAACTCCCCATCGGGAGGACGCCCATGAAATTCTGTGACTTTTGTTGTTACTAATACATCACAGCATAACTGACAATTGGGCTTGTTTGTATGTTATTGTCTCGTCCAGATTAGTGACCACAGAGCTTGTATGTATGATATTGTATTGTCCAGATAACTGACCACAGGGCTTGTTTGTATACCATCTTGTCCAGGGCGTACAGGGACTTCCTGGACCTACAGGATCCCCCGGCCCCCCTGGACCAATCGTGAGTGGACATGGCAATCAGGGGCCTATTTTCTGTTGCCTGTTACATACTGTACGTGTTTTTATGTATCCACTAAACCCATTGTGTGTGTGTGTGTGTACTGGTTTTGTGTTTTACAGGGCCCTCCTGGGAGACCGGGGATCCCTGGCATCTGCCAATGCCAATGCTGTAAAGTATTATTTTGAAATAAACAACATTTTAAATGATGAATTTAATGGTTTTTTTTTTTATTTCAATTCAATTTAAATGGAATTGAAGTATTCCTCTCCCTCGTGTGTGTGTGTGTGTGTGTGTGTGTGTGTGTGTGTGTGTGTGTGTGTTTGTGTGTGTGTGTGTGTGTGTGTGTGTCTTTTTTAACTTTCACAGAAGAAACACACCCCTACGGACTGAGGAATCCCCCAACTCTGACCGAAGAGAAAAACAAGACTATTGTTGATGATACTAGAATTGATGACATTGTAGAGCCTCTGTAATTGTGCTGTAGTAGACCGTTATCTGCATATAACAACCATAAATAAATCAGAAAATACTCAGAGATATACTGACTCTTCTGTTATTCATGGACATGCATAGGCTTCAGTTCTTAAGGAACACACCACCATTTTGGGAAATAAGATTATTTGTTGTCTACCGAGGACATATACTTTTCTAAAGTGGACCAAGTCTAACACACACAAGATCATTTGTCCCAGCTGTTGGGTTGTAGGTCAACTTGCCTATGTTTTGTCATTGTTTATGTTTACATTCAATCTAGAATATATTACAATCTTGTAAGTGTATGTGATTTTACAATTTGAATAATGTCCTTACTGTATGTATTATCTCATGGTTCATGTTGATTGAGTGTGTTGGTGCTGGCTACTTGGTGCTGTCCCCTTGCTGTCCCCTAGGGGGCAGTATAGAGTAGACTATCCAATCCAGTCCAGTTCCTGAGACCAAAAGTTGATGCCTTTAACACACTGGTGACATTCTGACATTCTGTGCAATTGGACATCTGAGTTTCAGATTAGACTATGATGCATTTGATAATTACTGCATGCTTAGGAGTTTCCTTTGATGATCTTGTATCATGTAGATGTATATAGCCTTACACTTATTTCTGCAGACTCTTGTTTTTAGCGTTTTCTGACTTTACAAACACACCCAGTGTCTAACGTTGCATCCACAAAAGCTGACAAGGACACTAAACACAGAGAGCTGGAGACAGTGTGGTTTTGTGTCCGTTTGAGGTCAGAAAAGGGTGTTTCTGTTTCTCAGCCATAACCCAGCTTTCTCTGCTTATGCCAGAGAAATAATTACTGACGGGGCATAATTTTAAAGCTTGTAAGTTGCAGATGTGTGTGTCACCTGTGTGTGTGAAGAACAAGCTTGGGATGAAATGCAAACTGTTTCTCATCAAGAGAACCGGTATGCAACCTTATGAGTCTGTCCAACACAGACTCAGTTGAAGCCATGTGGAGGGACTGTATGTACTCCAACATATAGCAACCTATGAGCCTGTCCAACACACACTCAATTGAAGCCATGAGTGGTACACACACTAACAGAGGCCATGTTGCCTCATCCATATATTAAAGGGAATTAAGTGCTCTAACAGATTGATACCATGCAGCCTCATACACAATTACTATAGTCTGAGGGTGACAAAAGAGTCTAGTGTTCATGTGTCGTTCAGAACATTACTGCTTTATTCAGAAACTATACAGTATGTGCATAAGCATCCACAAGAACTATGAAGAATGAATGATAAGAGATGTTGAATAAAGAAATAGCCATAAATAACACTGCTTTCAAAAAGTAACAAAAATAAAATAAATACAAACAATACAGTGTATTGTTGAATAGTGAGATACATTCTGTAGACCTTCATCTCACATAATTTCATTGATTTCCGATGAATAACTCTCAAGATCAACATGCTCAACAAAATTTATGCTAAACACAGATGCCTATACCCTGTCCTCTCTCAAGTCTTGAGATATGGTAGCTTTTTTCTTTCTCCTTCCGCTGTGACACTTTCCTGCAATAGTTAAAAATCACAAAACAATTAAACAACACAAGTCAACAACCCCAAAATGAAAAATGTAATCAAAAATGTGCTGTGAATGTGAAGACAGCAGTGAGGGAAATGAACACCTCTGAGAGCTGGCTGCG
This sequence comes from Sardina pilchardus, assembly GCF_963854185.1. NCBI lineage: Eukaryota > Metazoa > Chordata > Actinopteri > Clupeiformes > Clupeidae > Sardina > Sardina pilchardus. The sequence goes on along the minus strand of NC_084996.1, from coordinate 23,382,212 downwards.
ATGACTTGTGGGTAATGGTGTTTTCTTCACGACTCAATTTGAGTATAATGGGGCCAGGCATTCCCTGTGGACCTTGAGGACCCTGTAAAACACCCCACCAGTGTTAAAACACACTCTCTCTCTCTCTCTCACACACACACACACACACACACACACACACACACACCTCACAAACATACTGTAGCCCATTTCCAATTCATATTTTGGAATACTGGCAAAACGCCTTGTATTTAAGGAGGAGGGGGGGGGGGGGGGGGTCTCTCCGTCTGTAGCATCCACATTATGATACTGTGATCTAATTTATGATGTGTGTTATTTGGGGCCGTGTACTCACCTCAGCCCCAGGAGGGCCCTGAGCTCCCTTCGGTCCTGGACGCCCTTGGACACCCTATATGATACAATATCACACACAATCCTTCTTGTAAGATTTACACATGAAGAGACCATATGCCTTTAGTTCAGGATAATGCTATTGTAATGAGCTGCTGAAATGAGTTGTGATTGTGTGGTCAGGGGCAGTTGGCTACTTACACGAGGACCAGGGGCAGGAGGGAAATTACACAGACTCTACAGGACAAGAGAACCACAGTCAGCTCAAAAGGTGATAAGGGAGAGAGTAGAGAGAGAGAGAGAGAGAGAGAGAGAGTGTGTGTGTGTGTGTGTGTGTGTGTGTGTGTGTGTGTGTGTGTATGTGTGTGTGTGTGTGTGTGTATGTGTGTGCGTGTGTGTGTGTGTGTGTGTTTGTGTGTGTGTGTGTGAGAGAGAGAGGGATAGAGAGAGAGAGAGAGAGAGAGAGAGAGAATTGTGGTGTGTGTATGTTGCTTACAGGCCATGTTGGAGGGACATGAGGTTGACGAATATCCTGCACAATGACACGGAGAGAAGACGAGTTTGAGCACAGAGGATGCTAGTCAAAAGTGACACAACCATAAATAGCATATGATATGTACAAAGAAAATGATACAGATCACTGTGACTTACCTCAGACTCTTCACCTAGAAAACAACAACAACAAAAATATATTTGAGAAAGCTTCTGTAACAAAGCTAAATAAAGAATAATAAATTAACACAATTATTTCAATGTGTTAAAAACACTTTCAACGTCAAGTTTGTGAAAACGTCTCTAGGGCATATCCCCATCCTGATTCCTGCACCACCATGCCACGGCATTCCAGGATGAACCCTCCGGAGCACTAGAGAACATTCTAGAAAGAACCCTCCGGAACACCAGAGAACATTCTAGAAAGAACCCTCCAGCGCACTAGAGAACATTCCAGAATGAACTCTCCGGAGCACTAGAGAACATTCCAGAATGAACCCTCCGGAGCACTAGAGAACATTCTAGAATGAACCCTCCGGAACACCAGAGAACATTTCAGAAAATAGCTTGTACTCACAGGCCTGCGGGGTCAGCAGCAGTGTCATGGCGATCAGCAGTCTGATCCTGATCATCACCCAGCCAGACATGCTTCTCTCTCGTCCAGTGTCCCGCCGCTCACCAGAGAGGCCCTATGTGACCAGTAGTCCAGACGGCAGTCCTTCTCTCTGCCTGATCGCACTGGTCTTCCAGACACCTCAGCAAAACATTCCTCAGTCCCACTTCCCTGCCATTTAAAAGCTCTCAAGCACACACAAGGGTATAAAGGAGAAAAATGTAAATATATATATAAAAGCACACAGAACCCACCTATATACAGCATGTTTTTCGGAGAAGCTATCGACTCGTTTCAAATATTCCTGCTTACAATTATCATTACAATCTTGATCAGTATGTGTACGACTATTATTTATTTTATTTATTTTTTTGTGAGTGTATTTTTCGAAAAAGCAATAAAAACATGGGCATACATGCACAGAGTGTGGTCTTTAAAACAACATCACATGATGGGCACGCTGACAAAACCATCTATCCATGAGCCGTTACTTGAGGGGAAGTAGTTATTGAAGTGACAGACTGCTCAGTTATTTCAGTTGCACTTGAAGCAGCGGAGAAAAGATGGACAGACCCGAGCACGTCAAGTTAGCATTGCTGATATTAGCAGCAATACTTCTCTTGGTTAATGGCCGTAAGTACTCATTTCACTTGCATTTGTATCGCACAGAAGTGGTTTGGAACGCATAAGAGAGTTTACAGTAAGAGTAGAGAGTATCGTCACCTTTTCTATTTGATCTGATGTTCTCTAAATTGTTTTATGATCGTAATAGACTTTTTAAATGCATTTACAAACCCTTACCAATGTTTGCTGAATTTCTGCTAAAATGTTATTGTGAATACTGTAGGGATTTCACTTAATTTTACATAGAGGTATTAGTGTCCCTGACATTATCAGATATATATCATAATGAAAACACATTTTAAAAAGTAAGAAAGGGAAAATACAATTAAAATATGTGACCTCTGTAATATTGACTTCCTAATAGAAAACTGTTGTTCAGAGTAACATTACTTCTCTGTGTTTATTTATTTCACAGGTTCCGATCTAGAGGTAAGTTGTTATAGACCTAGTATGATCTTGATGAGACTGGTACATTTAGCTCATTCATACTGCTGCTTTTCCTTCTCTGAGAATTAAACTTCAAAGCGACATGCTAATACAGCCTCTCCGTCTCTGTCTAACCTGTCTGTGTAACCTTGTCTAACCTGTCTGTCTAACCTGTCTGTCTCACCTCTCTGTGTCACCTGTCCTTCCCGTAGCAGGGTTCAGGGGACGACATCTCTGATCACATGGGCAAACCCAAGGGCCCATCGGGGAAGGTTATGCCACCTGTAAAGCTTGAGCCAGGGCCCCCGGGAAAACCTGTAAGTACACGCCTTACGCTACCACAGATCCATCAAGTGAGTTTATCTCAAATTAGACTTCTTGGTTTCAGTTCAGTAGGTCATTTATTCAGCACAGCATATGCATAAAGACTATAAGCATTGATAATATGTCAATGTTGGTGAATAGACTGTTCTAGAAGATTATTTTGGACGTGTATTTGATGAAGACGAATATGCCTTGTTGCATGTTGGTGGGGACTGTGTATAATTGAATACTGTGCTTTACAGGGACCTGATGGCGTTTCAGGGCCTGCAGGACCACCTGGTACTCCAGGACCTATGGTGAGTGGTGGTGAAAGCACTATGGGCAGGAAATTATGCTTATCATCACTATTATTTCATAAGCATTTTTACACAGACAACATCTGTGTATTTGCTTCATAGCTTTTAATGACCACATACAGTACACTGTGCAAATATTTCAGAGTTGTGTTCTAGTCAAGAGTAGAATATGTCAAAATGAATTGATATTTATGAAGATGCTTTGCGAGTGAATTTGAGTATTCTTACTGATGCCACGTTACAGGGACCTCGAGGAATGCAGGGTCCTATGGGCCCTCCAGGGGCTCCAGCACCAGTGGTTAGTAGCGATACATATGGCTGCATACAGTACACACACACACACACACACACACACACACACACACACACACACACACACACACACACACACACTGTACAGTGATGGTCAAAAGTGTTGGCACCCATGCTAAAGCTGACTAAAAAGAGGAATATAAAATCATCTTTGGAAATTGATCTTAATGCCTTACAGTTTTTTTCAATCGCTTACAAGCGTGTGTCCATTCATTTGACACATTTTCAAAACTCTAAACACAGACTCTCACCTACAAAACACAATTGGCCAAATGGATAATTTTCCTCTCAAAAGCACATCCCATGTTCTTACACCACATTTTGTTACATATACACTAGCTTGTCATTTCTCTGCACACACTAACTTTACCAAAACACTGGAAACCTGACTCAAATTTAAGTTATTTTGTCAAAGAATGAAACTTGTTTTCACTTCACAAGATACATGCAGTCAATCAGAGTACACTAGGTTTCAAAATACTGGCTACTGTTGACATTACAAAAACTGAATAGACTTTTATCTTTCAGTTTTACAGGTATTTGCATGCAAAACATGCAATCCAGCATGTTTACACTATATTTCTTGGTTGGGAACTATATGTCCAGATGTAATGTTCACATTCAAATGCATTCCAGTAAAAAGCTCATCTTTTTTTTTTTTTTACTGTTCTCTAGGCCTACAGGAGGTGCAGTATAAATACTGTTTACAGTAGACTATGATAGAACAGAAAAAGTTTTACAGATTGCAGTGAACAAAATATCCATGATACACGAGAGCATTCTGAACAAAAAACAACAGCAAAAAGCCCAGATAAAAAGGGGGTGAACAAAAAAAAGCACAATATTACTGTGTCTAATCTCTGCACCTGCTCCTCTCAGTGCTCCTGCACCTCTCACTGCATCTCTCACTGGGCCTGCTCTTCTCCCTGGGCCCCTTACTCTTACTCTTCCTTGTCCAGACATTACAGTATTTGTCTTTTTCTGTTTCTGCTTCCAAAAACATCACCTCCTCTTTTTACTGTGTAAGTGTCAATGTAATAGAGACCCCTGCACTGAGTCTAAGACAGACTGAAATCAGCTGTGGTTGGCCCAATTTACCCAACATAAATCATCTGTGTGTCAATTATTTGATTGTTTGTTTGTTATCAGCTGAGATATATTGCTTTTGAATTGATAACATTGCAGAAGCAGAGGTTTTTATACTGTATCTAAGGTTTGGAATATTGTTTTAACTATTGTGGGATGTTGTGTGTTAACATTAGAAAATAATACAAAAACAATCCATTGTTTTGTTGGGAGGTATAGTTTGTCTGTTAAGAAAATGTAAGCATTGTGAAAATATATTCACTGACTGCATACTGTGTGAAAACAACATGAAATGTGTGAATGGTATGGCCACGAAAGACCGATGCTGTGCTAACTGTGTTTAGAGTTTTGAAAATGTGTCAACTGAATGGACAAACACTTGTTAGCGATTGAAAAAAACTGTAAGTAAAAAAATTAGGAAATACCCTATTAGCTGGTTTGATTTGCATTGAACCCAATGAGCATGCAACGGGCTTGAGGCATGGGTGCGAACACTTTTGACCATCACTGTACAACTATAGTATATAATGGAGTTCAGTCACACCCTCATATTTCTGCTGAAATTCCTAAGAACACTATAAAGTAGCCCATTATTCTGATACATTAGATACAGGAAATAACAACGGGCTAGTTACAGTGGATTCATTCCATAATTGACCCACAATAATGTACTCTTCCCCCCCAGCGTTTCCACTACCTCTGCCACCCCCCCTACAATAAACTGGGGCGTCAGGGTGGCAGTCTGGGACCACCCGCTCCCTACAATGTGAGTACATCATTTAGTTACAACACTGCAGTTTACTCCACCAATTTAGGGCTTTGATCAAATGAGTTCTAGATGTACAGTACATATTAAAGTGTATCAGTTTGTGGGTTCTTAAAAAACGAATGCATCTACAGTATATCATTCCTCAATACCAACCTCTCTGTGATCTCTGTTAGTATCCTCCTAAAGATGCTCACTTTGCTGGTCACCAGGCAAGATCTACTGACCATCACAAATCTCATAATCTGAGAGATGTAAGTATGCTATTGAATTATTACTGTATTACAATAAAGCAGGAATACAACTGTTTTGATAGCCTCATGGTCACATGTTCCATATGTGTATCTTCATAGGAAATGCGAGGGCGGGAGAAAGAGAGAGTCAAACACAGCTGAACACATCTTCCCAAACAAGACGCTGTGGGCTACAGCTGAGAAGTTATGGAAGTTGGGAAAACTCACGTCATCATATGCTCTATGTGACTATTTAACACACATATTAAAGGCACTCTTTTCTGACTTTTCTTGCTTCTGTCCTTTCATCATGACGTATGGACAAATGGAAGGCTTTCAACTTGTTATACATCACTGTAGGCAAAAGTATTCATTATTGTGGAGGACAACAGACTTGTTTACAAGCACCAGTCCAAACATTCTCATCGTAAATGCTTGCAGATGTAACCTACACTGTGTTAGCCTGGCTAAAACCGTTGAGATGAGGTCTGGGAACCAAATGATTAATGTTCAGAGCAGTTTATTGGGTGCTACGGATGTCTATCAAATGTGCATGGCTCATAGGCTCGCCAGTCGTGTTAATTAGCTTATACCAGATGACATACAGTATGTAGAGCCTTTTTAATACTTCAAAATAACATTTGGTAAATTAACCTGACATTTTTCAGTAGTGATAGGTGTGCAGATTTGAGCAAAAGCTCATCAACATCTTGAATTTCCCCTTGGGGATCAATAAAGTATCTATCTATCTATCTATCTATCTATCATCATCTTGCTGTCCCCCCCGTTCTGCGATTGGTTCCCTAGCTGAGGCGAAAATTAGGTCTACGGAATCCACGTTGCCGCGCTAATGAAATTGTGCACAAGGCAGCATGAGAATACCCAGGCTAACTCTGTGTTGACTGAGTCTGTAAAGTGCAGAAGAGCTCAAGTTACATCAAAGAATATTCTTTGATGAATACCCACAACAACTAAAGAGCACCTGTTTTGTAATGAACTCTAAAGGAGCCTGGCAGCGCCTCTCATCCTCATTTTTTCAAATCATCAGCTCAAGTTGCATGCCTGATGAAGGGCTTGGGCCTGAAACGTTACACGTGGTGATATACCATTAAAATATATACCATTAAAAGCAGCTAAGGAGCATGTTCTGGTTTTCGGAATTATCGTTCTTTCCTGACGGTGCAGTTCAGCCCTCCGCTCGCCAGGATTTGAATTCAACGCTGCCACACCTATTCCTAATCTTAACCCTAAACCTAGTGCCTCGTGCTGCCTTGAAGTCTATGGTGGGGGGGCTCAAAAGACTAAATATCATTTGTCAGTTAAATAGACATATTTATTTGATATGTTTGTAAAGTGTTTTAATCCCCTGTTAATATCAAATTAAGTGTGAAGTTAATTGCTAACAAGCTTCAGTATGCTGGGGGTTTTTTACCCCTCATAAGGGGCATTAACCATCGATGATTTAGTGACACCCTGCATGTCTCTGAATTTGTTCCACCCAAATTTCGTCAGTCTAAATTTGTGATATTGAAAAATAGTGGATTGAATATTACCTCCTAAATGATTGAAAGACAAAATCCTGTGTATATGTATTCAAATGGTCATTCAGAGTTTAGTCATTCAACAAGTCATTTTGTTTCAGTCACCTCTTATGCATACTGATATTTATTTTCTTGCTTTTTGTTTTTCTTCTTCCCTAATTGTAGAAGTTTCTATACATGTGCCACACACATTAAAAATTGTACATTCCTATACACAGAGTGTAGTCTTTAAAGCAACATCACACAATGGGTCCACAGATAAAATCATCTGTCTTTGCGCCGTTACTTGAGGGAAGTATAGTTCCTGCCTGATCACACTGGTCTTCCAGACACACTCCTCAGGCCAACTTCCCTTCCATTTAAAAGCTCTCAAGCAAACACAAGGGTGCAAAGGAGAAATATATAAATGCACATAGCACAGACCTACGTACGTACAGCATGTTATTTGAGGAGGCTATCAACTTGTTTTAAATATATTCCTGCTTACAATTTACATTACAATGCTGATCAGTAAGTGTACTATTGTTTTGTGTTTTGCCTTTTTAGTGTTTTCAATAGAAAAATAAAGAAACTGTATACGAGCTTACATGCACAGATGCAGTCTTTAAACATCTCTTGATGGGTCCATGGACAAAGCCATCTACAGTATCTAAGAGCCGTTACTTGAGGGGAAGTAGTTATTGAAGTGACAGACTGCTCAGTTATTTCAGTTGCACTTGAAGCAGCGGAGAAAACATGGACAGACGCGTGCATGTTAAGTTAGTATTGCTGATATTAACAGCAACACTGCTCTTGGTTAATGGCTGTAAGTACTTGTTTCGACGGCATTTGTATCACCTAGAGACGGCATGGAGAGCATAAGAGAATGACAGTATAAAGTATTTAGTATGTGTTACCTTTTCTTTTTTAAGGTTGTGGTATTTAGCAAATGCTTTTGTCCAAAGTTTTTCTGTTCCCCAGTTGAAGTGGAATTTCTTTGTGGTAAATTTGAACATGTATACTCACAGGGGACTATTTGGTAGATATGTGTAAAAATAAAATAACTTTTAATGATGTTGTCTAAATTGTTTTATGATCATGATAGACTTTTAAATGCATACGAGATCCTTACCAATGTTTGATAATGTCTTTCTGATTAGATGTTATTGTAAATATTATAGATATTTCATTAGATATTACATAGACCTATTGGTGTCCCTGACATTATAACAAAATATATCATATAAAAAAGACATGTTAAAAAGTTGAAAAGGACAAAAACAACTACTACTTAAATATGTCACCCCTGTTGTCATATTGACTTCCTAATAGAAAACCGAAATGAAAAATGCTCAAACGACAACACATAATAAATTTGCCACTACTCTTGTTCAGAGTAACATTACTTTTGTGTTTATTTATTCCACAGGTTCAGATCTAGAGGTAAGTTGTTATAGACCTGGTATGATCTTGGTGAGACTAGTACATTTAGCTCATTCATACTGCTGCTTTTCCTTCTCTGAGAATTAAACTTCAAAGTGTCCATGACTGGACATGCATGGAAAGTCAACACAGCCTCGCTGTCTCACTTCTCTGTCAAACCTGTCTGTTGAACCTCCCTGTCTAACATCTCTTTCAAACCTGTCTCTCTAACCTCTCTGTCAAACCTGTCTGTCTAACCTCCCTGTCTAACTTCCTCATCTGACCTGTCTCTCTAACCTCTCTGTCAAACCTGTCTGTCTAACCTGTATCTCTAACCTGTACTGTATGTCTAATCTCTCTGTCTCTCTGTCTAATCTGTCCGTCTCACCTGTCCTTCCCGTAGCAGGGTTCAGGGGCTGACATCTCTGATCGCCTGGGCAAGCCCAAGGCCCCATCGGGGAAGGCTATGCCACCTGTGAGGTTTATACCAGGCCCCCCTGGACCATCTGTACGTACACACCTTGCTACCACAGATCCATCAAGCGAGTTTATCTCAAATTAGTCCTCTTGATTTCAGTTGAGTAGGTCATTGATATGTATAAAAAGACTATAATCATTGATAATATGTCAATGTTGGTGAATAGACTGTTCTAGAAGATTATTTTGGATGTGAATTTGATGAAGACGAAAATGCCTTGTAGCATGTTGGTGGGGACTGTGTGTAATTGAATATTGTGCTTTACAGGGACTTCCAGGCCTTTCAGGGCCTGCCGGAGCACCTGGTACTTCAGGACCTAATGTAAGTGGTGCTGAAAGCACTGAGCAGAACAGTACTGTATGTTTATCACCACTAGCATGTAATAAATGTAATGATTTAAATCATGCTAAAGCCGCATTCACGTATGTCGCTACTCGCCTATCGCTCCTCCCTTCTCGCCGAAATTCTACTCGCTGGCAGAAAAAAATATCTGCTGCCAGAGTCGGTTGCCATGACTCCTCACTAGTTTACTTCCCACCAAAGATCATAGAGCGCTCTAGAATCTTTGCTTCCCACTGCAAATATGTCTGTTAACTGTCAATCATCTCTATTCTACATTCTGATTTGGTACTCGCTTCACTCGCATCGCTGAAAGTTAAAATTATTTTATCTCTGTACCCACCCACATCGCATCGCTAGTATTCGCATCGCCTGTCCCGGCCACATTCCGCTACAACACATTCACATTCCATTGACAGTTCTCACTCAGAGATGGGCGAGTAGCGACATACGTGAATGCGGCTTAAGACAACATCTGTGTGCAAACATTTCAGAGTTTTAGTCCAGGGTAGAATATGTCCAAATGATTTGATTTCAATGATGGTATTTTACGGGTGAATTTGAGTATTCTTCCTGACACTGTGTTACAGGGACCTCAAGGACTGCCAGGTCCTGTTGGACCTCCAGGGTCTCCTGAAACAGTGGTTAGTAGCAACACAGATGGCTACTTTATATACTGTATATTGCAAATGGAGTTCAGTCACACACTCATAGTTCTGCTGAAATAAATAAATAAACTAGCATATCATTGTTCCTTTTCTCCCGATACTTCACATACAGGGAATAATAATTGGCACAAGCTTGTTGAACTACATCGAGTGGGCTAGTTACAGTAGATTAATTCCATAATTGACCCACAATAATGTGCCCTGCCCCCTCCCCCTCTCCCAGCGTTTCCACTCCCATTGCTACCGCCCATACAATAAACTAGGCCGTCAGGATGGCAGTCTGGGACCACTCGTTCCATGCAATGTGAGTACATCATTTAGTTACAACACTGCAGTTTACTCCACCAATTTAGGGTTTTGATCAAATGAGTTCTATATGTATACGTATATATATTAATTTAGTTTGGGGACAATCGAATGCTACTATATCATTCCTCAATACCAACCTCTCTGTGATCTCTGTTAGTACCCTCTTAAAGACGTTCACTTTGCTGGTCACCAGGCAGGATCACCTGATCGTCACAGAACTCATCATTTGAACCATGTAAGTATTCTATTCAGTTATCACTGTATGTGTACTGAATGTGACATATTGTATAAGTAACATGTCGAGGGTTTTAACGGGGAATTTATATTTAATAATTTCTGTCAACACGTCACAGAAAAGGAGGCTCTTATATGATCATCAATGATTTGCGTGTATCTAATAGTGATATGCTGATTGTTGATAACATAATTCCCTTCTGTACAGTTGTATAAGAGTAGTCTTTGTATAATACAGCTGTTTTGATAGCCTCATGGTCATGTGTGAGGTAACTATTCCATGTGTGTATCTTCATAGGAAATACAAGGACAGAAGAAACAGGAAGTTGAACACAGCTGAACTCATCTTCCCAAACAAGATACTGTGGACTACAGCTGAGAAGTTATGGAAGTTGGCGAAACTCACGTCATCACACAGTATACTCTATGTGACTATTTAAGAAACATATTAAAGGCACTCTTTTCTGACAGTTTTGTTTCAGTCCATTCATCTCTCTGAATGGCGTATGGACAAATGGAAGGCTTTCAACTTGACGTAGATCAGTTCGGGCAAGACCATTATTGTGAAGGAAAACAGACTTGTTTACAAGCATCAGTCCAAGCATTCTTATGGTACATGTTTGAAGATGTACTGTACACTGTGTTGACTTTGCAGTTCAGCCCTGTATTCACCAAGACTTGAACTCATATCTTACCAGGACTTGAACTCAACACCTTGGATTGGGAGTTGAATGTACTAGCAAGGGAACTTAAACCCATGAGTGCTAGGATTGTTTTTACTAGCATGGGCTGTGGGGAGGGAGGTTTACCTGACACACATCTATTGTAGCAGCTTCCTACCATTACACAGACATCAAAGCTCAGGAAAATAACGTCAAATATTAATATAATGTTATAACAGTGGAGATAACAAGGAGCTGAAGAGCAATCTCTGGTGGACACTATTGGGGTCCCTGGACCCCAGGTTGGGAACCACTGATGTAGGATACACTCTGCAGCTTTTATTCATGTCATTCAGCAACCCAATTTACTTCAGCAACTTCTGGCATATTTCTTTAGAATTCTTCGTCCCCTATTGTAGAATTTTATGTGTCAAATTAAAAACGTTACATTGGTATGCATGCACAGAGTGCATACACAGTCTTTAAAACATCATCAAATAATGGGCGCGCTGACAAAGCCATCTATCTATGAGCCGTTACTTGAGAGGAAGTAGTTATTGAAGTGACAGACTGCTCAGTTATTTCAGTTGCACTTGAAGCAGAAGAGAAAACATGGACAGACCCGAGCACGTTAAGTTAGCATTGCTGATATTAGCAGCAGCACTTCTCTTGGTTAATGGCCGTAAGTACTCATTTTAATGCCATTTTATTGCACTTTATTATTGAAAGATTAAGAGTATAACAGTAGAGAGTATTTATCATCTTTTCTTTTTTGTTGATCAATGTTTTACAAGTTACACTTTGATGAGTCTACGGGGGACCTGAACTATTTAGCAGATATATGTAAAAATAAAATAATATTAAATATTATTCGTCATTATGAGGCTTTTTTTAAAAAATACTTTATTGTCTGTTACACAAGGGTTACAGAAAATGTTCTTTGACAAGGTTTATATGTTTAGATACCCTTACCAATGTACTGTCTTTCTATTAAAAATAAATAAATAAATAAATAAATAAAATCATAGTGAATATTAGGTTGTTGATTTCAATTACATTGTTTGTAGTATATCACAATAAAATAGATTCAAAGTAAACAGTAAAAACAAAATGACTACTTCCAAGAAAACTGTTACTCAACTGATTAAAAAAAAAGTACACATAATCATTTTGCCACTAATTTAGTATTTAGAGTAACAAGACTTTTCCGCTTTGCTTATTTCACAGGTCCAGATCCAGAGGTAAGTGGCGGTCGATGGCTGGTATGATTTTAAGACTGGTACATTTAGTTCATCCATACTGTACTGCTGTTTTTCCTTCTCTGAGCATCACATTTCACATATGAAGGGCTTTTTTTCCAAAATGCTACAAATCCGTTTTTCAAAACTTTAATAACTCAATTTATTTAATTGTGTATTTTGGATAATGTCAATTAAAGTGCAGCTTTGCTGTTTTAATTGAGTAAAGATACAACAAATAACAATAACTCAATTACAGTTCAACTAAAATTACTGTACTTGGGAAACAAAATAATAATACAAAAATGAAAATGCCTTAAAAATAGTGGATATAGCATTTTGGAAAAAAAGCTTTTCATATATTTCCATACTGTTTAGCCTTTCTTTTACATGAAAATGGAGGCTTTATCACTGAAAATTATTATTTCTGAAAACTCTTGCCAAAGTGGAGATTTGGGAAAACTCTGGTTTCACGTTAACATGTAAACAGGAGTAAATGGCGTTTTTTCATTCTGAGGCGAAATCTCTGATTATGCTTGTGACACCCTTCCCCAGCTGTTTTTAGCATATATATAAAACATTTATACCACTGCTTGGTCAAATTTCCTATTGTGATGCGCTATTTGGAACGTGCATTATTTTTCTATATACCGCACGGCTATGAAGTAGTTCCCTTCTTTTGGGCTTATTACACTTGAATATTAATTCGCCAATGTGAATGTAACGGTAAAAACAGCAATGTTGTATCTAAGACGGCGGCAATATAAACGAAAATGATAGTAGCAGTGGTATAAGCGGGATAATCAACTCCGCGCCCTGTGCGTTTATAGGAAAATAATGCACTTATCGAAGTGTAAAGTCCCCTCCGCCTGCGGCGTTGGGTCCTTATTACCACTTCGAACGTGCATTATTTTCCTATAAACGCACGGCGCGTCGTTGATTATCCCTTACATATATATATATTTCAGAATACCCTCCTACATAGTAAACGTGGTCTAAGTGCCCATAGCTACAGTAGACATTATGGACAGTGTTGTACTCACACAGCTTCTCTGTCTAACCTGTGCCTCCTCACAGAGTCATGCTGAACTGATATCTGAATTTGATCCATCTGTGGAGGTTGTAATGGGTCCCCCTGGACCAATAGTAAGTACTGTACACACCATATGCATAAATACAATAATATGAACCGTCTCAGTGTGGGTGAAATGTTTGTGTGATTTTTTAGAAGTTTACCTTACTTAAAGATGCACACATATGCTTTGTAGAATGATTGTGGGATTTGAAAGGAACAGAAAGGAGACTACCCTTTTCAGAGGTGGTGACACAGTACAACTGTGTTTAGTGTTTACAATGTGACATTGTGGTTTATCGGGACCTCACAATTTTCCCAACCAGTGCAGTGACTTATTAGCCTGCCTCCGCCTTCCTACGTACTTCCGCTCAGTTTTCATTTCACTTCACTATGTAGTCTGGGTCTACGGTACATTCACAGGTTTTCTTAAAACAAAAATGTGCAGGTCCAATCATTGAGGTTGTGTGCTAGTTTGAACATGTCACGTCACGACCAAATGTTAGCGATTGGTTATGGCAGATCTGAGTGGCTTTGGGCAGATCCAATAGTTTTAAACATCAACAGAGTATCCACATTAAAGGAAGTTCACGCTTGGCAATGGAAAGTGGTCAGACTCTCTGTACATTATGAATGTACGAGAGTATGGTAGAAGCAGGCTAGTGAATAGGCAGTGTGTACATAATATTGAGAACATAGTATTGAGTGTTCTTTGTATAGAATTGTATTTTCAGTGTTCAGTGTGTGTAATTCAATATTGTGGTTTACAGGGACCTCACAGTGTACGAAATACAGTATTGAGTGTTCTGTGTATAGTATTGTATATTGAGTGTTTAGTGTGTGTAATTGAATGTTGTGGTTTGCAGGGACCTCACAGTGTGCTAAATACAATATTGAGTGTTTGTGTATAGTATTGTATATTGAGTGTTCAGTGTGTGTAATTGAATGTGGTTTACAGGGACCTCAAGGGGCTCCGGGACCTGTAGGACCCCCTGGGCTTCCTGGACCTGGTGTAAGTGGTGATGATGAACACATACGGCATACAGTACACATTTGAAGAGCTATTTTCCAAAACGCTATAAACTTTCAAAAGTCATGTTGTTTAATTGTGTATTTCAGGTAAAATCAATAAAAATGCAGTTGTTTTGCTTTGATTGAGTAAAAATAAATCAACTGAACATACCCAATACAATTCCACTGAAATTACTTGGAAAACAACATTTTAAAAAATGATTTCTGAAAATTAATTAAAATGGTGGATATGGCGTTTTGGAAAAGAACTCTTCATTTAAGAATGAACACTGGATGTCCACATGAATTAATGTTTCTATGTGTTGTGGGTGTATTTGAATATTCTCATTGATGCTGTTTACAGGGACCTCGAGGATTGCCAGGCCCTGTTGGGCCTCCAGGGCCTCCTGGACCTGAGGTCAGTAGCAACACAGACTGGCCATAGACTGAAACCACTGCAAGCATCATCCCAATGACTAGAGTTCAGTCACTATATCAAATGGCCAGAAACCTCAGTACATTTGCTGGAATTCCATGGATACATGGAGTCCATGGAGTCTATTGCTGTTCTGATGCTTTAGACATAGGAAATGATTGTCATACGCTTGTCTAACTACATACAATGGTTTAGTTACAGTGGATTGATACCATGATTGATCACATAATTACATTAATTGACCCCCAGTTAATCCAAATTGAATTGATCACGTGCCCTACCACCTCTCACTCCCTCCTCCCCTCCTACCCCAGCGGATCCAATACCTCTGCCACCCTCCTTTCGCTAAACTAGGACCTCATGATGATGTTTTTGGACATTATCCAGTCAATGTAAGTACATACACAGTTGACTCCGACAAGTATGTTTTATGTGTTTGTGGGGGTTCAAAATGAATGCAACAATATCAGTCTTCATTACCAAACTCTCTCTGATATCTCTGTTAGTATCCTAATGATCCTGAATTCGCTGGGGACCAGGAATCACCTGACCTTTACAGATCTCATAATCCTAATGATGTAAGTATTTTTACATTTCAATTGAAGCAATTTTGATAGTCTCATGATGCTGTGTGAGGTAATTGTGTTCTATGTGATGTACTTGTGTTCTGTGTGAGGTAACCGTGTTCTGACTTAACCGTGTTCTATGTGAATGCCTTCATAGGAGACACCAGGGCAGGAGGAAGAGTAAGTTGAACACAGATGACTTCATCTCACCAAACAAGACACCATCAGTTACAGCTGGCAGAGTACAATTAAAACATTGTGGAACTCATGAAAGTTGACGAAACATAAGGCATCATATACTTTATGTGTTAACTATTGAACAAATATATTAAAGACACTCTTTTCAGACTTTTTCTGTCCTTTTATTTCCCTGAATGGCTCACGAATAACTACAGTATATCCCAGTAAAGTTAACCTGCTGATTAAATAACTGTTGACACCCTCTTTTAGGGATACCAGGTTTGTTGGAGGTGGTGACGTGTGGCCAGCACACATTAAATTTCCAGATCTTTATTTAAAATAGTAATACCTGAAATAACGTGGCCCATACTCCATAGTACTCTATAAGTAATGCAACACACCATGGCCTTTAGAGAAGAGTACTGCCAGCAACACCGTTAGCCCTTTTCAACTGGCAGAGAACCAACATTCTGGAATGTAGCTGTAAAACAGTTTTAGTTGAAAAATGATCCAAAAACACCCAGAATCACACAGCAAAGAACTGACTAAGCAGCTATTTCCGTCCCCAAAAAATAATATTTTATTTTATCCTAAAAATATTCAGTTTATATTTGTCATCATAAAATAGCAATGGCAACAATGTGAATATAAAACTCATTTGTAGTCAAGTCGAGAGGCTTAACACCATCATGGGTGGCGGTCTGATTTGCAGAGAGTACAAACTGATAACATGCACAGGATACCTTTCTTCAACCGTAATTCCCCCTGGCCATACAGTACATATTCGTCATTGCAGAGGAAAACAAACATCTATACAAGCATCAGTCCCACAAATTCTCATTGGAGGTTTTTGCAGACATCATAACTCAGGATAATAACAATGGAGATGACAAAGAGATGACTGACTGGTCATTTTTCTTGGAAGGTTTGGGCACAAATAATGAAAAGAAATGGCAGGGAAAGCAGGCAGATCATGACAGCATCAGACGGAGTGAGATGACCAGGGACGGAAGCAGGAGGAAGACGGACTGGGCGAGTCTCTCCGCTGCTGCTGCGTGGGGCGTCGGCGTCATGGCGGGGGGCGCGGTGGTTGATTGACAGGGGGCGGTGCTAGGAATACAGCCCAGAATGCTGCGCAGGAAGTCCTCGTACAAAGACACTCGGGGGAAGACGGTGGACGTGGCGCTGGTGGAGTTCAGAGACTGAAGAAGAGCCACCTGGAACCAGTGCTCTCCAGACCGACAGACCACCGGCCCTCCCACAGCAGCCTGGACACACAGGAGACACAGAGCAGACCAGTCACACATTTACTGCAATCGCCAGCCTGAATGTCAACACAATCAACATTGCTGATGCTATGTCAAAAACACAACATGTAATGTGTTTCTAAAATCTGTTTTAAAGGAGCAAACCACCATTTTAAGAAATTGGGTTATTTACTGTCTTCCCTAGAGTTAGATAAGTGAGCAAAAAAACATGTTTGTCTCTGTGAAGTCCGGCAGTGCCCACGATACATACAGACGGCATCTCGTCGTAATCGTCGTTACCATGGCTGAAACACCCCCCATGGGGGAAAACATTTGTGTTCTGCTAGCAAGTTAGCCCATTGACTTTCATGTGTGATGTTAGCATGTTTTCCCCCACAGAGGGGGCGGCAACCTTAAAGGGATAGTTCGGATTTTAAGACACGAAGTTGTATGGGTTCCCTGTCAGCAACGTAGTGCATCAGCACTGACTTACCCCCGACAGCGTCCTGTGAGCCGAGATCCAGCCGGTTTTAGATCGTTTTTGATGCTGAAGAAAGTAGTCCGGCAAGTTTCTGGGGTCACGAAAGTAAAGTGTTTTTCTTCTCAAAACCATATGCGTTCAACAGAGTGATATATTTGCACCACAAAAACGTTGTCCAGGAAAAATTCAAACCTCGTTATCACTTACTTATTTTTCGCGATTCCTATCACTGCGCGCTACTGACAGCTGGACAACGTTTTTGTGGTGCAAATATATCACTCTGTTGAACGCATATGGTTTTGAGAAGAAAAACACTTTACTTTCGTGACCCCAGAAACTTGCTGAAGAAAATAGTCCGGCATCAAAAACGATCAAAAACCGGCTGGATCTCGGCTCACAGGACGCTGTCGGGGGTAAGTCAGTGCTGATGCACTACGTTGCTGACAGGGAACCCATACAACTTCGTGTCTTAAAATCCGAACTATCCCTTTAACCGTCTGTATCTATAGAGAATGGGAATGTGACGTCGCGGACATTTCGCGGTTGCGCCGCGGTGGCGTCTGGGATACATACGTGAGGCCACTTGTACGCTGCTGCCAATGCTGTACCATTGTAAACATCGTAAAACATTGCTAACTCGCTGTTTCTAACACTGTTTTTCACACATCATGGGACGAACCTGTTGTGTTGTTGGATGTAACGTCCGTGCCCACGATCGTCAGGTAAAAAAAATCAACAACGGAGTGTCTTTGTATTACTTTCAGGGTCTCACGTCCACTCTCCAGACGGTCTGTCATAGGGATCCATGTTACCGATCAAAGATATCTTTTCTATATAACGTTTCCTCGCGTCTGGCAGGAGCTTGTCTCTGTACGGTCCATTACTACTTCTACTACTAGTTTTTAGCATAGTAGCCTAAATGTTTACATCTAGTGTTACTGTTTTGGCTAGCCGATCTTGTTCGAAATATCATAGGTTTCCATAGGTTTCTTGTTTATAATTCGCGCCGCGGCCTCACCTAATGGAGGAAAACGCCCTTTTTGTCCCAGAATGCACTGCGCCGCTAACTTCCGTTCCCATTCTCTATAGCTTAGCATAGCATAGTAAATGGAATTATTTGTTGCCAGGTAGCATGTCATGAGTAAAAGTGAGTCAACAAAAAAGTACATAAATACTTCTTGTGGCCTCCGTGGACTATGGCAAAAATGTTTTTGCTCTCTTATCTAACACTAGGGGAGAAGGTGAATAACCCAATTTCATAAAACAGTGGCTTGTTGATTTAAGCTAGCATTCTAACTAGCTAGTGTCAGTCCAACCTTGACCATAGACATTGCCATGTTTCTTTCAAGTTGGTTATCTTTTGTCAGCACTGTTTATGAGGACTTATTTGCAAAATGAAACTGCACAGATAAAGATTTGTGGATGTGTACCTGGGACAAGTTGAGAGATTGTGTGCATATGAGTTGAGGAGAGGATACGTTCTCACACCCCATCAAATTAGCTTGCAGTTCCTTTTGGATCAGTTCTGTCAGGGAGAATTAGAGCTAGTTTAAAACACTTCATCGAAGAAAGTCTTGATACAGTCACTCAAATGAACTGAAACATAAACCAGACTAGCTGTCAGACCACTCACTCACTGAAGCTTAAACTGACCAAATCCACGCAAACCGCCCCCCTCTAACTTAACACACTAAACCTACTCACTTAACACCTTACACACACACACAAACTGAACACAAACACACACACACACACACACACACACACACACACACACACACTCACTTAGGCCACGTTCTGACTTCTCCCAGGCTGTGACCCAGCACGTCGTAGACCCGAGGTCCACGGCCAGCTTGTCCTCCAGGTCCAGACACAGGGGCTGGAGACGGACGTTCAGCCGCACGGGCCGGTCCAAGCGCAGCAGCGCCACACTGGGCACGTCTGTGTGGCCGCTGAGGGTGATAGTCGATATCCTCCGCGCGGTGTAAAAGCTAACAGTGCCGTCAGTGTCCTGACGAGGCTCGAGCAAGGCAAGCCAGTCATTGGGGTTTGTTGGTTGCAGAAATCGGCTAAGGATTATTTTGTGAGGATTTGAATCAATGGCATGTATTACAGATGTACTGGTGTTCTAGTAGTTCTACTGTAATTCATTAATAAAAGTGTCTGGGTCAGTATGCAGAAGAATGTTGCTCAAATTGCACACTGAAAGCTTAAAAAACAAACTACATATTGTGTGGCCCACAGTACCACTAACCAACCAGAACACATACTGTATGCTTTCACCATAGATTCTGGAAGCCATGTAGTATATGTTCCCAAATGGCAGTTTACTCTGGAACAAATCACACCTCAGTCCTCAGTATGAATAATCACAAGCACACATGTCTGCATTTTTGTAAAATGTACCTTTCAAAGCACTCTGCTGAGCTCAGGACGTACTCTTTGGTCAGGAGAACCCCCCCACACCTGTGCCTTCTAATCCCATGTCCTCGGCTCATGAGGTAGACCATCCATGGCCACGTCCGCTGATTCAGGCCATCACTCCACAGCTGCTCAAAGATGCGGCCACATGTTTCTAGGCAGAGCCAATGACAAACGGTCGTGGTGACAGGGTCAGTGTAGCATAGGGAACAAGGAGAGGATTGGCGGCGATGATATGAAGCTGTGAAATGCTGAGAAACTTATGAGTTCATTACACCTTCCTTGCACCCTTGCACCAAATGAATAACATAACCATGTCACAAACATGTTTTGACAGATACCAAGTCATGTTATCAAGGTGTGTTCCAATACACTGTTTTTGTCAAATGCTGAAAGATTTTCCTGTGTGTGTACTCCAAAAACAATGTGCCTCAGATAAATGCTATAAATGCTATTCCTGTTAATCACCAGCATTACCACAGGAGCTGGAGTGTATTGACTGATCTTTTACTAGGATCAAGGACTACACCTTTAACCACATGATTGCTGATACACAAGTCATCTAGATCAATCAGCGTTAAGGTCAAGATGAGGATTTACAGTACACATGGCTTACCTGGAAGAGAGGTGGTGGTTTCCACCATCTTGGATGTTGTGAGTGGAGGCTTGGTGGATGGCTCCTCTGTGTCAGATGTAGGCAGGGTGGAGTGGCTGGGGTGCATTGTGGCATTGGATGTGGGTGCTGTTGAGGGAAAGAGAATGGTAGAGGTGCTACTAGTAGATGTGGATTTGGTGGCCCCAGATGTTGATGCTGTGTGATATAGAGTAGTCGAAACACTGTCTGAAACTGCAGTTGTGACTTTAGAAAGGGGTTGTGTTGTAGTAGTTGTAGTTGTCGTGGATTGGGGAAAGGGTGAGGTGAATGTACTGGTGGTGGTTGCAGGTGGAGTGTGTGGTGCACTGGTAATCCCGAGGGTGCTGGAGTCTGTTGAAGGGATATTACTGTGTGAGGTAAAATATGCATTACTGGTAGTCCTGAGGGTATTGAAGTCTGTTGGAGGTGCTGTACTGTGTGAGGTAAAATAGGCTGTACTGGTAGTCTTGTGGGTACTGGAATCTGTAGATGGGGTTGTGTTGGGACTTGGCGTGGTTTCTGAGGAAGAGGACAGAGAAGTGACAGAAGGAAGGAAAGTGCTGTGAGATGCTGAAGTTGTGACTAATGAAGAGACCGGGAGGGGACTACCTGCAGAGGTATGCAAGGTTGTGATTGAGGGTGTAGTGGCAGCTGTGTTGGGAGGCCGAGGTGCTGTACTATGTGAGGTTAAGTGGGTGGGACTAGTGATCCTGAGGGTGCTGGAGTCTGTGGAATGGGCTGAACCGTGTGAGGTAAAATAGGCAGTACTGGTAGTAGTCCCGAGGGTGCTGGAGTCTGTTGAAGGGGCTGAACTGAGTGAGGTAAAATAGGCAGTGCTGGTAGTCTTAAGGGTATTGAAGTCTGTTGGAGGTGTCATACTATGTGAGGTAAAATAGGCTGTACTGGTAGTCTTGTGGGTACTGGAATCTGTAGATGGGGTTGTGTTGGGACTTGGTGTGGCTTCTGAGGAAGAGGACAGAGAAGTGACAGAAGGAAGGAAAGTGCTGTGAGATGCTGAAGGTGTCACTAATGAAGAGACCGTGAGGGGACTAGCTGCAGAGGTGTGCAAGGTCGTGATTGAGGGTGTAGTGGCAGCTGGGGTGTTGGGAGGTTGAGAAATGGTGGAGGCACTTGTTTGTGTTTGTGTCATAGATGTGCTTAATGGCAGTGGAGTGGAGACAGCATTATTTGTGTTTGTGGAGGTTTGTGCTGTGGTCATCCCTGTCACCTGTGGCGTTAATGAAACAGAGGGACTAGACGGAGAAGACAAACCTGATAAGGTGGTCATTTCAGGTATAATGGAGGTCAATGTTTGAAAGGGATCAGCAGTGGTGGTAATGGAAGCATCAGTTTCAGAGCAAATAACAGAGGTTGAAGTACCTGTGGTTAGCGTAGCATCACTGGTAGCAGCCGTTGTGTGTACCGAAACATCTGTTACAGAAGTAGCAGATGTCGAAGTAGCTGTGGTTAGCATAGCATCGCTGGTAGCTGCAGTTGTGGTTACAGAAGCGTCTGTTACAGAAGTAACAGATGTCGAAGTAGCTGTGGTTAGCGTAGCATCACTGATAGCTGCAGTCGTGGTAACAGGAGCATCCGTTATAGAACTAACAAATGTCGAAGTAGCTGTGGTTAGCGTAGCATCACTGGTAGCTGCAGTTGTAATAACAGAAGCGTCTGTTAAAGAACTAACAAATGTCGAAGTAGCTGTGGTTAGCGTAGCATCACTGATAGCTGCAGTTGTGGTTACAGAAGCGTCCGTTGCAGAAGCAACAGATGTTGAGGTAGCTGTGGTTAGCGTAGCATTGCTAGTAGCAGCAGTTGTGGTTACAGATACTTCTGTTACAGGGGAAATAACAGATGTTGAAGTAGCTGTGGTAAATGTAGGATTGCTGGTAGAGCTTTCAGTCCTGTGTGTGCTGTCCGATGTCACTGCACTTGAGACTACAGTGGATGCAACACTAGGGGTTGAGATCATGTCTGTAGTGTACAGTGTGGCTGTTGAGGAGCGTGTTGTGGATTGGACGCTGGTTTTGATAATGGCAGAAGTGATTGGGTATGTGCCAGTAGTTATGGAATGGTCATCAAGGGTTGAGGAAGGCGTTGTATGCTTTGACATTGTACTCGGACTGATTGTTGAGGATGGAATTATGGGAGTTGTTGGCAGTGAAGTCGCAGAGGACATGCTAATGTTTGTTGTAGAGGTTGTAGTTATGGCTATGGGTGTTGTGTCTGAAAGCAAAGTGGTGGAAGGCCTGATTGTAGTGGTTTTTGGTGTGCTGGGCCCTGGCGGTGTTGGGCTGGGACAAATGTAGTCATTGTCTGGGTCAGGTCCCTCAGAATCAAACTGCACAAAGCCCGGCAGGTCTTCTGAGGTGAAGGAGGTGATCCAATCCTGGTACTGCGACACCCTGGTGTAGACGCCCGGGTAACCGGGGCGACCACAGCCTTTTCCGAAACTTATGAGCCCCGAGAGAACCCAGACAGAGTCCTGCTTGCTCACCATGGGACCTCCTGAATCAGCCTAAAATATATAGTAAATAAAATACAATTTACCCAATGAAAATGCTGTGGAATCACTCCCAACTGCACCTAAAACATTAGCTTCAGTTTTCTTCCATGACCCCAGTTGGTGGTGGCACCCTACAGCTTGGGTAGTATAAGGCCCTTAAGTCCATCATGCAAGCTGGTTATTATAGGCTTTGGGTAAATGTATGGCAGTATACACCAGTACGTACAGTATGACAGTATGTTTATGCGTAGGCTTTGGGCAAAGGTATGGCAGTATACACCAGTACATATGGCAGTATGTTTATGCGTAGGCTTTGGGCAAAGGTTTGGCAGTATACACCAGTACTTATGGCAGTATGTTTACGCGTAGGCTTTGGGCAAAAGTATAGCAGTATATGGTTTCCTACCTGGCAAGAGTCTTTGCCACCTGCGGGCACACCTGCACAGATCATGTCGTCTGTGAGTTCTGCATAAGAGCAGCTGCACTGCTTGTTTCCAACCACCAGCACCTCCACTTCCTGCAGGATCTGTGGCGAGGCGAGGGGCACTGCAACACAACGTTCACTTATTCCTTTACTAGTACTGATGACAATCAATAGTTATAAACATTTGCCATGTGTGATAAAATCTAATCAATCAAATGTAATATAATCTACAGTACTGTAAGAACTGTTATACCCATTGTGGCAGAACTACAAGACCCAGAATACTTTGCGGCGTTGGAGAAGAAGTTTGAGTGGAAAAGAGGGAAAGTTTGGAATCGTTGTCGTTGCTGGTGATGAATACACATCGAGTTTGTTCGTACGTGAATTCTTCCTATATAACTACTCAGACAACCTCCTACGAAGTTATCAAGGCTTACACTACACTATAAATACTTTACCTCCTTCTCGGATGCGTCCCCAGCCCGTGACCCAGCTCTCTGTGCCGGTTATAAAGACACTAGCGCTTGCTGCCAGGCAAACGGGTTTGATGAAGGCTGTGTAGCGGACAGGATAGCTGAGTCGAATGAGCGCCATGTCGTTGTTAGACGTTATGAAGTCGTAGTTAGGGTGTCTGATGATGGCCATGACACCTCGTCGAACCTCGTTGGGGTTGCTGCCTTCTTGACAGTGACGACCGAGATAAACAGTCAGATGAGCTGTGCAGGAACTGTGACAAAAACAGTGAGAGCAAACAAAGAAGAAGATCATTTTCTTGTTATGAGACATTTTATTTTCAGTCAGCGATACAAAATACTGCAATAGTGGATGTAAGGACTCAATACTAGTGTTTACCATGTCAGAACATATTGGGGCAATTGCTCTGTCGCTAATCTGGAGTTTAACACAGTTTTAAACTGGAGTTGGAGTTGGGGGTTGCAGTTTAAAACTGTGTTAAACTCCAAACTAGCGACAGAGCAATTGCCCCATAATGAAACTAAACCTAATTATAAAGCATTACTTTAAATAATATCTTGATAGATAGATAGATACTTTATTGATCCCCAAGGGGAATTATTTCTTGTGGCATGAAGGATGAAGGAGGTATTCAGTAGTAATTAATAAAGTACATTACAGGTGGCCTCACTATGAACTATAACACTAGACTGAATAGTAGACTGCGTCCACTCCCAACGTTTCTACCAGAGAGGACATCCAACGTCAGTGGTAAGAAGAACATCAACACCGATAATACTGACGTCATAAACTGACTAAAAGATACAACCTGTGATATTTGCTTCCATTTCCACTCCGCACCATGCACCTTGGAGCTCACCTGACAAAGCAGTGGGCAACCGAGATGACCCACTGGTTGTTAATGAGGGACCCTCCACAGACATGGTGTCCAGAGCGGTGTATGCTGACCTGCCAGGGCCAGCTCCCTGGCTGGGCGTCCTGGCCCCCGACTATCTTATAGTCAGGCTTGGGCTCAGGGTTACCGGGAAGCCCACACCTCTGAGCAGTGGGTGTGTCCCCTAATGAAGAGCAGAGTTAGGAATGAGAGAGAATTTTTCATGCACAGGGTTTTTAGGCCAGACGTATCAGTTAAGACAAGTAGTGAGTTAAGACAACACTGCAATTCGCCACCTCAATACAGTGTTGATGGTTCATTGATTTTAAAGGTACAGTACATTATGCAAGATTGTCACCTTTACGAAGCCAATTTCATGGTTGAATTGTTCACGTTCACATCATTCACCATAACATAGCTACAATATACAGCAAGTCCCTACCGAGAAAACCAGCCATGCAACTTTCAAGAGCGGCACCCACCAAATCCTGCGAGAATCGTAACACATGACCTTGTCCATAGATGTAGCTCTTTGGAGATTTTTTTGCCCGTCGTTACTCGTTCACCTCCACAACAAACGCATTTGCATTGTGTACAAGGGGGATGAGTAGCGAGAAGTTTGCTATTTATAATAGCAGAGTAATATATACATATCGAGACTCTAGAGGGAGCTCTAGTTGGCAGAAATACATAAATCTGCATAGTGTACCTTTAAAACTATTTGATATCCACTGCTCTTTGAGCACGTATCCACTGGTCTAACTGGTCAACCCTGGTCGCACTGGACTATACCAGAGGTTTGTTCAAATTCAGCAAACAATATGTTTTCTCTAAAATTTTTGTGTAAGTATTCTGTCTTAACAGTAACCCTTCACCCATCTTCACTGTATGTTTGCAAAGAACTACCTCTTCAAACTTCTTTAGGAAGTAGTTCTCTGCATTTGCCAAAATTTGCTTATGTCTGCGAAATTGTAGGCACCTCAGGTGTGTGGATATGGGGGATATGAAGTATTACCCTCACAAATAGAAGAGGGACCCATAACTGGTCCTTGAGGAACACCATATTTGTTTTTCTTATCAGGTTTATGATCCTATTTATGACAAGAAACTCATCGAAACTGAAGCTAAACAAAGACAAGAAAGGCAAAGTGAAATGACAATACTCCGTTACAGCATCTGTTTGGTGACACATAAAAGATTGCTTAATAGGAAATAACCTTCATCCGTGCGGAACACCCAGCGACCTCTGTGGTATACATTGCTTGAGTGACGGAGGTCTGTTGTGCTATTCACAGGGACTGAAAAGTAGTGGGAGGATCCAGCTGTGTCATAACCAACCTACCAAAATAGAAAATGTAAATAGTATACCCAGTTATCAAAGTAACAAAAAATAATAATAGTTTAGGTAATACAATTTGGTTTTGAGACATACTGTACTACATACCAGACAAAACATGCTAGTCAAGCGAAGTACAACTAAGCATACAGAAAAGCAAGTACATTAAACGTTGCTTTCTCACCAGGGCATCAGTAGATGCTATGTCTCCGTAGTTCAGTATGACAAACGACAGATCACCATCCGACACCAAAATCACTTGAAATGATGCTTCCTATGAGATGATACAACATACAGTATGATAGGAACAACATATTTACCACTTTCCTTTTTACTTTCTGTCCTCGAGCCTCTCTTTTAATGGATGCTGTACATTAATATTTGATGTTTTTATGTTTTACAATAACTTAACTCAGGAATGACTTACTGACTCCGGCTGGGAAGAGTACGCAACCTTCTCCCATGAAGCGATGAACACCCAGGAGGCGGAGAAGTTGAGGCCGGGGAAGTATTCGTTTATATCCCTCGTGGCCAGCTGTAGAATGGATCCATTAGTGGCCTGCTGGTAAAAGATGGTTCCTCGGATGCTGTTGTCTAAGTTTGCCCACAGGGGGGCGATGACATCCGTGTTGGAGTGTGCAGGAAAACTGCTGGGAAGCTTCAGAGGTGTGGACCCATCAAAGGTCAGATAGCCGTCGTTGTTCAGCTGTTAGAGAAAAATAGACAATTCAAATATCTGACCTTTGACCTATGCAATCGCGTCAACTACCATTAAGACGGGTAAGTATATTGGAGTTTTTGGAGATATATATATAGTACTAATTAGTTTATATAGCCTTCATAGTGATCAACTATGTCACACACACACAGTCTAATTTTAGATCACATCATGTTCCTGTGTGTGTGTGTGTGTACGTGTGTGCATGCGTGTATGTGTGTGTGTGTGTGTGTGTGTGTGTGTGTGTGTGTGTGTGTGTGTGTGTGTGTGTGCGTGTGTGTGTAATAACTTACGTATATCTGACTGTAAGCAAGGCCAAAATATTTAAATGTCCCTTCTAGAAAGATGAGTAAGGAACTTCCATTCTGCTGGGGAGGGCTCATAGTCCCTTCATCTCCAAATGGATAAAATGGGCCTACAGTATAAAGAACAACAAACAAAACAACATACCATAGATACTGTACATATGATAAAGGTGCTGACCAGAAGGGACAGTTTATGTTATACTTGAGTGTGTAAGAAAGTGTTTTGTGGTGCTTCTGATTGGAGCAATATGAGGACCCTAAGTGTTTTTTGTGATAACAGAACTGGAAAGTGACAACTGGTAGGAAGACAGAAAGAGGGTTTGTGGTAAGTTTGTTTCCTGCATTACGTTAAGAAAGAGACCGTTTGTGGCTACAGTAGTTTGGTGTCTGCATTATGTTAGGAGAAGGTGTTGCTGAGATGGTGTGGTTAGAGAAAGTTGCTGACTGGTTTTGTTCTTGGATGTTGTTGTCATTGCTGTGACTGTTGACATACCGCTGATGTTGGTTGTAGCTGTTGTCATAGAAGCAGTGGGCATTGTCTCTGGAAGGGGAGTAGTGGAAGGTCTGTTTGTAGTGGTTGTTGGCGTGCTGGGCCCTGGTGGTGTTGGGCTGGGACAAATGTAGTCATTATCTGGGTCAGGTCCCTCAGAATCAAACTGCACGAAGCCTGGCAGGTCTTCTGAGGTGAAGGAGGTGATCCAATCCTGGTACCGCGACACTCTGGTGTAGACGCCCGGGTAACCGGGGCGACCACAGCCTTCCCCGAAACTTACAATTCCGGAGAGAACCCAGACAGAGTCCTGTTTGCTCACCAAGGGGCCTCCTGAATCAGCCTGAAATATTAAAAAAGAAGACATTACATTAGAAGCATTTTGAGGGGGAAAAAGCCCCCACAAAGGACAAAGGACATAAAAGATGATTTATGTGGTTTCATGTGAATGTTGAGAGCTAATGTGGAAGGAGTACCCTGCACGTAGGACTTGCTACAAGGCACTAATGCCACTGATGTAGGTCTGGGATGAAATGGTGTCCTACCTGGCAAGAGTCTTTGCCACCTGTGGGCACACCTGCACAGATCATGTCGTCTGTGAGTTCTGCATAAGAGCAGCTGCACTGCTTGTTTCCCACCACCAACACCTCCACTTCCTGCAGGATCTGTGGGGAGGGGAGGGGCACTGCAACAGAAGGAAGCATGTTATGACTAACTCATGATAAGCTACATGAGGTGCTAAATGGCCTTTTACATGGATCGATTTAGCTCATTAATAAGTTATTGCTTGGGCAAAGAGGCACTGAAACGCATCATCCTTATATCTATCTCTCCTGGTACCTGCCCATGTTTGCTGTGTCCAATCACAAACTAGCTTATCCAAAAGGTGTACCCGGATCGTCGGTCTGATTGGTTGAGGGACTATCCAAATGAGTAGAGTCAGACTCCCCAGACTAATGTTCCATCTTAAAATATTGAGCTTAGCATAGTGATTGCCATGACTTGACTATTATGGTCTTGTCTGTTCTCTGTAGAAGATTATGTTTGATAGTTTTAACTTCATTACATTATTGGTATTTATAACATGATATGTCATGATAAACAATACATCACAATAAACACTCAGGGAGAGTAATCAAATATAATGAATCTGTTCCAATCTAATCCCATCAAAACAACACAACTACAGTACTCCACCTCCTTGTTGGACGAATCCCCAGCCAGTGACCCAGGCTTTGGTGCCGGTGCTGAACACGCTGGTGCTGGCGGCCAGGCAGACGGGTTTGATGTGGGACGTGTAGCGGACCGGCGCGCTCAGGCGGATCAGAGCCACGTCGTTGTTATTGGAGACGCTGTCGTAATCAGGGTGTCGGACGATCGCCAGAACGTTTCGCCGGACCTCGTTGGAGTTGCTGCCCACCTGCCGATGCCGACCGAGATAGACAACCAGAGGAGCCGTGCAGGAACTATGGAGACAGGATAAGGTCAAAGGTCATCATCACTATTCACCATTATCATATTTAGCAAAGGTTAGCTAGTCATCACTTTACACCATTATTATATTTAGCAAAGGTTAGTTAGTCATCACTATTCACCATTATTATATTTAGCAAAGGTTAGTTAGTCATCACTATTCACCATTATCATATTTAGCAAAGGTTAGTTAGTCATCGCTATTCACCATTATATTTAGAAGTTTATCATAGATTAGTCATCACTGATAACTATTATCTTTGGATGTTTATCATAGGTTAGACATCACTATTCACCAGTATCATATTTATCAAAGGTTAGTCATCACTATTCACCATTATCTTTGGATGTTTATTAAAGGTTAGTCATCACTGATCACTATTATCATTGGATATTTATCAAAGGTTTTTCATAAAGTATAGAGTTCAACAAACAATCAGATCACACTTCACTCCTCTGTCCTGAACCACCATGTTTTTTGGCCGGCTGTAAACACCACTATGTCTGTTTCCCATGACACACTTCCTACAGGAGTTTGTAAGGTCGCCAGATGTCTGAGACCAAAACCGCGGGGACATGATCCCAAAAAACGGGGACATTTTCAGTTTGACTCTCAATCTGATTGAAATACATGCAAGTTTTATCTTCAAAAAACGGGACATAGGTAGTTTTTCTGTATTTTCCCGGGGACAGGCAACCAAATATGGGGACTGTCCCCTGAAACCGGGGACATCTGGTCACACCCTATTGTATAACCACAGCTCCTGTGTGTACCTTTGGAAGCAGTGGGCAGCAGAGATGACCCACTCGTGGTTGATCAGGGACCCCCCGCACTCGTGGCGTCCGAGGCGATGTATGCTGACCTGCCAGGGCCAACTCCCCGGCTGCGCCTCCTGGCCCCCCACGATCCTGCTGCTCAGAGACGCCGGGGGCTTCGCCGAGACGCCGCACTCATTGGCTGTAGCCCTGCTGTGGCCACGGGTGACATCGCCTGGACAGGGAGAGGACAGGTCAGAGCACGTTCGACAGGTCAGAGCACGTTCGACAGGTCAGAGCACGTTCGCCCGGACAGGAAGAGGTGTGGTCAGAGGGAGGTCATGCCAGGGTCACTAATCAATATACGGTAGGGACGGTGTTCCTGTGATTTCACATCTTGAGGACCTCTTCACACACACACACACACACACACACAGAGAGAGAGAGAGAGAGAGAGAGAGAGAGAGAGAGAGAGAGCTGTGTATAATTTGTATAATTTTAAGAAATCATCACAACTGGCCTCGGTAATCCACTGAACTAGTCTACTGTAAATGAAATCTGAGATGATAGAACCTCCATCGACACGGAACGCCCAGCGGCCCGGTGTGAAGACGTTGCTAGTGAGCTGGAGCTCTAAGGTCGTTTCCACGGGAACCCAAAAGTAGTGCGAGGATCCAGCAGTGTCATAGCCAGCCTATGAAATCAAACCGTGTCACATTTTAGATAAAAAAGGACAAGGGTGTGTATTTCAAAACACCAAAACACACTTTAGTGAAACAAAACTATGCTACACATACATCATGCTGTTTTTTCTTAAACAACGGTGTTATTATTGGTGTTTATTACTATCACAAAAATAGCTTATTATGTTATTGCAAGTCTACAAGACATTACAATGTCCCATATGAAGCCTTAAGTGTCTTATAGAAGTGCATCATGAGCTCCTGACCCGAGCGATGGCTGTCTCTATGTCTCCGTAGTTCATCAGGACAAAAGACAGATCACCATCAGACACCAAGACCACCTGGGCAGACACGTCCTTAGGGAGAAACACATGTTTATGATTACTATTTATTATTTATATTATTATAATTATTGGGCATCGCTTGAAAAACAGTGCTACTCTGGACATGATTAGCAACAGGACAAGATAATCCAGTGGCAGCCACCAAGTCATGAACTCCTACTAGCTGCCACAGACAAGCATTCAGTAGCATGGGCTCACACACACTTATATCGTAAGGTTATTTGCATAACCCCGGTTCTCTGATAACAGAGTGAGGTATCTCACTATGGGAGACGCCCTCTGGCGTGACCAACTACGGAAGCACCAATTACACCACGTCTGTCGCAGACAGACCAATCACAGCTGTGATACGGAGGCCCGCCCTCAGTATTTATACTACAGTATCACCAGCCATTGACCATTCACAGCATGCGCTCTTCCCCGTGGCAAGGAGGGAAGCGTGGTGAGATACCTCACTCTGTTATCAGAGAACCGGGGTTATGCAAATAACCTTACGTTCTCTTTCAAACATTCGTTCGGTATCTCACTATGGGAGATATAGCCCACTCCCGGATTGCATGCTCGAGTTCGCAACAGACGTGACATGCCCACATGTAAAACACAGACACAGAAAACTATTCAAGTTACGTGTACTGGTCAAACAACACGAGCACCAACACTGAGAACTGCATGTGCCGGTGACGGCGCAGTAACATCCAGTCGATAAAATCTCATAAACGTATGGGAATTTTCCCAACAGGCGGCTGCGCAAATATCACTCACTGATATACCTCTGACGTAGCCATGCCCCTAGTGGAGTGCGCTCTGAGACGCTCCGGGAGCGGCAGGCCCTTAGCCTCGTAAGCCAAACCAATAGCCTCCACCATCCAGTGAGATAAACGCTGGGCTGAGATGGGGAGTCTCTGACGTGAATGGCCCATGACACGAACAGCTGATTACTCCTTCTAAGCGCCTTTGTCCTGTCCACATAAATGCGTAACGCACGGACCGGACACAAACAATGGAGTCTCCCCTCCTCTTCCGAAGAGAAGGGGGGAGGATGAAACGCGTCCAGGTCAATAGAATTACATCTGTACGATGAATCAGCGACCTTCGGGACGAAAGCAGGGTTGGGCTGTAGAACCACTTTATTGAATAAAGGGTTAAACTGCAAGCAGGAGGGATGCACTGACAGGGCTCGTAATTCCCCCACTCGCTTAGCTGACACGAGCACCAGCAAGAGTATGGTCTTGAGCGTGAGCAGCTTCAACTCAATTCCGTCCAACGGTTCGAAGGGTGGGAGAGAGAGCGCCTCCAGAACCACGGACAGGTCCCATGACGGGAAAAGACGTTTCGTCGCTGGGCGCAAACGGCGTGCTCCCTTCATAAAGCGACACACCAGAGGGTGCTTGCCCACTGACGCCTTGTCAAACCCAACATGACAGGCGGAGATGGCCGATAAATAAACTTTAATTGTGGAGAAGGCCTTACCCTTGTCCAACAATGACTGTAAAAAACATAACACATTAGCAACATCGCGAGCGTGGGTGAGATGAGATGAGACTCATTGGAGGAAACGCATAAAGCAGCACGTTTGGCCACGGGTGAGCCAGAGCGTCCACACCCAAAGGCGCATCTGTGTCCGCCAGCGAGAAGTAGAGGGGACAGTGCGCGCTTACGTGCGAGGCGAAGAGATCTACGGCAGCTTTGCCGAACCTCTCCCAAATCATCTCGACCACCTGAGGATGAAGCCTCCACTCTCCGTACAGAGGGTTCCCCCTGGAGAGGAGATCTGCTCCACTGTTCAGGACTCCCGGGACGTGTGTGGCGCGTATCGATGCCAGATGCACGCTGCACCACAGCACAAGACCGCGCGCCAGCTTGTGAAGCTGCGGGGAGCGCGTTCCGCCCTGTCTGTTGATGTAAGCGACCACGGTTGTGTTGTCCGACCTGATCAAAACATGACAGTTGCGGATGAGGGGGAGAAAGTGTTTTAACGCCAAAATCACTGCCATCAGCTCCAGGGCGTTTATGTGGTGGCTGCGGAGGTGCAGAGGCCAGACGCCGTTCACCGCTCTGCCTTCGTACACCGCTCCCCAGCCTGTCAGGGAAGCGTCTGTAGTTACCACTTTCCTCAGAGACACCATGCCCAGGGGGGTCCCTGTGAGGAAGATCGCGGGGTCCCGCCACCAGTGCAAGGCTGCGAGACATTGCGCAGTGACCGGCACTGTGCGGCGTAGATGCCTCCGTGGGCAGAGACGTAGCGTTAGAATCCAACGCTGAAAGTCCCTCATTCTCAATAGCCCCAACGGAACGACAGCCAGGGTCGAAGCCATCAGGCCAGCTAGACGAAGGCAAGCTCTGAATGGAACATGCCCTCCGTCGCGGAATTGAGACAGACTTTGCCGAAATGAATCGACGCGTCTCTGTGACAGTATAGCGCGATAGGAAATAGAATTTATCTGGATCCTTTGGCAGGGAATCAAACAACTCTTTTTGAGATTGATGTTGAAACCTAGATTTGAGGTGGGAGACGAGAAGAGCCGTGTCTCGCTCCGACTGCGCTTTGGTTGAACAGCATAGGAGATAATCGTCTATAAATGCTGATATTCTGAGCCCCGAGCGTCTCAGCGGAGTTAGAGCCGCCTCGATGCATTTGGTAAAACATCTGGGCGCGAGTGCATACCCGAATGGGACCTGTAGGTACTCGTAAGCCGTGCCCTGATATGCAAACCTCAGATATTTTCGGTGCGCGGGTAGCACGCCTATGTGAAAATATGCGTCCTTCAGGTCTACCGTAGTGAACCAGTCCCCTGGCCGGATAGAGCTGAACAGTGCTTTGTGAGTGAGCATTCTGAAGGTGAATTTTCTTAAATGACCGTTCAGAATACGTAAATCGAGGATAGGGTGAAGCCCCCCGTCCCGTTTGGGAACCAGGAAGTAACGGGAGTAATGACCCTTCCTCGTTTCCCCCTCCGGGACTTTTTGTATAGCGCCCTTTTCTAAAAGGGAAGCTATTTCGGCTTCCAGAACCCGAGCTGATTCGCCCTGGGCCACTGAAGCTAAAATTCCGTTGAACGGAGGTGGCCTCCTTATTAGTTGTAACCGAAGGCCTTTTAATACGGTGGAGAGTACCCAAGGGTGAGCTCCGCACGCAAGCCAAGCCTCTATACGAGGCGCAAGGGGGCCTATGTGTTTCATTTGTTGTGTTGGAGCGCCCTCCCCTGGCGAACACGGGGCGCGTGCCAGAGGGGGATATAACACTTTGTGCGAATTTCCCCGCGCCGTAGGCAGAGAACCTGGGCGCGGGTGAAATTTTATCATTTTTATTAAATGTTGGTGTCGACCAGAGGCTATCTGGCGACACCGGTCGCAACCCTTTTCTCTCCAGCGGAGCTCCGAGAGTGGCTGGGGGGAAAGTGTGTGCGGGAGTGTTTGTGCAAACAGACTGTGAGATGGGGGAGTCGAACTGGCCATGACACATTGAAAACACTTTATTGAACTTATAACCCTGCAGCGAAACTCCGTGAGTGGCTGCGGGGGACAAACACACATAGTTATGCCCTCTTTGCACGCCGGGGAAGCCGGGCTGGCCGACGCGCAAAGAGCTGGCATGTTCGGCGCTTCTAGACGCCTCCTCTTCTGTGGAGGGGGCAAAGCGCTGTGGGCGGGAGGGGACAAGCCAGGTAGCCCTAGGAGCTGGCTGTCGGTCCCACAGGCGAGAGACACCTAACCGAGGTATACCGAGATACTTAGGTGTCTCTCGCCTCTTCTTGTTCCCCTGAGGGTTGCCAGGTCGGTGCCTGGCGGCGGCCGCGGAGAAGGAATTCCTCGCCCAAGACCTCGGGCCTGACGCCCTCGGCTGGTTGCCCGCGGCCTGCTGCTCAGCCTGCTGGGGCCTGGGTGCCCTGGCCGGCTGCTGGAAGCTCCTCGGCTGCTGCGGGGGTGGCGCAGGAGCGCGAGCCGAGGCGGGGCGGGGTGCCGGTTTGCGAGGCAGGCAAACATCAAACGCCTCGTTCTCCTTCTGCAGGTCACACTTCGTGCGCATAGCAGCGATTGCGGGGCCGAAAAGCACTTTCGGGTCGACGGCAGCATCGAGGAGATCCACCTTTTCCTTGTCGTTTAGGGTCGATAGATTTAGCCACAACGACCTCTCCCCCACGACAGCCAGACCCATGGTGCGGCCGCAGCTTTGGATGGCGCCGCGAGAGGTGCGGAGATTCAGGTCCGTAATGTAGCATATCTCCTCCCAAAGAGCTGGATTCGGGGTGCCGGAGTCCAGCTGAGACTCCATCTCGTCCAGCAGCTCAGCCTGGTAGGCTGTTAGAAGAGTGGTAGCGTTGAGGGCCCTGACGGCCAGG
The DNA here is from genome assembly GCF_963854185.1 of Sardina pilchardus. Lineage (NCBI taxonomy): Eukaryota > Metazoa > Chordata > Actinopteri > Clupeiformes > Clupeidae > Sardina > Sardina pilchardus. Next base: position 23,347,066 of record NC_084996.1, on the reverse strand, counting down.
CTAGACGACTTATAAATCTTCTGATAGATGGACGCCGTGAAGCGGTCCATTTTCTCAGGCAGGGTCAGGTTACCCACGGAGAGTGAGGTTCTCCAGGTCGGGTGCAGATGATGGGCGACGGACGCCTCGACCGCCGGAGGGGCGGAAAGCCCAAGCTCGTCCATCCCCTGAACGTCCACTACGGAGAAACCTTTGACAGGCACCCGATGGGAAAAGGGTTTGTCCCAGAAACGCTTCATCTCGGCCACACACGCCGGGACAGCGGGGAGGAGTTGTTTCGCTGACGGAGCTCGCGAGGGCAGGCGTTTACCATCGAAAATGTCTCTCGCTGCCCCTGCATCGTTCTGCGGGGCAGGCCAGTCAATTTTGAGCTTCGCTGCGGCTCTCCTGCAGACCTCGAGGAGGCTGAAATCCGCCTGAACGGGGCTGCCGCTAGCAGCGCTAGCTGGTCTGCTAGCTTGGGTTAGCGGGTGAACGCCATCCTCCTCGTCGTCCTCGTTCTCACCGAGGAGGTGCGCGAACGCCTCATCATCATCATCCTCCTCCGCTCCGACCTGACCTTCGTCCAACAACTGGTCGTCGAACAAAGGAGGCAGGGGGGAGTTAACGTCCATGAAGTCCGCCCAGGAGCCGCCCGGTAAAGCGGAGGCGGAAGACCTCTGCTCGCTCGGTTGGGCAGCCGAGAGACACGGGTCGTCGTTAGGCGTCGACGCCACTCGGAGGCGTCGCTCCAGGATTCGCTGCTGCATGCCCCTGCAGACCTCCGGGTCGACCAGAGACTGCTGGGCAAGCTTCACCCCCATGCAGGCAATGCACAAGGGGTGGGGGTCCTTCCCCGATATCTTGAATCCACAATTGGATTGGCAGGAGCGGGGTCCTGGGGAAGCAGCGCTAGCCTCAGGAGGGCTAGCAGCAGCGTTAGCTATAGCCTGAGCCATAGTAGGTTCGAGAGTTCGCCTTGACGCGTTAACTTCGACAAAATTCGCTTTACGCGGTAGAATAATTCGCTCAATGCGAGAGGCTCGCCTTGACGCGTTAGCTCTGAAAAGGGACAGAATTAACTGTAGCCTTAAGAATTCCCTGCGTTCAACGACCAGCCTTGACGGTAGTCTGCGAGAGTTCGATGCAAATTAGTCTTCACGGGGAAGAGTGCGAGAATGGTCAATGGCTGGTGATACTGTAGTATAAATACTGAGGGCGGGCCTCCGTATCACAGCTGTGATTGGTCTGTCTGCGACAGACGTGGTGTAATTGGTGCTTCCGTAGTTGGTCACGCCAGAGGGCGTCTCCCATAGTGAGATACCGAACGAATGTTTGAAAGAGAACCATCTTATGCTCAGTACTCTAGTTCTGCACCAGATTTGCCATGAGTTAGTGGAAGACTTTCATAGGTCCCTATAGATTAGATTAGATTAAATTAGATTAGATAAACTTTATTGTCCCAGAAGGGAAATTTACTGTATCTTGGGCGTAGAGAGCTCTGGACTGTGCTGGCTTACTTACTGACTCTGGCTGGGAAGAGTACGCAGCCTTCTCCCAGGAGGCGATGAACACCCAGGAGGCAGAGAAGTTGAGGCCGGGGAAGTACTCGTTTATGTCCCTCGTGGCCAGCTGTAGAATGGATCCATTAGTGGCCTGCTGGTAAGAGATGGTTCCTCGGACGCTGTTGTCTAAATTTGTCCACAGGGGGGCGATGACGTCCGTGTTACAGTGTGCAGGGAAACTGCTGGGAGGCTTAAGAGGTGTGGACCCATCAAAGGTCAGATAGCCGTCGTTGTTCAGCTGTCAGACAACACATTGGGAATTAAAAAAAGAGAGAATCTCTTCATTCAAATTAGGGATGTGGTAATATGATATGTATTACCAATATTATTCTGTATATTAGTGTATTTGAGTGTGTGATTCAGCTTCTCACATATATCTGTCCATAGACAAGGCCAAAATATTTGAATGTGCTCTCCAGGAAGATGGCGGGAGAGCTTCCATTATGCTCTGGAAGTTTGACAGTGCTTTGAACTCCCGAAGGATAGAAGATACCTACAGTACAGTAGAGGAGAAATTAATCAGGAGGAAACAGGAGGAACTCTAAAGAAGCCTAGAAAAGTTCAAAGTTCAAAGAGTGTGTCTTTTCCAATTCACATGGTGACATGTCATATGCCATCAAAGTGAATCTGAAAATGTTAGGAACACTAAACTATTCAACACACCTTCAGAAAATGTCCACACAGCAGCAACATGTTGTTTAAAATATCCAAACCAGACTATCAGAATCAAAATCCCGCAATGTTTGTACTGAAACTAGAAACTCTGTAGTGTTTTTTCCTTTACACCATCAAGTCAACATACACTGAACCTCATATCATAACCACAGATGTGTTTTTCCTCAGGCACACCAATAGAGTTCTAAAGTGACCCAACGTAACGTCAAGTCTCTCACTGTTGGTACGGTTGCAGTTGAAGTTTCGGTCCTCGTCAGGTCTGTTGGAGGTGAAGTGGACGAAGCCCAGGTCTGAGTGGCGCACGGTGTCTCTGATCCACGGCTCAAAGGCCGACACGCGGGCGTAACCGTCGGGGGCCGTGCCCGTGGCACAGGGGATCCCAAAGTTGGTGACCCCTGCCAGTACCCACACAGAGCCCAGCCGACACTGGAGGGGACCCCCTGAGTCTCCCTAGAGAGAGGGGGGGGGGGGGGGGGGGGGTAGAGAGGGGGAGGGGGGATGGAGGGAGAGAATGAGAGAGGGGATGACAAAGAAAAAGAGGTAGAGAATGAGAACAAGATCAAAATTACTCAATTGTAGAGGCTCTTGGTGTCCTACTGTAGAGTTACGTCAGCTGACGGACGTGTGCGTAGGAGAGGAGTAGGCGGAGTCTTACATGACACGCCCCTTTTCCCGTCAGCCCTCCAGCACACAGAATGCTGGGAGTGATGTCCACCTGGAGCGTGTCCCTCAACCGGCACGCACACTTCCTGTTTCCTGCCACCGTCACGGCTACTTCCTGTAGTGCCATTGGCAAAGGCTCTGAGGCAAGAGATGTCAACAAGCACCATTTGAGAACAAATGATTTTGATATCTATGATATAATATATATGATTGCAGGTATTCATCAGTGTTATAAAAAAGACAAAATTAAGGTGTTATTTTTTTCTTTCTTTCAAATACTGTATAGCATATTTTCTTCCTTTGTCTTCACTTCACAGCAGTAAGCATTGTCCTACAGTAGGCCTATATTAGGCTACATTATGTTTAGCAGACACTTCTTGTCCAAAGTGACTTGTATATGTGTTGTACTGTATATGACAAGGGATTACATAGTCCCTGGAACAACTTGAGGTTAAGTGCCTTGCTAATGTAGAAGCCGGGAATTGAACCGACAACTTTGAGGCTACTGCACGGAAGCCCAGCTCCTTAACCACTACACTACCACCACCCTACACACACAGTACTGCATGCTAGCCCAGCTCCTTAACCACTACAGCACCACCATCCTATAGATACGTATCTATCTATCTAGTTATCTACCCTACCTCCAAAGCCCGTGTTGCCCCAGCCTGTGGTCCAGCAGGGTGTTCCCGGGGGGAACCTGCTGCCGTTGGAGGCCAGGCAGATGGGCTGGATGTACTGGGTGAACTCCACCGGCTCTCTCAGTCTCACCAGGGCCACGTCGTTGCTGAAGTCCCCCGTCCTGTAGTCGGGGTGACGGACGATGGCCTTAACGCTGCGTGTCACCTCGTTTGGGTTGGCGTTCGGGCTGGAGGTGTCCTGTGTCTCGCGGCCCAGGTACACCCTCCAGGCGAAGTGGACGGGGTAGCTGGAGGAAATGGAGGTACAGTAGCACACCAGATAACTGACACTGACAATCTGGCATGATTCATCAGAGAAGACCAGATGTTTATGTATGGAATCATATTGATTACTGACTGAGGACATTTAGGAAGTACATACTGCTTCTGCTTCAGTGTAACTAACAGTTATGGGCTAAAGGTTAACAGTTATGGGCTAACAGTTATGGGCTTACACCTAACAGTTAACAGTTATGTGCTAACAGCTAACAGTTATGGCCGCCAGGAGGAATAACTGGGACTTACTGTGTGCCCCAGCTAATGGGGGCCCTCCTATCAACATTAAGCAATAAACAATAAACGATGTATATCAGCTGCAAAACATCAGCCAAAAGGAGACATACAGTAGAAACACATTGTGATATTGTGAATGTTTTAACCGAGATAATTGTCAAATACTTTAGACTTACTTAGAGATAAAGAGCCCTTGTTTAAAAGGTCCTAAAGTCCTAAAGATAACATGGCAAAATCTATTTGATAATGTAAAACAATGAGCAAGATTCCAGGCATAAACATTAGTGGATTTACTTAAAGCTCACACACATCACGATAACAGCTTTATTTCATACACGAGAGAGTTTACTCATATCTGGTTTTCGGGTGAAATGTATGGAAAAAGTATAAAGTTCAAGCTACAGTGGTATTATATCATGAAAGTAGGGCATTTAAGTAGAGGCTTGCAATGGTGATTTCCTCATCTCAAACAATTCATTGACAGAAAGGCCAACAAATTTCACCCGAAAGCTGAAAATCCCTGACTTTGGTGAGTATTGTAGTGTATACTGTATATATATATATACAGCATCAACTTTATTCAAGACACAGGTCCACACAGACAACAGGTCCAATGTTTGTATGTGAGCCTTGCCGTCATTTGGGCTCACAGACTTACCTGGAGAAGCCGTGTGCTGCCGTGACGACCAGACTCACCTGGAGAAGCCGTGTGCTGCCGTGGCGACCAGACTCACCTGTAAAAGCAGTGTGCTGCCGTGACGACCCACTGGTCGCTGATGAGGGTCCCCCCACAGGCGTGACTCCCCAGCCAGTGGAGGCTCACCTGCCACGGCCAGCTACCTGCCGACGCGTTCTTGCCCCCGACGATACGACTGGCCAGACGGGCCGACCCGCAGCCTGCCGTTAAGATAAGAGAACAGGGCTGTCTTACTGTACTCAAGAGATACTGACATATTCCACTTAAGAGAACTTATCATACGAGCTGTTTGTTATTAGTTACAGTATGTAGTAGGCTGAAGACTCTACTGTGCGACTTTAGAGGCACTTTGATCTTAAGTTTACAGGTTTCTGTGTAGTGGAACGGAGAGCAGTTATATGGACCTGATGGCAGAGGCTCCTCAGCATGTGGGTCATCTGCCCCAGTGGCTGTAATACAGAGGATGGGTCATGCACACATGCCAACACATCTACAATAATACTGTGTGACTGTAGTGGTAATGTGTGTGTGTGTGTGTGTGTGTGTGTGTGTGTGTGTGTGTGTGTGTGTGTGCGCGCGTGTGTGTCTGTGTGTGTGTGCGTGCACGCTCGCAAATGCAGTCATGTGTGTGGATGTGTGGATGTATCAAATTAGAAAACATACCTATCGTAACAAGCATCATCAGACATCCCAACACAGCAATCAGATATTTCATCTTAACAACTTGATTATAATCTCCTGAAAAACAAACATATAGTGGTTTACTGTCCGAATAACAGCAACGTATAGGAAGTACTGTACTACTGTACTCATATCAAGGTCATGCTGTCCTTTTGATTTTTACAATTGTGTGCTGTTGGTGGAGGTCTTTCAACAGTGATGGCAACTGGAATCATGACCTAAATTTTTTTTTCAATATTTCTCTGAAAACACACATCTGAAATACTTTACATTATTTTCACTATTATATTATATTCATATATAAAGATAGTGTGTTACCTGAGGGTGATGATAATGGCGAGCGCTTACTTACTGGTCCTCGTAGCTGCGGTGCCTCTGTTCGTATTGGTTGGTTCGCCCTCCCCTAGTGCACCTCATCGGCGTGATCACTGATGTCATCTAATGCGTATCAGTGGCTGAACACTTCCTGTAGAAGTCATGTCCTTCGATCTTAAAAACAGGGTCAGGCTCTGCCCTTTGACAACGCTACTGTTCTTGAACAACACCCAACACACAGCCCCAGCCCCTGCGCGGGTCATTCTGAGATGCTGAGGGAAAGGTGTGTCCATCCTCTGGTCTCGGCTCCCGTTATCAGTGGCCGATGCCTGGGTACATGAAACTATGCGGCCTGTGGTCCTGGGCATGTTTGGACTGCAGGTGATTAGGCTTCTGTGGCCGTGACGTGCCTCGGCTCACACACACACACACACACACACCTGCGAACATACAGCGCATTCATCACCTCAGCACAACACACAGGTGCACAGGTGCGCTCACCTGGGATGTGTTTGCGTTCGGGAAGGGTTCCGTTTCTCTCTGGCGATAGCTTTACTTCGGAGGAAAAAAGGGTTTTGGGAGAAATATTAACTCTTATGACAAAAAGGAGTCAACAGGGGAGTCAGCTGGCAATGCCAAGGACATGAGTTCACTCCCCTCTTTTCTCTCTCCTTCCATTCTGCACGTCTGCTTACTAATCCCAAACTCATGAAACTGGAGCGTGATCCTTTAGTCAATAACAGTGTACTCGAAATAGCACTCGAAATATCACTTGCCTGATATAGATTAATTATTCATACCAGTGGCTAATTTTGATTTGATATGATTTATTATTTGACCGAAAAAGCACCATTATTTATCTAACACAATGTATCATCTTTAGTCTAGAGGTTAAGTGATTTCTGTATGGGATGAGTAGCCTACACATGGGTTATGAATCAAAATTTGGATATTCGGACTTGAATAATTAGGAGCTTAACTGTATTTGGGTTAATCTGCATACAGTATATGTTATTGGATAAGCTATGTATCCTTGTACAAAGATGAGTTGGATAGAAAGGATACTGAATTCAGAAATTCAAAGTTAGCTACTTTTGAGGCAAAATAACACAGATGACTATCTCACTCTTATATATGTATAGCCACACCCTGAGCAAACACACTCCGTTTTAGACATTTTCTGAATACGTCCATTTCAGAGCTATTTGCAAAAAAGGGTTGGTATGCTGCTGTGAAAGTCAACAGAGGGCCTGATAAAGGCACTGCTTTTGTGAGGAATGGTGTTTTCTGCCATGCTATTGTGAGCGGAGCTGTTGCACGAGAACAGAAGGCTCAGACTGCACTGGAAAAGTGAACATTTCAGTATGAGGCATTTCTTTTACTGATGATGGGTGTGAACCAAAAAGACGACTATTTTCTATTTTAATCCCTGTGTAGTCATAGCAAACAGTAGTATCACCCAGCACTGCTTCCAGTAAGAAACGTCACTTTTCCGTTATCATGCTGAAACTACTGTACACAGTGAAAAGCCACTGATGGATCCCTGATACTGTCCCTTTGAAATGGGATGGGCACTGGTGACTCATCTTATCTAAAGACGAGACCAGCGTGGCCAGTGGTGACCACATCTTACACACCCTGGCTTTCATTGCTGACCCCCAGTGCCCAGTGCTGAATGTGGGCATGGCTGAGTTTTACTGGGGTATTCCAGTGGAGATATATGAGAAATTATTGAGTTTTACATTATATTCCCGTGGAGATACTGTAGGATGGGAAATGACTGAGTTGTACTAGTGTATTCCAGTGGAGATGGGATGAGAATCACAGCATTACTTTTTTTCAGCTGGTATTCTGGGAAGATCAATGATTCATTTCCCTCCAAAATAATCTACAGTACTGTATGTAATTGACCTCGTCCAAACATCCACCTCCACCTCCTCCTCCTCCTCCTCCTCCTCCTCCTCCAAACATCCACCTCCTCCTCCTCCTCCTCCTCCTCCACCTCCTCCTCCTCCTCCTCCTCCAAACATCCTCCTCTCCCTCCAGGCTAGGCCCTCCATCGCCAGGGTCACTACTGGAAATGTTATGAAAGACCATGATGTGATATTGGGGGCCCCAACAACGATAGCAGAGACGGTGGATAAAGCGAGACGATTCATAAGAGGGTCATTTCCTCTACCTGTCCGTTAGCCCATGTCTGTTTATTCACCTGTTTCATTGGCATCACACACAAGGAATATAGTACACATTATATTTTGAAATCATATTTATCCTCTCTTATTTTTGACTTATCTCCCTCAACAATGGAATTCTCTTCTCTGATTGGCTGATGGGGTGGCCATTAACTTCGTATAACCTGCTACCTATGAAGTAGTTCCCGTATCACACTTGAATATTAATTCGCCAAACTCGTTGCGAAGTTTAAATGAACTGTCACGTTGCATCCAAGCTGAAATACAGACGTGCAGAACCATAGTAACATTGTAGCATATGACGGAGGTGGATTGTAGCTAGTTGGATGTCATGTAGGCTGTAAAAGTAGCGATCTTTCAAAGTTAATGTTAATCAGAATCCTGGGATATGGCCGCTTGACAACGGGAGAGATAGAACTAACGACTGGCTTTTGGCCGTAGCAACCAGCCATTTAGAACTAACGACTGGCCTTTGGCCATAGCAACCATCCATTTTAGAACTAGTAACGGCAGTTTTGTCCTGCAAGTAGAAAGTTGATATGTGGCGGAAAGTAGTCCCATAGTCAAGACAGTTTTAGCGATGTTAACAGACGCAACGGTGGAATAAAACTATGTTCTAAATATACAGGTTATGAATACAAACGGGAGATAAGCGGGATAACGGCCTTCGAGGTCGACCGGTTCGATGGAAATAATGGCACGGCGGAGGTAACTCCGTCTCCGTGCTTCGCACGTCGCCGGAGTTCTAGACCTCCACCTAGCCATTATTTCCATCGAACCGGTCACCTCGTCGGCCGTTATCCCTTACATAGTGGACAGGCCTATTTAGGAGTCCGGAAATACGTGCCATGTTGTTCCATCGTCTTGGTAAATAGACTATCTGATAATAATGTTGGGGGGCCCAATGTGGTCAGTCCACGGCCTGTACAACTACCCCACCTCTGTCCTTCTCTGCAGTGCCTCTGTCCACACACGCAGTACACTACCCTACAGGCAGGGGGCGACAGGGACCACACTACCAACC
>NC_084996.1:23290582-23313082 GCF_963854185.1 Sardina pilchardus | reverse complement strand
TACATCCAGACTGGAAAACTAATCTGCCTGTAACCGTGGTCACACTTTATAGACCCCCAGGCCCCTACACTAATTTCCTAGAAGAATTCTCTGATTTTCTTTCCACTTTAGTTGTCCAAACAGAAAAAATACTTATATTGGGTGATTTTAATATTCATATGGATAATGTGAACGATAGTCTCACAATTGCATTCCAATCTCTAATTGACCATCTCGGCTTCTCCCAAAATGTTAATTCACCCACACATCGTCATAACCATACTATTGACCTAGTCTTGTCATATGGCATAAACATAGAAAAGTTAACAATCATACCACAACACCCCACCCTAACTGATCACCATCTAATTACTTTTGAAATGACACTACATTATTTAGTACCTAACTCCACTTACTACTATAGTCGCAGCCTATCTGAAAAAACGACTGCAGACTTTCTAGAACAAATTCCACTAACCCTTTCCACATCTGTGACTCAGGATATATTAGAGGGCCCTTCTCCTAAAACAGAAGGTCCTTCCCTTAACTCAACAGAGGTCGATTTACTAACTGATAATGTAATGAATGCACTACACTCAACCCTAGACTCTGTAGCACCACTCAAAAAGAAAACAAGGAAACAAACAAGACACGCTCCATGGTATACATCAGAGACTAAAACCCTTAAGCAAAAAACACGCAAACTAGAGCAAAAGTGGCGCACCACTAAAATGGAAGTGTTTCGCCAAGCATGGAGAGATAGCCTCATCGCTTACAAACAAGCACTTAACAAGGCCAAGTCAGCTTACTATTCCTCACTGATTGAAGAAAATAAAAACAATACAAAATTTCTTTTTAGCACAATCTCCCGCTTAACGAAGAGCCATAATGAAGTAAGCCAATCTATTCCTTTAAGCTTAGATAGTAATGATTTTATGAACTTTTTTAATGATAAAATTGAAACAATTAGAGTTAAGATCAACAACCAGTCAGTTTCACCAAATACACATACTCCATTGCCAAATAATAGTGAAAACATAACAGAATCACAGATGCAACCTAGCACAACATTTAATTCATTTACACCTATTGACACATTAGAGCTCACCTCCACAATTTCCTCATCAAAATCTGCAACTAGTCTGCTAGACCCTATTCCCACTCACCTTCTTAAGACCGCCCTCCCCCTCCTCGATAATACGTTACTTCAGATTCTAAATAATTCAATGTTATTAGGACATGTTCCACAGCAGTTTAAGATGTCTGTTATCAAGCCATCACTCAAAAAACCTAGCCTTGACCCTAACATCCTAGCTAACTATAGGCCTATATCTAATCTCCCTTTTATATCAAAAATACTTGAAAAAATAGTATCCAAACAAATTAGCGCCTTCTTACAAACTAACAAAATTCAAGAACTGTACCAATCTGGCTTTAGAGCCCACCACAGTACCGAATCAGCCTTAGTTAAAGTGTTTAATGACCTCCTTATTGCTGCTGATAACGGCTATGCATCAATACTAGTCCTCCTTGACCTCAGTGCTGCTTTTGACACCATAGATCATGACATACTACTCCACAGGCTTGAACATTCCATAGGTATCAAAGACTCTGCACTTGCTTGGTTTAGATCATACCTTACTAACCGCCAACAATTTGTACAGGTCCATAATGAACCATCCTCCCAGACTATGGTTAAATATGGAGTGCCTCAAGGCTCAGTACTAGGGCCCCTATTATTTTCTCTCTATATGCTTCCTCTAGGTTCTATAATTAGAAAACATGGCATTGATTTCCATTCTTATGCAGATGATACACAATTATATATTTCCATAAAGCCCGATGAACCAACCCCGTTAGCCAAACTCAACACATGTCTGAGAGACATAAAAATTTGGATGACTAATAACTTCCTGCTATTGAACTCAGATAAAACAGAAGTTATGGTTTTAGGTCCTAAGAAGACTAGGGATATCCTATCCACATCACAGGTTACATATAGTGATCTCTCACTGACCTCATCCACAAGTGTTAAAAATCTAGGAGTTACAATTGATCAAGAACTTCTACTCAATAGTCACATAAAGCAGATCACAAAAACCTCATTTTTCCATTTAAGGAACATTTCAAAGATAAGGAAGTCCTTATCCTTACCAGACGCTGAAAAATTAATCCACGCTTTTGTCACTTCCAGGCTAGACTATTGTAATGCGCTATACGCCGGCTACAATAATACCTGTCTAAAAAGCCTACAGCTTATACAAAACGCAGCTGCTCGCACACTCACTAGGACCAAAAAATATGAACATATTTCCCCCATCCTAGCATCTCTACATTGGTTACCTGTTAAAAGTCGCATTGACTTCAAAATTCTACTTCTCACATACAAAGCCATAAATGGAAGAGCACCCGAATATATTAAAGATCTTCTAGTCCCATATAATCCACCTAGACCCTTACGATCACAAAATACTGGACTTCTTGTAATTCCAAGAATTTCAAAAACTACAGTAGGAGGCAGAGCCTTTTGTTACCGCGCACCCCTCCTCTGGAATAATCTTCCTCCCTCAATTCGATTAGCAGACACCCTCCCTATTTTTAAGTCTAGACTTAAAACATATCTCTTTAGTGCTTCCTATAGTTAGGTATGGTGCAGTGTGGAACTTCAACCACCTCAGGGTCTTACTGGAACGGACCACCTCTGCTGTGGGCTTGTGTGACTGGTGCCCCAGTCATGCATCCCATGGTGGCTACTGACCACACCTGATCTGGTGCTGACCACCCTCCACCATGCCTTAGTTATGCTGCTTTAGCATTGCGCTGTCATGGACTTCTTATGTGGCATGCCGTACAACTCCTCTTCTCCCCTCTCCCTCTGTCTCTCTCAACTCTCCCTCTTTCCTTCTCTCCCTGTCCTGTCCTCTATAGTGTAGCTTGGGGGGGAGGGTCCCGCGTGCTGTCTGTTGCGCGTGCGGGCATTTGTTCATTCACTGCGCATGCGGGCTTTTGTCCATTTGCGCCGTTTCGGTCATGGGCCTTCCCCGGGTGGGCTTGCGCATCATGTCTGGGCTGCGCGCCTGGGTGGTGTGGCTGGGTGCTCTGGGCCGGTCGGGGTCCGTTCGCGGGTGGCGTTGCTCGTCCGCGGGGGGCCTCCCGTCGCCGTCTGTAGATGGGGGGGGGGGGGGGGGGTTCGTGTCGGCTCCATTCGCCAGTGGCTCTGCGTGGGCGTATATTGGCGGTCTGGCTGGGGCATGCAGTCTGATCAGATGTGCACGGCTGTGCATTTAGTGGGATGGGGGGGACGGGGGAGGTGGGAATGCTGGGAGTGGATGGCGGAGGGGAGGGCTGCGGCATTGTATTTGGATTGGGCTCGCGGTCCGGGCCTTCTTGGGGTGGTGTTTCTAGAGTGGAAGTCCAATGGTTTTAACGATTTTAATTACATTACACCAATGTCCAATGATTTTAACGTTTTTAATTACACTACATCGCCTCCCTACGCCTCCCGACCCTGTCAACAGGATGACAGGATGACACGTCCAAAGACATGAAGCATTCTGGACTTTTGCTCTGGGGGCGCTGCTTCCGGGGGGCCTGGGCGGCGGGGCGGATCAGACTGTGTGTCCTGGTCGGGCCGTGGTGTGTGTTCGCGTGGTGTTGTGGTTGGGGTGGGGCTGGCGCGGGCCCCGTTCTCTCTGCTCGCGGATGGTGGTGGGGGGTGTCTGCGGATGGGTGGCGCCGCCTGTGGGCGGACTCTGGCTGGCCATGCTCAGCCATGCTGCTCCGACGCGCGGTTCAGAGGTGGTGTGTGGGTTCGCCTGGGGGGGGCATTGTGGGTGGGTGGATGTTGCGTGCGTGGTGGGTGGGTGGATGTTTGCATGCGTGGTGGACGATGTGCGGGATGCCTCTTCGGGTTTAACTGGGTAACCTATTCCTACGCACCTGTCCCCACAAAAGAGGTGTGTAAAAGCGTTTTGTAAACCCTCTATAGTATAACCATTTATATCACCATTGATATACTTATTAATACTTAATATGACTTACAGTAATACTAACACACTCTATTTCTCTTCCCTTTCCCCTATACCTCACCTGTGAGGTAAACCATTACCAGCCATCAACCATCTCTGTGCCTGTCCCTCATCACACCTGAAGTCACATCCCTCTGACTGCCCTACCATCGCCATTGCCTTCGCCATCCCTATGACTGCCCTAACATCGCCTGCTGTGGTTCCCTGCCCGAATCTTTGGCCCTCGGATCCCAGCGACCCATCACCTTCAGAAATAACTAATGGATTACTAATGGACAATTTATTCCCTACACTGGACTATTTGAACTTTCATTGTCATTGTAACTTTCAAACTACAAATGACTGTACTGTAACTGACCCAAGGCAGATGGGTTGGGCCCTTGAGTCGTGGGTCTGTCTGAGGTTTCTTCCTATATGTATCTCCAATTCTAGGGAGTTTTTCCTTGCCCCTGTTACTCATGGGCTCTCTTTGAATGTCTAACACTCTGTAAAGCGCCTTGTGACATGTGTAATGTATTGGCGCTCTATAAGCGACATTAAATTGAAAATTGAAATTAAATGTTTACAAACGCTGGAGAAGATTCATAATTCCCTGTGTATGGACTATTAGATTGTTGGACTTTTATTTTGACACGTTTTTGTCATTTTGTCTTCCACATTCATGAAAGTGTTGGTATGAATGTTGAGTCATGTTTCATGAATCAGTCATGAATGCTTCATGTGCAGTTCATGACAGCTGTTATGAATGTGTTATGAATGAACCCGTCAAGTAAAGTGTTACCAACATTCCCTATACACCTCTCATTAAGTTGATTGTAGATAATGTAAGTTGCAGTGTGTGACCCAACCATCAGAGGTAACCACACAGGGAGAACCGTAGAGGATAATCAGGCCTCTTTGTTCTGCGAGGAACATGGCGGAACAGGTATACGCTAGAGTGCCGGTTCTGTCTGCATTACTGCCCACTAACACTCACTGACTCACAGAACACACACACACACACACACACACACACTCTGCACTGATCAAGCGTCTTCCTCAAACACATGAGGTTAGTTCAGCACTCACATCCATCAGCTCTCTTGTCAAAAGCTCAGCTCTTCTGTTTGAAATGCATCTCAATATCTCTCTCTCTCAGACACACACTCACACTCACACACACGCTGTAGCACCGCATTATGTAATAACACCGCATTATGTAATAATGTAATAAATGTGCACGCCATTATGTAATAATTGCCGCATTTTGTAATATCTGCCGCATTATGTAATAAACTTCTTGAACGCAATATGTAATACATTTTGCTGCATTATGTAATAAGTTATTACATATTGCGGTTGTTACTACATAATGCGGGGGTTGCGTTTTTTTTTTTTTTGCCAAATGTAACAATTGGTGCATTATGTAGTAACCAACCAAAATTGACATTTCCGTTGATTAAAAACAGCATGATAATGTGTATTTTACTCAAAAATGCCAAGTAAGAGGACAGTATGTCAACTATTGCTCAGCTTACATTGTAACAATCCACCTTTTAACTTTGGTTGTGCTTATTTAAACGCACAAGGGGTTCTTTTCAATTAATATTTGCAGTCATATTAGTCATGAGATCAAGTTTGGAGGTTAAGTGCTTCTGATAGTTAACCAATTTATTGTCAACTGGATGATGAATGACAGCAATTCTGTAGGCAAGATGGGTGTGCTATGCATTCTGTTTTCTGTTGTCAGATATTATTATATTATTGGCTAAGTTAGAGCTATGACATAGCCAACCATAAGCTAAGCTAACACATATTATCATAAAAGGTTAAGGTTTTCTTTTCAAGTTCATTGAGGACACAGTATTTCAGTCTAAATCCTGCTTAGTTTGTAGTACAACAAAACAAAATTAATAATAATAATTATAGCCGCAAGCGGTGATGGCGGGCCAGGACATTTCGGAATCTATAAAAGAAATACGTACTTGTTGGTGGGCATGTGCATTAGCAACACACATGCCCACCAAATTTGGTTAATTTTCATCAATGTATGTGTCAACCACAACAGACAACAGGCTAGGTGGCGTTATAGAGTCCCTAAGCCACACCCTAGGCCTGAGCTCTGTCTCTGACTAAGGCTTAGTTCACACTGGCAGTCGAAATCCGAATTTGCTTATCTGGATTGTATATAGCTTGAATTTTGGGTAGTCTGAACTGCACAAAATCGCATGAAATGCGATTTTTACAATGCTGATTCGCACCACATACGAAGGTGGTTTCAATATCACTTACTATCGGATATGACTCAATCTGAACAGTCGAACCACTTGAATAGGATTTCAACGTATCCCTTTCGTCATTTGCACTGCGACAAACAATTGCAAAGTAATTCTGAGTGACGGAAGTGATTAATTGATTGATTCAGCGCGTGCGCCAGGCCATGAGAACAGTCAGTCAGAAAGATCAGATTCTGATCGGATATGCAAGACATCGGATTTCGACTGCCAGTGTGAACTAAGCCTAACTGCAGCAATAACACACAAGCCTACCTAATTGTCGTGAATTAATGTGTCAACCATAATAGACAATATGCTAGGTGGCGCTATAGAGTCCCTAAGCCACACCCTAGGCCAGAGCTCTATCCCTGGCTAGCTGTAGCAATAACACACATGCCCACCAATTGTGGCTCATTTTCGTAAATGTATCAACCACAACAGACAATGTGCTAGGTGGCGATATAGAGTCACTAAGCCACACCCTAGGCCAGAGCTATGTTTCTGACTAGCGGCAGCAATAACACACAAGCTCACCAAATTTGATTCATTTTCGTGAATATATATGTCAACCACAACAGGTAACACATTAGGTGGCGCTAGAGATTCCCTAAGCCACACCCTCAGCCAGAGCTCTGTCTCTGAATAGCTATAGAAAATCACATGCCCACCAAATTTGGTTCATTTTCGTGAATGTATGTGTCAACCACAACAGACAATGCGCTAGGTGGCGCTATAGAGTCCCTAAGCCACACCCTAGGCTAGAGCTCTGTCTCTGACTAGCGATAGCAATAACACATGTGCCCACCAAATGTGGTTAATTTTTGTGAATGTATGTGTCAACCACAACAGATAACGTGCTGATAGGTGGCACTATAGAGTCCCTAAGCCACACCCTAGGCCAAAGCTCTGTCTCTGATTAGCGATAGCAATAACACACAAGTCCACCAAATTTGGTTCATTTTCGTGAATGTTTGTGTCAACCACAACAGATAACGTGCTGCTAGGTGGCGCTATAGAGTCCCGAAGCCACACCTTAGGCCAGAGCTCTGTCTCTGACTAGCAGAAGCAATTCCACATATAGCTGCCAGGTTACATCCAATTTAAAACCTTTTTTCTGCCTATAACACCAACTTCCTGTTTGTTAATAAGACGCCATAATTCTAAATTTCGCCATTTCAATATACTTCGAAAGTTAAAAAATCTGGTCGCAATTCCTCTTGAGAAACCGCTCAAGATCATTTTAGAGCTTATATGACATAATTTCGATAAACCGTCTAGGAGAGTGTTTCAAAATATGTGATGTGCAAAAATCATAATCATAACTCAAATTCTTCTTCAAAGATTCACTATTAAGTTTAAATGTAAAATTGAATTTAATAGAACACACATATCCACCAAATCTGGGCCATTTCCGTGACTGTATGTGTCTACCACAACAGACAACACGTTAGGTGGCGCTATACAGTCCCTGAGCCACATCCTTGGCCAGAGCTCTGTCACTTGTTACCAATTCCACACATAGCTGCCAAATTTAAAAAGTTTCAGAGCATGCCAAGTTGGTGAAAAAAGGGCAAAACATGGCCCGGAAGAAATTTAATCTGAGCAAAAACAATGAGGCAAACAGCGGCCGCACCTCGGTGCTCGGGCCCTAATAATTTACGTTTAAACATTGCCATACACTAGCAGGCCTTGCCTAGCCAGTAATAGACACCATGAATCCCAATCAGTAACTTGCAGGAGGAGCAATATCAAGTATGGCTTAGGCTAAGTGCCTGAACAGCATAAATCAAATGGAATTCTGATAGGCAGTTCCCTCTATACTGATAGTTTGGCTATATGTGTGTGAAATGTGAGTCATGGCCTGTTTTACTGTAGGTAAAGAACATTGTTAAAATTCACTTATTATTCTGCAGTTCCATTGTGTGATCAGTGTGTTAGGCTGTATGTTGCAGCTGAATTGTTTTTCATTTAGTTGCTTGAATACTTAATTGCATCGTTAAATGAATACTTAAATGTAAGCATTAATTTTGAGTAAAATACACATTATTAAGCTGTTTTTATTCAATGAAAATGTCAATTTCGGTTGGTTATTACATAATGCACCAATTGTTACATTTGGCAAAAAAAAAAAAAAACGCAACACCCGCATTATGTAGTAACAACCGCAATATGTAATAACTTATTACATAATGCAGCAAAATGTATTACATATTGCGTTCAAGAAGTTTATTACATAATGTGGCAGATTATTACAGAATGCGGCAATTATTACATAATGGCGTGCACATTTATTACATTATTACATAATGCGGTGTTATTACATAATGCGGTGCTACACACGCGCGCACTCTCATACAGTACTCTCTCTCTCTCTCTCTCTCTCTCTCTCTCTCTTTCTTCCTCTCTCTCTCTCTCTCACACACACACACACACACACACACACACACACACACACACACACACTCACACACACACATACACACACACCAAACTAGCTCTCCCAGTCAACATCTTCACTGTCATATCCCTAATGCAGGCACTTTACAGTAAGGCCAGTCTGTCTCATGTGTCCCTGCAGGTGTTCTAATCCTACAGTCTGCCCAGGTATGTAAACAGCCATCTATCACCCCCTGCCAACACTGCTGCTGACAGAACCTGTGAAGAAGCTGTGTCTGAAACAGCTACTTTACTATAAATGTCTAGAGAGCTAGCCAGCCTTGCCTTGGCCCTTGTTGTTGTTGCTCCGATACACACACACACACACACACACACACACACACACACACACACACACACACACACACATACACACCCCTCTGAGTGACTGGTTGGCTGAGAGGGAGGGAGTCGTAGTGTAAACATCGGCGTCGGGCTGCTGACACTCGGAAACACTGAAGCCGAGCCAGAGCCCAGCGGAGGGGAGCGGAGCAGCACAGAGGAGATGGGAGGAGGGGAGGAGGAGGAGGGGTGGAGGAGGAGAGGAGGGGAGGAGGGGAGAACAAGAGGAGAGGGGAGGGGAGGAGGGGAGGAGGGGAGGAGGAGGGGGGAGGAGGAGAGGGATAGGAGGGGAAGAGAGGAGGAGGAGGAGAGGAGGGGAGGAGAAGGGAGCGGGAGCTCAAAGCCCAGTAGAGCAGTGCTGAGTGGAGGGCAACAGAGCTGATCTCCATGAGTCTCCCCAGACCCTCACTGCTGCTTCCTGTGGACACTCCATTCCCATGCACCGACATTATAAATAACACACACACACACACACACATATACACACACACACACACACACACACACACACACACACACACACATACACACACACACACACACACACACACACACACACACACACACACACACACATACACACATACACACACTCACACACACACATGCACGCACGTATATACTGTACACAAACACAAGCACACACACACACACACACACACACACACACACACACACACACACACATGTTTAGCGAAACTGGCCGGACCGTGGTCCCCGGTGTCACTCTTCCGAGTTCTCGATGACAGCAACAGGACGTCACCACTCACACACACACACACACACACACACACACACACACACACACACACACACAGCAACAGGACCTCACCACTCACATACAGGGGTGATGTTTCTCACATGTTTCCTGCTGTAATAACGCTCTGGCTAATGGGGGTTTTGATGAAAGATGACTAGCAAAGTGTGACCTGTTTGTGTGTGTGTGTGTGTGTGTGTGTGTGTGTGTGTGTGTGTGTGTGTGTGTGTGTGTGTGTGTGTGTGTGTGTGTGTGGTGTGTGTGTGGGAGAAGGAGGAAGATAAATATTTTTCTGATATATTAAGTGTACTTTCCCAGAGAGGTTATGCTATATAAATCCCCATTAGTGTGAAAGTCACATTGAGTGAAATCATAAAGATGGTCAGTTGGTTGGTCACACACACACAACCTACACACTACAAGGCTGTGGGTCAACACACACGAGACCACTGAGAAGGATAATTGAAAGAAAATGATTTATAACTTTATATATCTTTATTTTCTTCAGGCTCTGAGTAAAACATCTGTTGGCCCTCCACTGATGGAAATAGGAGCAATACACTCATTTGTGCAATCAGACACACACATGCATCTCAAATGAACAACCACAAGCAAATGTTTGAGAACATTTGCAAACAGTTTTTTCATTTGCCGCCGCAATGTTTTCACATAAACATTCTGAGGAGGAAGTTGCCGGCGAATATATCTGAATCTTTGACAAATAACTGCCATTTGAAACAAATGATCTGGAATGTCTATGAAAAAAAAAGAACTTCAAATGTAATAGTTTGAGCCAGTTCCCCTCAGATTGATAGTTTCTGGGACTGTCAGTGACTTGTTTCTGTGACGGTCAAGCCAATTCCTAATGAAGACTATTTATGTTTACTGTTGACTGTTGTTGATTATCACACAATACACAAAGGCGAACTCTCTGGATCCCCATATCCCTCTCACCCTTGGGTTTTGATGTCATTTCCTGTCGCTCCATTTACTGCTTTTTAACGAGACCTCAAGTGGTGGTGATGTGGACACGCAGAACACATGTTCTTCTGGGCACCACACACACACACACACACACACACACACACACACACACACACACACACACACACACACACACACACACACACACACACACACACACACACACACAACGCACACACACACACACACACACGCACACACACACACACACCACACACACACACACACACACACACACACACACACACACACACACACACACACAAACACACACACACACACACACACACACACACACACACACACACACACACACACATACATACACACACATACACCACACACACACACACACACACACACACACACACACACACACACACACACACACACACACACACACAAACACACACACACACACACACACACACACACACACACACACACACACACACACACACACACACCACTTTACGACTCCAGTCCTTGCCACAGCTATGGTGGCTCTACCATTCTGCTAATGTTTAGTCTTCGAACAGAGGAGATGTGAATGAGCACCAACCGACCCGCTGTCTCCATGGATACACCAACCGACCCGCTGTCTCCATGGATACACCAACCGACCCACTGTCTCCATGGATACACCAACCGACCCGCTGTCTCCATGGATACGCCAACCGACCCATTGTCTCCATGTGCACCAACTGGTCTTTGCTACGCCTGGTCCTCACTGCTAAGTTGGTCTTTGTTACAGTAAGACCAGTCTTCAGAATTCATCTGAAGTTGGTTGCACCAGCTGAACTTACGCCTAGGCTTCCCTACGAGAGTATGAGAAAAGAGAGGAGGTATGGGACTTACTGCCCCCCTGCCCCCCCCACCCCCCCTTCATACTGCCCCCCTCCTACTTTACCCATCTTCCCCCATCTCTCCTACCCCCCATTTGCTGGGGCCCTGATGCGCTGACTAGCTGTGCTTGGAAAGGTGTTGAGCAGATGAACCCCGCAGATGAACCTGAGGGGTGAGACATGATGTTTCTATTGAGATCTGTGTGTGTGTGTGTGTGTGTGTGTGTGTGTGTGTGTGCGTGTGTGCGCGTGTCTCTGTGTGTGTGTGTGTGTGTGTGTGTGTGTGTGTGTGTGTGTGTGTGTGTGTGTGTGTGTGTGTGTGTGTGTGTGTGTGCGTGCGTGCGTGCGTGTGTGTGTGTGTGTGCATACAGGCAAGATTGGGTGTGATGAGGGCTGATTTCTTGTTGAGGCAGGATAAGTAGCCCATCCTTAAACTCGTTAAAGCACAGACATCAAGGATATTGACATGTTTATATCGCTGGTGAATATTCTTTGATAATAATACAAAAAAGAAAAGGTGGTGGAGTAGCACTTCAGCAGCCAATAAAGACTTCAGGTACAGTAGGTGTGGTGTGTAGGCCTACTACAAAGAGCACAACTCAGTTCAGACAGGAAGGTGTGTGTGTGTGTGTGTGTGTGTGTGTGTGTGTGTACTACAAAGAGTGCAACTCAGTTCAGACAGGTGTGTGTGTGTGTGTGTGTGTGTGTGTGTGTGTGTACTACAAAGAGTGCAACTCAGTTCAGACAGGTGTGTGTATGTGTGTGTGTGTGTGTGTGTGTGTGTGTGTGTGTGTGTGTGTGTGTGTGTGTGTGTGCACAAGCAGATAGATCATCTCCATTGACAGCTTTGGAAGGGTTTATTGTTGACATGGACAGATTATGTTCAATGTTCTTTCAATGGTTCATCGTAAAGGAGTTGAAATGATGATTAAGATGGAGAAGAAAACATCAAAAGGGTGTGTGTGTGTGTGTGTGTGTGTGTGTGTGTGTGTGTGTGTGTGTGTGTGTGTAAGAGAGAGGGAGAGAGCGAAAGATAGAGAGAGAGAAGAGATAAAGATGATCAGGAGTAGGATATGGCAATGACAGGAAGAGAGAGCGAGAAAAAGAAAGAGGGAGAGATGAGAGAGAGGAAGAGAGAGAAACAGAGATGGAGAGAAAGAGAGGGAGAGAGAGGAAGAGAGGGAAAGAGAGAGAGAGAGAGAGAAAGAGAGAAAGAGGGAGAGAGAGAGAGAGGCGGGAAGAGAGAGAAACAGAGAGGGAGAGAAAGAGAGGTAGAGAGAGGAAGAGAGGGAAAGAGAGAGAGAAAGAGAGAAAGAGGGAGAGAGTGGAAGAGAGCAGCCAGATTAGAAAAGCAACAAAGGCTGATGTCCTTAGGCGTCACAGTGTACACAACACGTAATGCATCACTAAGCACCACCAACTTCCCATCTAAGTCCTTGTTATGACAAGAGGTATTCGTGGTTTAATTGTGGGTTTAAGGAATGCATTACAGTAAGAAAACCTTTACAGTAATCACTTCACTTACGTAAGCTTGGTGTATACAGTATAAAGTCACTTCAAATAAATGGTGGCCAAAGCTGGGGCGGTTGGAGTTTATGTGAAGGGAAGGATGGAGGAAGGGTAAACTCTCATATAATCCTGCTGTGTTAGCTTAGTGGCTTTGAGAAGCAACAAACACAGTTTGTCCCTTCTGTTATGCCATACTCAGATATCTGCGATCTGACCTAGAAAGCAGAGCAGTCTGGATGACCTGCCTTTACCTTTACCTGGCCTATAACACATGTACTGTACATACGCACTCATTTAGCAGTCTGGACTACCTGCCTTTACCTTTACCTCACCCGGAACCCTGATACCCTGATATTGGGGCAGCCGTGGCCTACTGCTTAGGGATTTGGGCTTGTAACTGAAGGGTTGCCGGTTTGATCCCCGACCAGTCCGCGGCTGAAGTGCCCTTGATTACCTGCGTTTACCTTTACCTGGCGCAGAATACTGGCCTTTACGCACACTCCTTTAACAGTCTGGATTACTGGAGCAGATCAAACTTCTGTTGGCTGTTTGGCTGTTTGTCTGCACATCTGTCTCTCTTTATCTCCGTCTCTTTCTTTCTCTGTGTTTGTGTGTGTGTGTGTGTATCTCTCTGTGTGAACGTGTCTGTCTGTGTGTGTGTGTGTGTGTGTGTGTGTGTGTGTGTGTGTGTGTGTGTGCGTGTGAGTGTGTGTGTCTCTCTCTCTCTCTCTCTCTGTCTTTCTGTCTGTTTATGTGTGTGTGTGTGTGTGTGTGTATGTGTGTGTGTGTGTGTGTGTGTGTGTGTGTGTGTGTGTGTGTGTGTGTGTATGTGTGTGTGTCTGTCTCTCTCTGTCGGCATGCTCTCATATATCACTGCAGCAGTGGGCCTCAGCCATGCTAATGTCGCTACCAGCTAATTATGCACTTATGCTAGTCCTGTGGGACTACAAGGAGTTTGAGTTCTCTAGACTGGGGGCTGGCTGAGGTTCACTAGACGCACTCTCCCCTGCTTTACACATGAGGGTCCAGCCAGGAGGGGAACGTTGAATTTTGCTTCCTCATTTTCCCGCATGTCAAGTCAACATGAAAACGCACAGCCGGAGGTGTGAAATGACAATTAGCCTTTTAGCTCCGTTCCTGTTCGCGAACCAACATTTGAACCGTTTGGAGCGTTTCCACCAAACAAACGCCGGTTTGGAACGTGCCACCTTGGTTCAGAGTTTGAACCAGAAAATATATGTTTTTTTTCCTGCGAACCGGAGTGGGCGTGTCATTGTGCTGTGTCAGAGGGGATGTACTGTTGCCATGAGTAAACAAAACAAGCCTACTAGCAATGCACTGCAGATGCTGACTAGAATTTTAAACAGCTAATTTCGGCTGTTTTTACGGGACAACCGTTCATATCATTCTCCCGTTTATGCATCTCATTAACTTGTGTTTTTGTATGCCCCACCCATTGCTGATGACACGTCCTTGGTTCAGTTCAAAACTGGTGGAAATTCGGACTGGTTTACTATTCTAGAGCACCAAAGCATTACTCGTGTCTAGTGGCGCTTTACAGAGTGTTAAACATGCAGAGAGAGCCCATGAGGAACAGGGGCGAGGAAAAACTCCCTAGAAATGGGAGTTCACTAGATAGCATCACGGTTCAAAGAATTCCGAACGGCGCCGGTTCAAGGCAAGCACCGGTTCGTCCACCTAATGAGCCGGATAGAGTCTCCAAATCGTTCCGTTTCATGAGCTTGAAAACGGAAGTGGAACTAAAATGGCGCAATCGGAACAAAAGCGTTTTGGACTCCAATGAAAACAGAATACTGCGGCTGCTGCCGTCTAAAGGAGCTCTCGCGAGTATCTCTCCCCTCTCCAGAGCCTCGTAAATCTGTCAGCGCACAACAGCTTCATCAGCAAGAGTCCAGAGAGTCCAGAGAAAGTCCAGGCTCAGCTGTTGGGTGTCCCGGAGTCCTGCACTTCTGTCTTGGGCTGCTGACCGCCGGGGTGGGCAGTGGTGTGTGTGTGTGTGTGTGTGTGTGTGTGTGTGTGTCACCTCCAGTAATTGAGCGTAAATCCCATAAATCGTCGGGCGGAGCCTCGAGACGGGGAGGTTAACGGAGTGTTAAAGTGGCGCACGGGGGGGCGTTAGTCACGGATGGACGACACGACGACGGCCCACAGCTATGCAGGGGCCAGAGCACACACACACACACACACACACACACACACACACAGGAGAGCACAGCTGACCCGCAGGGTTTACTGTTACCCAGACTGGCAGGGGCCGCTTGCTACAGCATACACACACACACACAAAGCTCTCTTTCCCACACACACACACACACACACACACACATACATACACACACACACAGCACTCCTTCCCACATACACACACACCGACACACACACAGCTCATGGTCTTTATTGGCCTTTTGGTTTTGCTTTCATCGAGTCTTTAAAACTTGTTGTCACCTTAAGACCTGTGCTCTGTAAGTCCAGGGGTCCTTCCCAACCCGATGACCCATCCAAGTTCTCACACACCACACACACACACACACACTCTCACACACACACACACACGCACACACACACACACACACACACACACACACACACACACACACACACACACACACACACACACACACACACACACACACACACACACACACATACACCAAAACTAGTCCCTCAGGAGAATGTGGAATGTGTGTGTGTGGCTGTAGCAGGGACAGGGAATGTGTTACTCATTTGGAGCAGACTGATCCTTAATGATCCTGGGCTCTCTGGTATGATCTGAACAAGCTGAGGTGTGTGTGTGTGTGTGTGTGTGTGTGTGTGTGTGTGTGTGTGTGTGTGTGTGTGTGTGTGTGTGTGTGTGTGTGTGTGTGTGTGTGTGTGTGTGAGTGTGTGTGTGTGTGTGTGTGTGTGTGTGTGTGTGTGTGTGTGTGTGTGTGTGTGTGTGTGTGTGTGTGTGTGTGAGTGTGAGTGTGAGCATGCATAAAGTACTGATAAAAGTCTGTGTAAATAATAACATAACAAGTTATTATATATGTATATGGTGTGTATTTGTGTGTGGTGAAAAGACAAGAGTGTACTGTGTGTGTGTGTGTGTGTGTGCGATCAAAGTGTGAATACGTGTGTATGGCTGTGAGAGAAGCAGAGTGAGAGACAGCAGTTTCTTCCACATATATTGTGGTTGGAAGTGTGTGTGTGTGTATGTGTGTGTGTGTGTGTGTGTGTGTGTGTGTGTGTGTGTGTGTGCCTGCGTGCGTGCGTGCGTGCATGCGTGCGTGCGTGTGTAAGCAAAGCTGCTAAATCCCCTTAGAAAAACATCATCTCTGTTGAACATGACGGTGACAGATCTTGGCTGAGATCATTGGCATGAGTGACGGACCTGGATGAGATCGTTGGCATGAGTGACGGACCTGGATGAGATCGTTGGCATGAGTGGCGGGTCTTGGGTGAGATAGTTGGCATGAGTGACGGGTCCTGGGTGAGATCGTTGGTATGAGTGACGGGTCCTGGGTGAGATCGTTGGCATTCTCACATGCTCCTCTCAGGGACGTCACAGGGAGGGGGTGGCATTGCTATAGGCGTGTCTGCCCTGACAGAGATGCAAAAGATAACAATCTGTGTGTGTGTGTGTGTGTGTGTGTGTGTGTGTGTGTGTGTGTGTGTGTGTGAATGAGCTGTCTCAGAGAGAATAGAGTCCCTGTCTTGGGTGGTCCCATGTAAGGAGGGGCGATTTGGGTGACTGAAGTGACAAGGACTTAATCTCTCTTTCTCTTTCTCTCTCTCTCTCGCTCTCTCTCTCTCTCTCTCTCTGGGTGTGTCTCTGTCTGTTATTGTATACACATTACATGCCAATTCTAACATTTACATCTAACAACACTGAACATACATTTTTTTCACAGATCATAACAGCAAAGAATGCAAATCACTGGTACTCTTGTATGAATGACAGTACAGGTTCCTTGGTACTCTTGTATGAATGACAGTACAGGTTCCTTGGTACTCTTGTATGAATGACAGTACAGGTTCCTTGGTACTCTTGTATGAATGACAGTACAGGTTCCTTGGTACTCTTGTATGAATGACAGTCTACAGGTTCATTGTCTGAATTAGTTTATTTAGTTGTTTTTTTTACTGTAATAGTTTCACTGTGTTGTCCCTGATGTAGGAACTCTAGTAAATTCACATTTATATATAGCATAGTGTTGTACACGGTAGTAAGTACAAGGAACATTCAGTATGGTTGTTGTTGTTGTTTATATTTGTTGTTTTGCTTCATACGTTTCTTCTGTCTGGAACTTGATGTGTGGCCCCATTGAGACCCCCCCCCCCCCCCCCCCCCCCGCCCTCCCTCCCGAGTACACATGACTTTTGTCTGTCCTCTCTCTGCATCCTCCTCTCTTTACACTCTTTCTTTTTTCACATCCCTCTTTCATTCCTCCTCCCTCATCTGCTCTCTTCCCTTTTTCATCCCTCTCTTTTTCTCACTCATACGAGAGCAGTGCTAGCGGACTGTTTCAGTCTTGAATGCTTACACACACACACACACACACACACGCACACACACACACACACGCACGCACACATACACACGCACACACACACACACACACACACACACACACACACACACATCACATACACACACACACACACATCACATACACACACATACTCATTCTCACAGCGTAGTCAAGTGTAAGTATTGTGACCCCTTTCTGTCCCCAAACGTTCCTGATTGTCTAAAGCTGTTGTGCTGCTTGGACACGCCTCCCTGTTAGACATGCCAGATGATTGTCTCTCAGCGGTGTGCCTTTTGTCTAGATCTGTCTTCTTGACAGCAGGAACACACACACACACACACACATACACGAGCGAGGGCAGAGATTTAGGGATGAGATCTGAGCAAGGGACAGAGCAGCTCTAAAGAAAACAGCAGAGTGTAAATCACTGGCGGCCCGAGCAGTGTGTGTGTGTGTGTGTGTGTGTGTGTGTGTGTGTGTGTGTGTGTGTGTGTGTGTGTGTGTGTGTGTGTGCATGTGTGCGTGCGTGCGTGCGATGTCCTCTGCACACCCACAGCCACAGGGTGTGTGGACAAAGTGCAAATGTCTCAGCTTCAGAAAGTAAAAGTCCTGCCACATATCAGCCATCCACTTCAAGCAGCTGATTCTAACTAGTCCGACTCTTCAGCCAGGTAGAGCAGCTAACTGGTGAGATCACCTGTGCTAAGTGCACAGGTATAGAACTAATACAGTACATGGTTGGACGTTTACTCTCTGAGGCTGGACTTCCACCTCAGCACACAGGGGCCGACATGGCGTTTAGTCACAGCTATCGCACTGATGGAGGCGAACGCTGTCTGTCCTCCACGCGCGCACACTGGGACTGTCATGGCTTTTAGTCACAGATATCACGCTAACAGAGTCTAATCAGAGGGCCACATGTCCACCGCAGAGACAGACTAGCGCCTGTGTAGCGTTAGACAGCGGAACAGATCTGCCATAAATCTGTCCCCGAACGGGCATAACTCCATTCTTAAGTCAGTGTATCAGGTGATGGTGACATCACACGGACCCATTAATGGAGACCCACAGCTCACCAGGGGATGATTCAAAATCATAGTAGCTAACCTGTTAGCAACTTAGTTGGTTGGCAATGGGAAATTGCATTGCAACCAACAAAGTTGGTAACTTAGTTAGTGTGCTTAGTTAGCAACTATGGTTTTGGGAAACGCACCCCAGGACACTGTTTTGTTTTCCGGAAGCACTGGTAAGCCGCCACCGTGGTCATCGTAGTGGAGAGAAGGAGTGTGTGTGTGTTGAGAGTGATGGAGAGTGTGTGTTCAGAGTGGTTTATCCACTTAATGATGCCGGCTTTTAAACAATGCTTTAGGGGAACACACACCTGTGTGTTAGAGGTTCCCCACGTTAAGGGCACCATCACTGAGGACCTGTCAGTCATGAAGAAGAGGGACTGTGATAGGACACTACATCATTTACAGATACAAGGACACGCCCAGTGCCTCTGATTGGTGGGATTGGTTGGCTGTGCATTTCTATTGGCTCCTGTGGCATTCCAATGGGCGTGGGCAGTCCAGTCCTGACATGACACAACTTTAGGCCTTTAAGGCAATATGTTGGAAATAAACAAACAGCAACAACAAAATAAGAAGACTGTAAGAATAAAACAATGTACAACAGTTATGGAAAAAACAACTCAAATGAAAAGTACACTGAAGACAACAGAACAGAACAACAGCAGCACGGCCCGGAGAGCTCAAGCACTGTGCTGGCGCTAAAATATTTATTTACATAAGACTCTTTTAAGTGCTACAATCTAATCTGGCAAAAGACAACAGAAATGTAATACTTGTTGATTAGAAAATAAAATAAAATAATAATAATTTTAATAATAATAAAAGACCCCCCTCCCCTATTCTGTCCATTCAGGGGAGTGGGGGGCACCTTCATTCAACACCACAGTCCACAGTACTCAAGTGAGAGAGGTGGAGCTAGAACTCAGCGTCCTTGATTGACAGTTGGGCTCAAGTGAGAGAGGTGGAGCTAGAACTCAATGTCCTTGAGTGACAGTTTGGCTCCGTGGCGATAAAATCGATGAAACAAAACAAATTAAATGAAATCAGGAGAGTGTCCGGTAACTCCACACACCTTAGACACACAGGCTGAGAGGCAGGACAGGATAGGATGATGGTCAACTCCACACACACACACACACACACACATTGTGGCTGAGCTTCTGAAGTGTATGCTATGTTTCTGCCATTTCCACTGAACCACTAGTCCATCTACAGTATTCTAGTCTTTGTTACAAACTTTGAAACATATTAAATTTGAAAATAGCTCAAAGGATCTTATGGCATGAAAATGTTCCCAGCTAGTTCTAAAGAACTTTGAACTTAGAACTAAGAACTACAGTATGAACATGACCAATTAGAATGGATAGACTAGATCTCGTTCTGAACCACTACCAGTTTGACATGGTATCGTGGGTCTTGTGGCACTGAAAAAATGAAAACCATGAATATACCAGAATCTGAGCCTTAAACAGAACCGTATGAAGAACACACTTTTACATAAAGGTTGTTGGGGAAAAAAAAAAAACAGAGAGCGCTGTAAAGTAGGGTTCAGACCAAAGATTCCCGACGAGACGAGACGGGATGAGCCGCGACGCTCTAAAACCTTGCAACTGCGACTCAACGTGTTTAATGCTCTGCGACGGCTTGCAACTACGTGCAACTTCTAATTCACATCGCTGCAACTCGGTCTCGTT
This sequence comes from Sardina pilchardus, assembly GCF_963854185.1. Lineage (NCBI taxonomy): Eukaryota > Metazoa > Chordata > Actinopteri > Clupeiformes > Clupeidae > Sardina > Sardina pilchardus. Next base: position 23,292,648 of record NC_084996.1, on the reverse strand, counting down.
GCGTCGGGAATCTTTGGTGTGAATTGGGCTTAAGCGTCCATACTGTGCCACTGGATGTGACCCTGTAACCCAATAGCCCTGCCTCACTGGCCACTGATGCCACTGGTGGAGGTTCTGTAACCCAATAGCCCTGCCCCACTGATGCCACTGGAGGAGGTTCTGTAACCCAATAGCCCTGCCTCACTGGCCACTGATGCCACTGGTGGAGGTTCTGTAACCCAATAGCCCTGCCCCACTGATGCCAGTGGAGGAGGTTCTGTAACCCAATAGCCCTGCCCCCCTGATGCCACTGATGCCACTGGTGGAGGTTCTGTAACCCAATAGTCCTGCCCCGGTGATGCCACTGATGGAGGTTCTGTAACCCAATAGTCCTGCCCCGGTGATGCCACTGATGGAGGTTCTGTAACCCAATAGCCCTGCCTCACTAATGCCACTGGTGGAGGTTCTGTAACCCAATAGCCCTGCCCGACTAATGCCACTGGTGGAGGTTCTGTAACCCAATAGCCCTGCCCGACTAATGCCACTGGTGGAGGTTCTGTAACCCAATAGCCCTGCCCGACTAATGCCACTGGTGGAGGTTCTGTAACCCAATAGTCCTGTCTCACTGATGCCACTGGTGGAGGTTCTGTAACCCAATAGCCCTGCCCGACTAATGCCACTGGTGGAGGTCGTGTGGCCCCACAGGTGGACAGAGGTGATGGAGACTTGTGAATTGATGGCCTCCAGGGCTCCAACAGTTATCAAATTAGCACCTCCGCAGTACAGACCAGACCAGATACAGTCTTTCCAGTTTAAAGTGTGAAAGGCAAAAAGGGGCATAGATTTAACACAGGTAAGCATTCTGACATCCCACGCTAGGGGCAAGATGTGTGTGAGTGTGTGTGTGTGTGTGTGTGTGTGTGAGAGTCCATAAATCAGTGCTGACCTTTCCCCCTGATCTGTCTTGTCCCCCCGGCTCCTCTAGGGCGGTGTGTGTGTGTGTGTGTGTGTGTGTGTGTGGTGACTGTTTCACATTGGCTACACAAAACAGGGGAAATGATACACCCTCGGTGCTATTCTGCACTCCAAGCGGCTTTGTTTAGGTGATGAAGGGGCTGCTAAACTACCGCAGTGCTATGGGAGGAAGCCTTCAAATGACCCTACGGTGTGTGTGTGTGTGTGTGTGTGTGTTCCTGTCACACACCTGAACAGGCCACTCTTCTCTAGTATGTGTTGCTATGACACCTGAACAAGGTTCTGTCAACGGGCGTATCTCTTGTTAAGACAAAGTGACCTCCACCACTTGCACACTTACACACACACACAAACACACACACCCACACACACCAATAGGGGCCAGTTTCCATGGTTCGTATCTCTGATTAGTTCTGATAGATTGGGTCGGCATGGCGCCACACACACACACACACACAGTGACTCTCGAGGAACTTCATGATGAAACGCATGAACGTAACCACACACAGACAGACCCTGTCCTGCTTCATGCTACCCCTTCTCCCAGTCACACACATTTCTCCCCAGCGCTTGAATTTAGACATGCCCTCCACTGCACGTGCTCAGTTGCGACTGTGCGGCATTTGAAGCCATATTTGATATCTGGAAAGGAATATTACCTAAATCAGTCCCATATTTATTATGAAGCCCTGTCTGCACCACCACACCGGGGCAAGTAATGGGGGGTAGGTAATAGGCGTGGCAATTAGATGGCGAGGGGGGCAGAATGAGAGGGGTATCATGGTTCTTGGTGAAAGGGCTGGATTGGTTACCTGTGGTGGGGTTTTGTTTCCCAGACTCCGTAGGTGTCAGAGTGGATTAAAGTGGCCGAGGTGGAGCGGAGACAGATGTCCACTGCAGAGCTGCTGCTTCTGGGCTTTCCTATAGAGCAGGTAGTGGCAGTGCTAGGGAAGTAGCCAAGCGCAGCCTTACAATAAGTGGGCTATTTTGTGCGTGAGGGATAATGGGTGTGCGTGTGTGTGTGTGTGTCTGTGTGTGTGTCTGTGGGTGTGCGTGTGTGTGTCTGTGGGTGTGAGTGGGTGTGCGTGTGTGTTCGTGTGTGTGTGTGTGTG
>NC_084996.1:23258082-23260582 GCF_963854185.1 Sardina pilchardus | reverse complement strand
AAACTAGCAAGCGCACACACACACACACACACACACACATGCACACACACACACACACACACACACACACACACACACACACACACACACACACACACACACACACACACACACACACGCACGCACACACACATGCACACACACACACACACACACACACACACACACACACACACACACACACACACTGTATTATTGATTGCGTCTCCTGTCAGCAGGGGGTAGGGGGAGGCTCTGATCTCTCCAGCTGCTGTTTTGCTCTCATTTGCTAGACAGTTGCTCCTCTCACTGCTAATTACTTCACAGAAAACAACCGTCTGTGTGCGTGTGTGCGTGTGTGCGTGTGTGTGTGTGTGTGTGTGTGCGTGTGTGTGTGTGTGTGTGTGTGTTTCTCCACAGGGAGTCTCAAAGTCCTTTAAAAGGAAGGGAATGAGGTGAAGACGGAAGACAGTCAAATTTACGCCTCCCACCGGCAATTCAGGATCATAATTGTGTGTGTGTGTGTGTGTGTGTGTGTGTGAAAGAGAGAGAGAGAGAGAGGTTTGTGTGTGTGTATGTGTGTGTGTGTGTGTGTGTATGTGTGTGTGTGTGTGTGTGTGTGTGTGTGTGTGTGTGTGTGCGTGCGTGCGTGCGTGCGTGCGTGCGTGCGCGTGTGTGTGTGTGTGTGTGCGTGCGTCCGTGTGTGTGTGTGTGTGTGTGTGTGTGTGTGTGTGTGCATGTACAGTATGATCAAATATGATCACTCATTGGAAATTAAATTTGATTAAAGTTGATTCAGTGACAATGTAATTTACTGTTTCCATTTAGAGACTACTGCAAATATGAGTTAATCTCAGAAGCTTACTTCCAGACAATGCGTACTCTTTGAGCAGCAGAGTTTACTACAGTAACACACTGCCATCACTGCCGCTGGCATGAGGAGAATGTTTCTGATTTTGGATTGCACTGTAGATATATAGTATGCACATGTGTGTGTACATGTGTGCATGTATGGGAGTGAGTGTGTTTGTACTGTATGTGTCTCATGTGTGTGTGTGTGTGTGTGTGTGAGTGTGGGGGCGATGTGGGCTCTATTTTGGCAACAGAAGCACAGCGCAAAGTGGTGTAAAATGCAACACAAGGCTTACTCTTATCTTACACTAAGTGGCAAATTTTGCACCACTTTGATTAAAGCAACACTAAAGACTTTTTTCGGAACTTACAGTAATGTTTCCAAAATCATTTCAGGGGTTCATCAACTCATGACAGGGTGAACGGCTCTGCATTCACTTTGCAGCCCTCTATCAGCTATAACCGCACTACAGTATGTAACTTTACCAGACCGGGTGGTGTACCTGTGCGTGCAACAGATGAAAAGTGCTTTAGGCGGGGATCACATTAGCCAGCGGCAAGCGGCAGCGGCAAGCGTAACGCAACGCTCAGACCATAATAATAAATCTAAACATTCTATCTCGTTCCTAAGTTCAATCTTTGTTGCTACGTCCTAAGACGAATCTGATTGGTTAAAATACCTAAACATTCCAAAACTGATTGTGACTAGCCGAGCGTTGCACTTCAAAGTTGAACCAAGTCCAACTCACTGTTTGCTCAACGCTAGCTTTACGTCAGCATTGTCACCGTTCCGCTGCCGAACCATAGAGAACAATAGGAAACCTGCCGCTTGCCGCTGGCTAGTGTGATCCCCGCCTAAGTGTGCTTTCGATGGCAACCCATCAGTCAATAGCAAAAGTAATTAACTGTGCTGAACTGTTTTGTTGTTGACTATGACATCAAGGTGAGATTAGTTTCACTTTGTCTATGAGTTCAAATATGAGTCCAAATGCATGTAGGCTATACTCTGCTAGTCACAAACAGGTTTTAGTGGAATCAGATTACTTCAGATGTGCCGCTGACTATCAAAACACCGATGCACTGTTTGTAGTTGTGCTGCTGTGCTTGCTGTTACATAATGACAGATGTCATTCTCACTGGTTTGGGCCAAAACACACCTATGACTGATGTATTGTCCGTTCATGCCACCTGGGAATATCTGGGACCGCCCCCGAGATTACGTATGTGGTTTGGCGTCGGAATGTGTGAAAAATGTGGATGCCACAACAAAGGTGAGTCTGGCACACTCACTAATCTTAAATAAACAACTGTGTTTGCTTAATCATCTGGTGCTACTGTACACTGCCTGGTGAGGACACATGAAACAGCTGTCGAGGAATACATCGTATCCGCGGTAAAAAATGGTGCCCATCTTCCACACGGACAAATTTGATGTGTATGTGTGTGTGTGTGTGTGTGTTTGCTCAATGGCTCATGTGTTTGTGTGTGTGTGTGTGTGTGTTTGAGTGTGTGCAAGTCTGTGTGTGCTAGTCTGTGTGTGTGTGTGTGTGTGTGTGTGTGTGTGTGTGTGTGTGTGTGTGTGTGTGTGTGTGTACTCACTGTCCGGGCATGGCGTGCACACTGTCTGGTCTGGGCCGCACTCTTTCAGGACGCCTTCTCCAGGCTGGCA
>NC_084996.1:23248082-23255582 GCF_963854185.1 Sardina pilchardus | reverse complement strand
ACATTAATTAAATATCAAGTGTTTTCCGTGTGTATATATTTAACCAACAGCATAAAATAGCAGAATATCCTCACGTTTTCAGTAGGCTAGCCTACCGCTGTTCCAGAAATCACAAATAAGAAGGTATTCCTTCGATTTCTGTTCATTTTAGCAGATTCTAACGTAAGGAGCAAAGATTCTAGAACAGAGTAAGATGGATCACAGGGATAAGCTCCAGCGTCGTCCCAGACGCTGGTTACAGTGCAGTTGATTTGATCCATCTTGGTCCGCTCTAGAGTCTTTTGGTAAGGAGGCAGAACGAGACACCTGTCATACTCGTCATGGGGAGATTCCTTCCAAACGGCCCTATCACAACTTTGAACTGACGTCATTGGGGTGGGTTTCAGCCAGCGCAGTTGCTTAGAAGTAGGGTTGGGTATCGAGAATCGAGAATCGATTGGAACCGGAACCGGCTTTCCGATATACCCGGAATCGTTCAAAAGTTTAAATTTCAATACCTAGTATCGATTCTCAGTACGCTGACCGGAAGAAGAAACCGCTGAACACCAAGAAGAAACATCCACCAGAAGTGTTCGCACAACTGTAACTATATAGCCAATGGACCTTGCCTAAAATTTGTGACAACAGGCCTTACCCTCATAAGTTGCTTGCTTTTTATTGTTTATTTGCTATTCTGCACCAGGTTAGCCGAGTGGGAGCAAAACAACATGTTTAAGTATATGCAGCATCATACACACATGTGTAGCCTAAATGTGTTTTCATGAGGTTTCATTACATTATAATATTTATATTCAAGTTAAAATTGATGGAGAAGGTCAGACTATTTCATTCAGAAAGACCCTTAGCTAGCTTATTAAAATACTGGTGTCCTAAACTTTTTGACCCTGCCTCTTAAAAGAATCGGAATCGAGAATCGGTAGGAACCGGAATCGAAACAACGAATCAGAATCGGAACCGGAATCGTTCAAATTCAAACGATACTCAACCCTACTTAGAAGACAACTGCGCTGGCTTAAGCTAGACGCAGACGTCCGTGATATTTTAAGGACATGTGACATGATGTCACGGTGGTAATTCCCACCGCGACTGCAAGAAGTCGGACATGATTTCTAACCAGTTTGCATTTCGTCTGTCCCAGTATGCACTGTGTTTAACCCAGCATGCATCACATCAAGTCAGATCTGCGCAGATTTTCGTGAAGTCAAACCCACCTATTGCTTACACCTAACAGGAAGTGACATCACAGTTGTTGGCTATGTGGAGGAAGCCCATCAAATGACTGAAGGTCGAGCTGAAGGTCATGGAGTCAGAGAGCGAGCAAGAGACCAGTCTTAACATGCAGCGCTGTCAAGCCTGCTGCCAACACCATATCAACAGCACAGTGAGTGGAGCAATATACATTTTTGCACTGAAATGCAAGAAGAAGAGAAACAAGCCGCAAGGAATGCTTTCAAAAGCTGCGGAGTATTATTACCAAACCATTAAGCGTTCAACAGATCAGCATGTCAAGGAGCTATTAGCTAGCTAGCGATCAGCTGACGCTAGCCATGTGCATATCACACAAGGGACGTGAAAAGAGTTCACACAAGTGCAGCTCTAAAGTGCCAGAGCTCTACAGTGCCAGAGCCTCTCTCTGAAGAGCCCCCTCTACTGCAGCAGATAAGGCCAGCGTAATCAGCAGCACGTTGATGCACTGAGAGCACACTGTAGGTGCTCAGGGTCCTGTGTGCTCGTCACGGCTTACAGAGCGCAGGATCCCAGGGGTTACTGCTACAGCCAGCACCGCCATGATAATCCAGTCCATACTATGATAATCCAGTCCATACTCAAGCTCCCATGAGATCACACAGTCCAACACCGCCATGATAATCCAGTCCATACTCAAGCTCCCATGAGATCACACAGGCCAGCAAGAGAGTGAATGGCAGTACAATGTCCACATGTATGGATAGTTTGGCTATGTGTGGCACTGTGCAATCCTACTTCAACTCCCTTCATTACTGCCAACTGTTTATCTACCGCTCCTTGCACTACTGCAACTGTGGCAACAGAATTTCCCTATATTGCAAAGTATATGTGTCAACAACACTTGACACTTGAAACTTGAAAACACAGCACAGCTCATTCACCCTCCACGGAGGATGACAGATCCAGAGACAAGACATAGACATAGACAATACACAATCTCTTGTGATACCCTCGCACTTTAGCCTGGGCTGTGTGTGGCCTTACGCTTCTGCACCACAGGGTTGACATTGTTGCCAGATTAGGTGGGTGCCCGCCCAATTGGGCTTCTTTGGACTTCTTTGGGCTGGAGGAAAATAAGCTTTAGTTAGGCAAATAAAATGTTGAGTTAAATGGATCTCTATAACAAAATCGTTGTTGGGGCGTTTTTTGCTGAAGAGCGCGGGTTTTTGAACGTGATTTGGGCAGAAATCACTCAGCCCAATCTGGCAACACAGAAGGTTGAACACATTAGCTGGTCCCAATAAGAAGTGGCTGTCTGGAGCATAACCTTTACTTCAATAGACAACACTATCATAACCGCCACCACATTTCCAATGCCGCATTTTAGTCTAAAACACACCAGAGGGTTGCACACATTAGGTTTCGTAATCAACACCACATTTATACTTTGATCTCTAACTTGCTGAACGCCGCAAACGTTACCTAAAACAGGTGAGACGTGTGTATCTGACGCTGCCTCTAGGCTTTCCTTCAGGCTACACAACGCACTGCGCTGCATTCCCCTATGACACGCCGCGACCTTCATGTACGGCTCCCAGCCTTTAAAATTGACCTCTGACCCCGCCCAGATGTGGCTCATGTAGGCAGACACATACTTTTCGGAGTGTGTAGGAGGGGCAGGAGCCTGGGGTTCACCTCTGGGTTTGACCCCTTCACATTTCCCCGTATCAGGAGAACGCCAGCCATATCAGACATATATGGAGTCTGGTGTGAGTGTGCACGTGTGTCTGATATAGCTGCTGTGGGTGTGTATGTGTGTGAGTGTGTATGGATGTCTGATATAGCTGGTGTGAGTGTGTATGTGTGTGAGTGTGTATGTGTGTCTGATATAGCTGGTGTGAGTGTGTATGGATGTCTATATGACTGAAGTGAGTGTGTATGTGTGTGAGTGTGTATGTGTGTCTGATATAGCTGGTGTGAGTGTGTGTGTGTGTGTGTGTCTGTCTGTGAGTGTGTAGGGATGTCTATATACAGCGCCCTCCACAATTATTGGCACCCCTGGTTAAGATGTGTTCTTTAGCTTCTAATAAATTATTTTTTTTTCCAAATAATATAGGACCACAATGAAAAAAAAGCGTAAAATCCAACCTTTAATACAAGTGCATTTATTTAGAAGGGAAAAAATCCCACATTAAGAAATAATTATTCTTCATAAAATCACCTGTTCCACAATTATTGGCACCCCTAACAATTCCTAGGAAATAAATGTAATTAAAGTATTTCTGTCATTTCTACAGTAGTTTACAAAGTCAATCAGAGTATGTAGGAACATTTAGTAATTCTTAACATCCTGTTTCCCTGGGCTATCAATATGACGTGACACAGAGGCCATTTCTCTTCAACATGGGAAAGACAAAGGAACACACTATTCAAGTAAGGCAGATGTGTGTCGACCTTCACAAGTAAGGCAATTGCTATAAGAAAATAGCCACTCGCACACCTGCCCATATCTATGGTCAGAGGAATCGTTAAAAAGTTTAAAACAACTGGAACAGTGGTAAACAAGCCTGGAAGAGGACGCATGTTTATTTTGCCACCACGCACAGTGAGGAGGATGGTAAGAGAAAATAAAAAATCTCCAAAACTCACTGTTACAGAATTGCATCAAATGGTTGCATCTTGGGGTCACAAAGTCTCCAAAACAACCATCAGTCACTATCTACATGCCAACAATTTGTTTGGGAGGCATGCAGGGAAAACAACCTTTCTCACTCAAAATCATAAGCACAAACGTCTGGAGCGGTACTGGGCCTTCAACTGGGACCGTGTGCTTTGGTCAGATGAGACAAAGTTAGACCTTTTTGGCAACAAACACTCTAAGTGGGTCTGGCGTAACAAAAAGATGAGTATGCAGAACAGCACCTCATGCCCACTGTGAAGTATGGGGGAGGATTGGTGATGCTGTGGGCCTGTTTATCTTCCAAAGGGCCTGGGAACCTTGTTAGGGTGCATGGCATCATGAATGCTTTGAAATACCAGGACATTTTAAATTAAAATCTGGTGGCCTCTGCCCGAAAGCTGAAGATGGATCGTCACTGGGTCTTTCAGCAAGATAATGACCCTAAACATATGGCCAAGTCTACACAGAAATGGTTCACCAGACACCGTATCAAGCTCCTACCATGGCCATCTCAGTTCTCAGACCTCAACCCCATTGAAAAACCTGTGTGGTGAGTTGAAGAGGAGAGTGCAGAGGAGAGAACCCAGGTCGTTGGATGATTTGGAGATTTTGTGCAAAGAGGAATGGTCGAAGATCCCTCTTTCTGTTTTCTCTAATCTTGTGAAACATTATAAGACAAGATTAGGTGCTGTTTTATTAGCAAAAGGGGGTTGTACAAAGCATTTACATCAGGGGTGCCAATAATTGTGGCACACATGATTTGATGTAAAATAATTATTTCTTAATGTGGGATTTTTTTTCCTTCTAAATAAATGCACTTGTATTAAAGGTTGGATTTTACGCTTTTTTTCATTGTGGTCCTATATTATTTGGAAAAAAAATGAATTTATCAGAAGCTAAAGAACACATCTTAACCAGGGGTGCCAATAATTGTGGAGGGCGCTGTAGTTGGAGTGTGTATAGATGTCTATGTGACTGGTGTTAGTGTGTGTGTATGTGTGTGTCTATATGGCTGGTGTTAGTGTGTATGTGTGTCAAATAAAGCTGGTGTGTGTGTGTGTACTGTATGTGTGTGAGGAGACAGACATTCACACCAGACATGCCACACATCCATACACACTCACACCATGCATGCAAGACATCCTTAGAAGCAGATCAGTCAATAAACTACCCTGTGACCTCTTGGAAGAGACACCTGACAGATCTGAGCCAATTCAGCACCCACCGTACCAACATCAGATCCAAGCCAATTCAGTACTTTACTAACATCAGATCCGAGCCAATTCAGCACCCACCGTACTAACATCAGATCTGAGCCAATTCAGTACTTTTCTAACATCAGATCCAAGCCAATTCAGTACTGGAGGGGATCAGCCTGGGTCCCAGAGATTGCTGTGATAACAGAATATATATATAGAGAGAGAGAGAGAGAAAGAGAGAAAGAGAGAAAGAGAGAGAGAGAAACAGACAGAGACAGAGAGAGACAGAGAGAGAGAGAGAAAGAGAGACAGAGAGAGAGAGAGACAGAGAGAGAGAGAGAGAGAGAGAGAGACAGAGAGAGAGAGAGAGAGAGAGAGAGACAGAGAGAGAGAGAGAGAGAGAGAGAGAGAGCCTATAGGCACTGAGAGGAGCCGTGTCATGGCACTCAGCGCTGCGCTGCATCACGCTATATGAATGATTAATGGCGCTCCATATGACACATTAACATCAACATCGTCAGTTGAGATGTGCAGCTCCCGCAGGCCCAGCCCAGAGCACTGAGTACGCTCTCACACTGAGTACGCTCTCACAGCCCCACTGAATACACTCTCACACTGAGTACGCTCTCACAGCCCCACTGAGTACACTCTCACACTGAGTACACTCTCACACTGAGTACGCTCTCACACTGAGTATGCTCTCACACTGAGTACGCTCTCACACTGAGTACACTCTCACACTGAGTACGCTCTCACACTGAGTACACTCTCACACTGAGTAGTACGCTCTCACAGCCCCACTGAGTACGCTCTCACACTGAGTACACTCTCACAGCCCCACTGAATACGCTCTCACACTGAGTACGCTCTCACAGCCCCACTGAGTACACTCTCACACTGAGTACACTCTCACACTGAGTACGCTCTCACACTGAGTATGCTCTCACACTGAGTACGCTCTCACACTGAGTACACTCTCACACTGAGTACGCTCTCACACTGAATACACTCTCACACTGAGTAGTACGCTCTCACAGCCCCACTGAGTACGCTCTCACACTGTTTACACTCTCACACTGAGTACGCTCTCACACTGAGTACACTCTCACATTGAGTACACTCTGACAGCCCCACTGAGTACACTCTCACAGCCCCACTGAGTACGCTCTCACACTGAGTACACTCTCACACTGAGTATGCTCTCACACTGAGTACACTCTCACAGCCCCACTGAGTACGCTCTCACACTGAGTACACTCCCACAGCCCCACTGAGTACACTCTCACATTGAGTACACTCTGACAGCCCCACTGAGTACACTCTCACAGCCCCACTGAGTACGCTCTCACACTGAGTACACTCTCACAGCCCCACTGAGTACGCTCTCACACTGAGTACACTCTCACACTGAGTACACTCTCACACTGAGTATGCTCTCACACTGAGTACACTCTCACAGCCCCACTGAGTGCGCTCTCACACTGAGTACACTCCCACAGCCCCACTGATACCTCGTTTCGACCGCAGCGGTGCCGGTGCTGGTGCCGCGCCGGTGCCCAATCTCGAACTGGTTCTGCGTGTTTCGACCGAACAATAACAGGTGCTGGTGCCAAAAAGCCAGCACCGGCACGGCACCGTGAAATTGCTGGTCCCAGAGTTGGGGCCGTTACGTAATAAGGGTCGTGGCACCATGGCAACAGTAAATATACTGAACTGTCGTTTAAAAATGAGCGTAGCACTCTAGAATCTTTGGTTATGACGTTAGCAAAAGCCGACGTTAAACTAAATTAGCCTACGTAAGCTAGCAGGCTAACGGTATAAAATAGTTTCACTGACAGCTAATATCTCAGACCAGACGTTATTAGTGGGTACAACAATGGTATAACCAGATAGTAAATCGTTTATTTTCAATCTACTTTAAACAAATCCAAGCTAAATAACGTCACACAAATGACATTTCAACCGATTCAGCAGTCATTTACCGATATCGGCAGCCATGTTTTTTTTTTGTTTTCACAGCTGATTCAGACGTGCGTCGGCATAGTAACACTCCACTCTAGTAACATTCTGCTCAGTGCTGAACCCTATGGAAATGCGTGCCGGTGCTGGTGCCGGTGCTTTACCAGAACCAGCTCAACGTCAGCACCGGCACCAGCACCGGCACAGCCCTGGTCGAAAAGAGATATGAGTACGCTCTCACACTGAGTACACTCCCACAGCCCCACTGAGTACACTCTCACACTGAGTACACTCTCACACTGAGTACACTCCCACGCTGAGTACCACAGGACCACAAGACTCAGGTGAGTACCACAGGACCACAAGACTCAGGTGAGCCTCAGCACCTGCGCCGCTGTGTGAGGCCTCGAGACGACGGCGGGGAGTGACATCAGAGACTGGTACGGAGTCAGAGGAGTGTGGTGGCAGCCAGGA
>NC_084996.1:23235582-23245582 GCF_963854185.1 Sardina pilchardus | reverse complement strand
TGCCCTTGTTTGAAGTGGTTCCTCCACTCAGGGCAGTGGGTCTCTTAACCCAGTCGTGTCAGCCTGTGTTGGGTAAATACTGAGAGCTCGTCAGCGCTGACAATACCAAGCTCCTCTCACACAGTCCCCACTACACACACCTTTAGCCGTTACACGGTCCCCACTACACACACCTTTAGCCGTTACACGGTCCCCACTACACACACCTTTAGCCATTACACGGTCCCCACTACCCACACCTTTAGCCGTTACACGGTCCCCACTGCACACACCTTTAGCCGTTACACGGTCCCCATACACACACCTTTAGCCGTTACACTTACACTATATGCAACACTATGGGCGCGGATTGAGCATTCGGTCCCCACTACACACACCTTTAGCCTATACACTTACTGTTCACTATTCAACACTATGGGCATGGATTGAGCATTGGGTCCCCACTACACACACCTTTAGCCGTTACACTTACACTATGCAACACTATGGGCATGGATTGAGCATTCGGTTTCTTGGTGTTTTAAGCCCTCAACATTGTCTTCAAGGTAACACTGCCTGGAAAGCGCTGGCAGGTTAAACACGGGTCAAGATTACGGTTAGGGTTAGGATTAAGTGCCTTTAAGTCCACTGTGGCAGTGCTGACTGGAAGACAATGTTCGGGCTCAAAACAACCTCGAGCATGTATTCCACTGACCAACTACTGGTCACTACTGTGGCACTAGTCATTTGACCACATATCTTGCGTTCCTCTATCTGTGCCTCTGGTGGTCAACCAGGACCATTTTATCTTATGTGTCTGACATCCACAGGCCAAGTCTGGGCTGCTGCATGCCATTTCACTTCTGTTGGGTCACAGGCTGAGATTTGGTAATAACATCAGAGTGAGTGTGGCTGAAAGGCAGCCAAGCTGCATTTTTTGTTTAGGGGCATTGCAATTAAATAGTAAACCTTTCCATCCTGTGACTGTTACTTTCTCTATGACAGAAGCCAACAGCCAACTTTCCAACTGTTGGGGAAGAATGTGTTGTTAAGAACAACAGATTTAAAAGTGACGTGCAGAGAAGAGAAAATAATATATTTGAATATGAGAGCACCGATGTCTTCATAAGCTACAAGAAATATATATTTCACTGCCGAGGGATCAATCTTCACAAAAGAGGAGAGGAGAGAAAGAGAGAGGGATATGGAGACAGAGAGGGAGCTGGATTCATGCCGTATTAATATTGCATGGAGCGCTTACACAGCAATCGATTCGTTGAGCACGCATATTGTCCAATGGCAATGTTCGCTTCCAGTTCTCAGAAGTTACCATAACCGATAAGTGACGTATAGGGAGAATACAGCGCACCTTTCACAAATTATGAGTAAGACCAGACACTTTGGGACAAGCTACGGTAAGAGAGACCGGCGGTGAGCTGGGTGGCGGAGAGTGTCCCGTCCTGACGTTGTTATTGTCAAGCAGCTCGGGGCGAAGTGGAGATGGGTGTAGCTGCGCGCGGGGAGTCAGCAGCTACGGGAACGATGCGCCAGGGGCAGCGGATGTGCACGCGATAGCCATCTCCTCCTGCGCACGACATGATGCGGTTACGGCGACAAATTGCACCAAACCAAGCCCTCAAAAGCAATCCAAATCAAATCAAGAGAAACAAAACCCCCTCATGCCGCATTATTGAATTAATGATGCACTATATGTAAGGAAGTGGACCCGTGGCCTTAGCCAGCGTGACAGTCAACTCAACTCAACTCAACTCACACTATTATCATTTATTGTGGATGTGACGAAGGCTGGTAAGGTGGTACGCCACGGGGAAAGTGCAACTCGATACTTGCTTAGACAGTGTTGAGTTGAGATGCGAGTCACACCTTCTCCAAATCACTTCCCACACTTCAACTACACTCGTCTGTGAGTATGTAGAAAGCCTTCTCAAACACGTGTACTGGGGCAACCGGGGAAAGATATACATAAACATGCATATACGCGGTACTCACCGTTCCAAATAATACTGTGAAGATCAGAGCAATCATCTTGAGTCTTGCGCTCTGGGTTATTTTCTGTTCGCTACGAAATCTGGCTTGCTATAGTGTACTTTTAAATGCGACAAAGTTTGCTTTAGTATTTGACTATTTGTTAAAGCGTGAGTCGTGTAAAATAACCATCACCCCAGACGGTCGTCTCATGTAGACTACGTTAAACGATCAAATATCCTCATGCGTCCTGTACTCCTCTGTCGCGTTAGGTTCCAAAAACTGTTGAAAAAGATGATCGGAGTTGTCGCCGTGTTTCTCTCCTCTAGCCCCCCTGCGTAAAAAAAAAAGCCTGCTTCGCTTTGCGTTGTGTGTAGTCCACTTGAGCGTGAGTTGTGAGCTACACCCGGTAGTCCGGAGCGCGTATAGCGAGAAGGCGTAGTGCGTTTGTGTCTCCTCTCCTGCAACAAGACGCGTCTCACATGACAGATCCGCAGAACTGACGGGCTGCGAGCGAGCGAGCGACCGGCCAACCCCCCCCGCCCCCACCCACGCCCCTGACCCATTCAGCAACCTGCGCGCATTACTAACCAACTTGGCTCTAGCACCCCAACATTATTGGATTTTCCCGCACGCCAGGACACCAAACTCAATTTATTCAGATCCGCTTCTTGTATTGTTTTGCGTTTACCAATCCAAGTTTGTTTTTTTCAGTTCAGCGTGGGATAGGACATCAACTCTCATGCAACAGCAATAACACAACAACATTGAGTTTTGCGAGTCGTGTTGTGCCACACCACCGCCATTAAATACAAGGAGACAAAAAGAAGATAGCAATGGCACGGCTGGGCGTTAAATCACTGGGGGGACAGATGCCCTGCGAAACGCATCACCCTTTGAAGTGACACATAATTGTTACTCCGTGTAATGAGAAACACGTTGGTTTCTGCTGCGGGGCATCGACATGAAGCTGAAGTGAATCTGAGACGAGGCTTCACTGCTCCGCTAATTATCCCGTCTAGAGAGCAGATTCTGGCGGTGCGACCGCAACTGCTGTAGGCCAACTTGTAAACTCCGCTCCAGTTGTACTGCATTTACCCAGTCGGCCACAAGAGGGCAGCCGTGCATCACCCTTCTAGACTGTACCTCAGCCGCTCCAGTGTCCGAATATGCCACAACAGGCAAAGGAGAGAGAGGGACTGTCCATTCCCCAAATTCATCTGTAACATAAGTCCACCCGTAACGACCCATCTAAAGCAGTGTTTCGGTGGCACTAGTTATCTCTACCCTGATGTTTGCGGCTCTTTTATATTTTCATTCAGTGATCTGATACACACAGTAAACCGATATTTGCATTCAGTCGAAGTAAACCGATATTTGCATTCAAAGGCCTATCCTCTTTATGCAGTTTTCAGGGAGAAGCCAACAACAACGTTCATCAATTACAATAAGTCAGTGTTGTGTTGTGTGTGTGTGTGTGTGGTGTGTGTGTGTGTGTGTGGTGTGTGTGTGTGTGTGTGTGTGTGTGTGTGTGAAGGAGGATGCAACAGGATATGTTTTAAAATGGTGGCTCTCGTGTTTTCGTCTGTGCTCTTGTATAAATGCTTCAGCCTCATCCTGCATCGATCTCCCAGACCCACTGAGGGAGAGCAGTCAGCCATCCCATAAATGGCATCAACACCATCTCTCTCTCTTTTCCTTCCAGTCATCCTCTCTCTCTCTCTTTTCTCTCTCTTTATCTCTCTCTTGCTCTCTCTCTCTCACTCTCTTTCACACACACAACACACACACACACACACACACTGGCATGCTACCCCCTTAAGCAGTGTTGCCTCTCTTATGTCTTTCCCATGTCCTTTCCCCGACACACACACATACACACACACACACACACACACACGTAGATTCCCCCCCGCCTGTTCCTCCCCCTAATCCAGATCAGTGTCTGTGCTCTAGACACCCCCTGCAGGATTACTGTATTGGTTTTCAATCCCATATTGATGATTTGACCATGCCCCCTTACCCCCCCCCCCCCCCCCCACATACACACACACACACACACACACACACACACACACACACAGCATAGACACACACACACACACACACACACACACACACACACACACACACACACACACACACACACAGTCAGTCACACACACACACACACACACACACACACAGACACACACACACACACACACACACACACACACACACACACACACACACACACACACACACACACACACACACATACACACACTCTCACACACACTCACACACACACCACCCCCACCCCTCACCCCTCTGATGCTGCCTGAGTTGTCTGGGCAGAGTGTGGGGGCTTAGACGAGCAGTGGTCATCAGGGCTCTGCCTGGTCAATACTGGACATATGTGGACATTCCCACCACACTGCTGCTCTGCTGTATGGGGGTCTGGGGGCTGGATAGGAGTGACGGGGGGAGGGGGCATCTGACCATCCTCGGTCCCTTAATGCCCCAGGCCAGCTCAGCAGAGTATAGGGGGGTATTATGGCCGTTGGCATCTCGGGTGACTGGCAACTATTTCATGAAGAATGGCGTCCAGTAAAAACAGAGTCTTTCAGGGTGGTGGTGGGTAGGGGGTAGAGATATGATTATAGTAGAGATCTGCTTATATGAGAAATATCTCTAAGGGGGGAGAGATCTGCTTTAGCTTGTCATTTTGGATTCAAGACTTTTATCATCTGATACAAGTCAAGCATGAAAGCACGTGTGTGTCTATTATTTTATTTATTTAGTTTATTTTTACAGTTTGTAACGAAGCATTACACAGTGTTTTACCCAAACAAACATCATAGCAACATGACACAAATCCAACAGAATCGCTAATAGACAAAGCATAAACTTTCATTTTCTGATATGTGTCTAGGCATGTGTGTGTGTTATTTTAAAAAGTGGCACTTTTCTCTGCCAGTTATGGGTTTGTATTTGCTTACTGCCGGGAGCAGGGGTGGAGAGGGAACACACACATTTGAGGCCGTTTATGTAAACACACACACACGATCACACACCACACCATGTTCACCCACACACACACACACACACACACACACACACACACAGACATAAACACATGCTCACACACACACACACTTACATGCACACAGACATAAACACATGAACACACACACGCGCGCTCGCGCACAAATACACACACACACACACACACACACACACACACACTCATGAAGGAAGGGAAGTGTAAGAGATAATGATCTGGTGTCACCTGTCACAAATATCTACCTGTGTCACTACCCACCCATCCCAATCCTTGACCTTTGCCCAAAGGACTCAACAGTGACCTTTGACCCTTGCCCTTTGCCCTTGCAGCCAGGCCTGAGCTGCTCCTCTGGAGCCTGCTGCCTCTCAGGGATGAAGGGATGAGGCCCGGACACAACGGAGGAGTGTGTGAAAGAGGCAGACTATAGGAGGAGAAGATGCTGTCACTGCTCATCTTCCACAGGCTACTGTACACAACTCACCCAGCAGCACCTGCTCCTACCAAGGCTGAGAGCCCACCTCCTCTGACCATTTACACTCTTTATTACCTTTGTTTTCATCTGGGTCGGTCTATCTGTCTGTCTGTCTGTCTGTCTGTCTGTCTGTCTGTCTGTTTGTTAGTTTGTTCGCAAGATAACTCAAAAAGTTCTGGATGGATTTCGACGAAATTTTCAGTGAATGTCCCAAGGAAGAAACGATTACATTTTGGGGGTGATCCATATCACCGTCTGGATCCAGGAAGTGGTCTGCGTTCTCAGAGTGCTTTTCTAGTTAATATATTCTATTTCGTTCTAAAGGTCAACACCCACTGGCAGCAACTGACGCACATCAAGTGACTCTAACATTTAGAACTCAATTATCTTTAACGGAGCAAAGCCTTCTGGGCCATCTGATGTGTGTCAATAGCAAATCTTGAGTGTCAAATCCATAGATGGCAATGTAATCACCAGTGTACATAAAGTTCTAGAGCTCTGTAAAGTGTGTATTAGTTTTGATAGTACATAAAGTTCTAGAGCTCTGTAAAGTGTGTATTTGTTTTGATAGTGCATAAAGTTCTAGAGCTCTGTAAAGTGTGTTGTTTTGATAGAGTTCTCAAGTTCTGTAAATTGTGTATTTGTTTTGATAGTGCATAAAGTTCTAGAGTTCTGTAAAGTGTGTTGTTATGATAGAGTTCTAGAGCTCTGTAAAGTGTGTTGTTTTGATAGAGAGTGCTAGAACTAGAGCTCTGTAAAGAGAGTTGTTATGATAGAGTTCTAGAGCTCTGTAAAGTGTGTTGTTTGGATAGAGAGTTCTAGAGCTCTGTAAAGTGTGTTGTTTGGATAGAGTTCTAGAGTTCTGTAAAGTGTGTGTTTGTGACATTAAGCCAAACATGCATAACTGTGTTGTGTGCGACTTAAAAGAAACATCCTTTGTTGTGAAGAGGAAGATGTCACTTAAGAATGTGTGCTCTGGTCTCAGTACGTACACTCTCCAGTTCAACCTCTTGGAGCCACATACTTGTGCACGCACACACACACACACACACACACAGACACACAGACACACACACACACACACACACACACACACACACACACGGTCGAGCCTTAGAGAGAGCCAAACACACATGCACACACACACACACACACACACACACACACACACACACTCCCTCTCTCTCTCTCCAGCGTTCACAGTGCCACAATAAAAGCCAGGGGTCAGAGCCCACCAAAGGCAGAGTTGGGCAATGTGTGTGTGAGTGTGTGTGAGTGTGTGTGTGTGTGTGTGTGTGTGTGTGTGTGTGTGTGTGTGTGTGTGTGTGTGTGTGTGTGTGTGTGTGTGTGTGTGTGTGTGTGTGTGTGTGTGTGTGTGTGTGTGTGTGTGTGTGTGTGTGTGTGTGTGTGTGTGTGTGTGTGTGTGTGTGTGTGTGTGTGTGATATTTAGGCCACTTGACTCTGACAAAGAGGGGGGTTATGAAGAGACTGGGGACCAGACAATCATCTGCATTCACTGACCCAGTGAGCTGGGAGTCCAACACATACACACACACACACACACACACACACACACACACACACACACACACACCCCAGGCAGTACGGAGTCATGCCTGTGTGACTGCAAACAGGCGCTGTACTCACACACACACACACACACACACACGCACACAAACACACACGCGCACACGTACAGACATGCATAAGCACACAAATGCGTAGAGTTATTCACAGTATACGTGTGTACACAGTTGCACACGTATATACTGGATGTGAAAGACAGCCAAGACACAGGCATGCAAGTTAATATCTAAAACACAGTTATAAACATCACACAGACTCATCTCAAATCACACACTCAGCAAGTTAATATCTAAAACACACAGTTATAACCATCACACAGACTCATCTCAAATCACACATTCAGCAAGTTAATATCTAAAACACACAGTTATAACCATCACACAGACTCATCTCAAATCACACACTCAGCAAGTTAATATCTAAAACACACAGTTATAACCATCACACAGACTCATCTCAAATCACACACTCAGCAAGTAATCTGACACACACAAGTAGACAAACAAGACAACCATCACGTTGATAAGAACAGAGAGGCCTTATACGTACAGGGTAGCAGCTTCTGTCAAGTGCCTACAGTCAAGTGTGTGTGTGTGTGTGTGTGTGAGAGAGAGAGAGAGACTGTGTGTCATGTGAGGACACAGTTTTAGGTGAGTAAGTCAAGCAGAGGTGAATAAGACTTGAGAAAGAAGTGAATCAGTGAATGAGAGAGGAGAGGAAAGAGAAAGAAGGGAATCAGTGAATGAGAGAGGAGAGGAAAGAGAAAGAAGTGAATCAGTGAATGAGAGAGGAAAGAGAGAAGGAAGTGAATCAGTGAATGAGAGAGGAGAGGAAAGAGAAAGAAGTGAAGAATGAGGGAAGAATGAGAGAGGGAAGAGAGGAGCAAGTGAAGAATGAGAGAGGGAAGAGAGGAGCAAGTGAAGAATGAGGGAAGAATGAGAGAGGGAAGAGAGGAGCAAGTGAAGAATGAGAGAATAAGGAAGAGAGAGGGCAGAGAGGAGCAAGTGAAGAATGAGAGAATAAGAATGAGAGAGGGAAGAGAGGAACAAGTGAAGAATGAGAGAGGGAAGAGAGGGAAGAGAGGAACAAGTGAAGAATGAGAGAGGGAAGAGAGGAGCAAGTGAAGAATGAGAGAATAAGAATGAGAGAGGGAAGAGAGAAAGAAGTGAAGAATGAGAGAATAAGAATGAGAGGGAAGAGAGGAGCAGCTGTAGTGAGTGCATGATGAAGAGGAGGCAACTCAGAGAGGTGTCGCCCTGTGTTAACATGATTACCCAGCACACAATAATAATAATAATAATAATAATAATATAGATGTTTCACAGATGGTTTCTTGTCTCCATCCATCTCCCTCTCTTCACATTCCTCCCAGATGTGTGTGAATCACTCAGCAGTGTGTGTGTGTGTGTGTGTGTGTGTGTGTGTGTGTGTGTGTGTGCGTGTTTGTGTTGTGCACGTGTGTGTGTGTATGTGACTGTATGTGTGTGTGTGTGTGTGTGTGTGTGTGTGTGTGTGTGTGTGTGTGTGTGTGTGTGTGTGTGTGTGTGTGTGTTTGTGAGTGAGAGAAAGAGAGAGAATGTGGATCACTCAGCAATGAGATCCTCCCTTGGTTTGTGACTCACACTTTTTTCCTTTTTCCCCTTGCGCCTTTTGCCATCATTCAAATGATTGCACGTACCGACAAACACACACACACCTACACAAGCAAACACACACACACACACACACATACACAAAGATACTTGGCAGATATCACACAGCAAATAGTAGTTCTCAAGATGCCGGGATTACCCACACACATAAACACACCTGCAATTATGCTCTTCTATGAAGAAAATAAGTGGTAATAAAATATTTGGTCTTTCCTGAAATGCTTTTCACCCTACTGCAGACAAAAGCAGCGGAAGCATAACACATCTAGGCAGGTTTCTCAAGATGTTTCAAGTCAGCTTTTGAGATTCACCCTTTTTTTCACCCTTAGGGAGTAGATCTCTGTCCCCCATAAAACCCCTATGTGTGAAAAAGAGGAGCAGGACACAGTGCGGCATTGATGCCATCTGATGTCAAAGGTCACTCTGGTGCCAGAGGTCAAGTGCCAACAGTGATGTCATGGGCTCAGAAGCCTAACATTTCTGCGGTCAGTTCTTTGAGGAGCAACAGTGACTGTGTGTGTGTGTGTGTGTGTGTGTGTGTGTGTGTGTGTGTGTGTGTCTGTCTGTCTGTCTGTCTGTCTGTCTGTCTGTCTGTCTGTCTGTCTGTGTGTGTGTGTGTGTGTGTGTGTGTGTGTGTGTGTCTCTCTCTGTGTGTGTGTGTGTGTGTGTGTGTGTGTGTGTGCTTGAATGGTGGCAGTAGGTCGAAGCTTCATCCATATGGCTCAAGTTTCTGGATGCCTGCCTGTGTGTTTTCAATCAAGCAACAATAATTATCACTCTCTGCACACTCATTGGTCAAACCCTTTTATTTTCACACAGGAAGTCCAGCCCCTTGCTAGCTATGTTGTGTTTTCAATACAGTGCTTTACGCCCGGTCACTGGGTATGACATGCAGCACTTAGTGCAATTAGCAGCAATAGCTTGACCTTTACTGCACTCTAGTGGTATTGCCTCATAATTGCAACTTGCAAATACATGTAGTGATAATTCAACATACGCAGTCCTTTGCGTGTTCTGTAGAGTTTTAAATGACCTCACCCTGGCCCCGGCTGTGGATCTTGCTGGGGCACCTACTACACAGTTCACGGGCGACCTGGGTTCGATTCCCGCCACCCCCCATTCACTTCCTGTCACTCTCTACTCTCCTATCATTAAAAGCCCAAGCAAATATATATTTGTTAAAAAATGTCCTCACCGACTGAAAGAAAAATTCAATCTGAAAAACTGTCTAATCTGAGTTTTCACCCATGACTGACCTGAGCCGTGGCCTCGGTG
>NC_084996.1:23225582-23228082 GCF_963854185.1 Sardina pilchardus | reverse complement strand
ACACGTTATGCCTGCACACCGTGCTGACTGATGCTTCGTCAGTTCATTCAGACCAGAGATTCAGTGAAAATGTCTTTTATCTGATGATTGGTGACATCTTCCATCGGTGTGTGTCTTTGGCTTCTGCAGACTCCGGTGAAGTTTCTGGGAGTTTCTTCAGCTGTGTGTGTGTGTGTGTATGAGTGAGTGTTAGGATTCTGCAGTGATGGGGCAGCTGATAGAAATGCATTTGCCTTGGGGGAGGGGTGGGGGGTGGTTGGGACTAGGAGGTGAGGACCAGCGGAGTTATGGATATTAATGAGCAACGGCACATTACATTACATTACATTACATTACATTACATTACAGTACATTTGGCTGACGCTTTTTAACCAAAGCAACTTACAACATGGTAAAAGATTTTATGCTTTTTAAAAGCAATTCTAACACCAATTCTAGGACAATGTAAAAGGGTAGAGTGCCGTAAGAGTGAACAAAGTAGAAAGTGACTAACTAAAGAGTAATATGAAAAAGGTAGAGTGCAGTAGGAATAAGGGCATCAATGAGTGCAGTTGTCCGTAGGGGAGTGCAGTTGGGAATGACCTCCTCCTATACTGATACACGACTGGATAATGATAATGTGCCAAAAGCAGAGAGTTCAGTGAGCCATGCTAGTCATGTGGGCTTTTGAAGGATATGCAAGGTTGCACTAGCAATTGTAAGAGGACTACAGAAATGTTGGTCATTATCTTACTTGATAGTGATATAGTCATGGTGGACCATATTGTATTGCTAACATTGTTATATATGGTATAACAGCTATCATGTACACTGAGACCCAATCATATACAGCACAATTTGTACATTCTGCCATTTGTGAATGTACTGGTTGACTGGATATATGGCTTGGTGTCAGCTTGCATATCCAAAACATGATAGTACTCAGGCACAGGCTATAAGAATTACAGTAAAGTATAAAAACATAGATATGTTTGTATTCATTGCTTATTATATTTCTATAACTCTTCTGGACACCTTCCTCCTTTCAAATATGTAAGACTGCAGACTCGGAACTCTGGGACCGATGGCCCATATTAGATGCTATTCCTACATAGACTCCAGTTTGTGAGGGAAAGATAATGGATCAGGTGAATAGGTGATAGCCAACCCATATGGTATCTGTTTCTCTCTTACTTGAGTTTCATACGGTATGCATCAAAAGGCATCGGAGTTTTGCAACTCCCAGAAAGTGCTCAAATAGACGATGATTTATTGTAGACGATCCACCATCCCCAACCCATCCCTCATCTCTTGAAAGTATACGTGGTTTAGTCATGTCATTGTTGTAGGATACTTCACTGTCCTAACAGCCACTGCAGAATGCATTAAACTTACTTTAGCTAATTGATATGGTTTTATACAGCTGATATAATCAGCCAGCTTTATTTCATTGATATGGCCTTTTACGATTCACTTTTGTGGCGTTAGGGAATGTAGTGTTTCATGGATAGGCTGTGTGAAATGTATAACTTATAAGAAACTGGCACACCAAGCTTGGTATGCCACACATTTAGAGTTTAACAATCGCATAAAAAACAAAAATATGATTTTTTATTTTGATAAATAAAACAGAAAGGAGCTTCATTTCCCCTCGTCCTAGCAGTGGGAGGTTTATCTGGTTGCCTTTGATCTAACCCCCTGGCCATTTGTATCACTCTAGCGGCCAGCGGCCACTGTTTTGGAAACAGCTCTGTGTGTTTTAATAGAAAACAGCCGTATTAAATCATGTCTGGTAAACAGGCGGTCAGAATAAGTGCTTTGTCAATACTGTCAATACCATCACATTTGGGGTTAAAATGTGAGATGACTGATTGTACAGTCACACCACGACAGGGAAGACAACTCTGTACATTTGATACACTTCACACACTTCACATAACACATACAGTCGCACCACGAAAGGGACTACAACTTTGCTCATTTGATCTACTTCACATAACATGCACAGTAACTTTTACGGAGTCATTTTTTTTCTGAGATTATGGTGACGTGTTTTGTGATACTAGATGAAAATGATTGAGGTCAAAACTGGACCGTGGTAAAGTTAGTGTAAAGTTTAACATTCATTTAACATTCAAAATGAAAACAACTGTACATGATGTAGCTTTACCTTATATAGTAGCCTTCAAGGCACGATTTAACATCCAACTTTTTCCTCCTTTTATGATTTTCTTGATTTAAATCTTAAATCCCTTATATGCTCCCTGACCAATTGACCTACAGTAGTCTCATCAAACCAACTGTGCAACATAGACACTATTGTTCCCCACATGCCACAAGGATCTTCTTTGATCTTTCATCTTCTGTTTTTAGATATTTGTTTGCACATTTGGTTTGATGTCAGAAAATCTTAAAAAAAAAAGAAAAGGAAACATTTGAGTTAAAGGCTACCATACGGTTATGGTTATGGGTATAGGATTTAGCTTTTGTCAAAGACACATATAAATAGAAATAGTACAAT
>NC_084996.1:23220582-23223082 GCF_963854185.1 Sardina pilchardus | reverse complement strand
TGTGTGTGTGTGTGTGTGTGTGTGTGTGTTGCAGGCTTACGTGGAGCTGAATGAACTGATGGGTACGCAGGGTCAGGCGGTGTGGCAGGAGACTGCCCGATGGGTGCATGTGTGTGTGTGTGTGTTAATATGTGTGTGTGTGTGTGTGTGTTGCAGGCCTACGTGGAGCTGAATGAACTGATGGGTATGCAGGGGCAGCCGGTGTGGCAGGAGACTGCCCGATGGTCGGGCCACGAGGAGAGCTACGACCCCGAGGCGGGCGGCTGGGGCCAGTCCCACATCTCCTACCTCACCTTCAAGAGCCTCGTCCAGCTGCGCCGTGCCCTCACTACCGGTCAGTGGCTGCAGGGGGCAGCAACGTCCTCACGGCTCTTAAATCCCTTCTCCAGATATCACTATTACAGTAGTCTCTCCTGATCGTCTAACTGAAAGCTCCGTTTCTGTGCATTACTGGTCAAAAATGCTAAAAAATGCTAAAAAATAAAAAGATTTAAAAAAAAAAAAAAAAAACCCTGGCCTCTTCTGTATAATAGCCGCATTATAGAGTAGTGTTTACCATTCAAAAGATTGGGGCCACTTAGGAATGTCCTTGTTTTTCATGAATATTTGAGTCCGATGTTTTAAGTCAAAATCCATTTTCTTTTTTTTTTTTTAGAAAACACAAAAGAAATTTCTAAGTGAGCCTAAACTAGCGAGCATTATTGTACACTGAGATCCATCATCATAAACTTTCTTCCACCTGGCAAACCCGCTCCATCTTCCTCCTCCTGGCGTACATGTGTCCGTGTGTGTGTGTGCGCAGGCGTGGTGGTGCTGGACATGAAGGAGGGAGAGCTGGCGGGCATCATGGAGAAGCTGGTGGACGAGATGGCCAACAAGAAGGCCATCGATCCCGGCAACAAAGATGGCGTCCTAAACGTTCTCCTCCAGGACCGAAGGTACTCCCACTCTGCTGCCACTGTACTGAACTGAACACATTAGTGAGACACAGAGACACACTCACACACAAGGCATTCAGATCTCACACACACAAATATACTCACAAACAAGGCATGCAGATCTCACACACAAATACTCACACACAAGGCTTTCAACTTTCACAAACAGAAATATACTCACACACAAGGCATTCAAATCTCGCACACAGATGGCGTTCAGATCTCACACACACAAATATACTCACACACAAGGCATTAAACTCTCACACACATAAATACTCACACACAAGGAATTCAAATCTCACACACACAGATATACACTCACACAAGGCATTCAACTTTCACACAGAAATATACTCAACCCTCTCACACACAGAAACATACTTACACACAAGAAGTAAAATATTCTGCTGTTGGTAAAATAGAATATTTGCCCACACATACGATGTCACTCACATCACTGTAGCAGTTTGCAAAATCTGCCTCTAACTCCAGTTCTGACTTCTACTGTATATAAACGACATATCGATATAAATGCTACAAACACTCCTTTCAGCAGCCCTCCACAAGAGACACAACCTCTAACGGCGGAAAACGAGATGAAGACTTACTCCGTGGCTGACAGGGTGAGAGAATCAGAAATCAGCAATCAGCACAATCATTAGTCTGATGCTGCGTGAGCGTCCTTAACCATTTCAGCCCCATTTGTAATGTGATATATTGTCATATAATAAGACCACAGCTTGTCTGATTTGTCTTTCTACACAGAGAGACACGTCTGAGAACAGGGAGGCATCCATGGTGCTTGTTGGTGAGTCAAAATTATATGTGACGCGTGTGTGTGTGTGTGTGTGTGTGTGTGCATTCATGTGTGTGTTTGTGTGCATGTGTGTGTGTGTGTGTGTGGGGGGGGGGGGGGGGGGGGGGGTGCGTGTAATAGTGTGTTTCCATACAATATTTGTGTGTGTGTAATAGTGTGTTTCCATACAGTATTTGTGTGTGTGTGTGTGTGTGTGTGTGTATGTGTGTGTGTGTGTAATAGTGAGTTTCCATACAGTATGTGTGTGTGTATGCCGCAGGTGCTCTGGACATCCTGGAGCGCCCCCTGGTGGCGTTTGTACGTCTGCAGGAGGCGGTGGTGCTGGACGCGGCGCTGGAGGCTCCGGTGCCGGTGCGCTTCCTGTTCGTGCTGATGGGACCCACCACGAGTGACATCGACTTCCACGAGACCGGACGAGCCATGGCAGCACTTATGGCCGACAGAGTGAGGAGAACACACACACACACACGCACTCACGCATGCACGTGCACACACACACACACACACACACACACACACACACACACACACTCACGCACGCACACATACACACACACACACTGACGCACGCTCACACGCACGCATGCACAGACATACACCCTCCAGGTGTTTAACCAGACTGAAGGTCCCCCCCTCCTCTCCCCTCACACACACGCACACACACACACACACACACACACACACACACACACACACACACACACACACACACACACACACACACACAGATGCACGCGCACAC
>NC_084996.1:23188082-23218082 GCF_963854185.1 Sardina pilchardus | reverse complement strand
TGGCCGCTGTCATCTTCATCTACTTCGCCGCGCTGTCGCCCGCCATCACCTTCGGAGGACTGCTGGGTGAGCGCTGCTTTGTTTGTTTGTTTGTTTGTTTGTTTGTTTGTTTGTTGCCATTGGAGTCTGCTGATCTGATACTTACAAGATTGGGGCTGTTGGAGGGACACTCAGGTCCAGTCAGAACACAAATATAAACACACAAAAATACACATTTAAAGACAGATCAGGAGAGGGATTCATTCCTTAGATTTATGATAAGAACTATACGGTATTTTTTGTATTGTCTTATTGTGACTTACAACTTACAAAAACACATTGACATTTCCACTTGGGATTGATTGAATTATGTATGAATAATTTATAAATTAATTATATAGGCTCAGGCTCTCCTTGTCCCTGGAATGTAATAATGTAACAATATCCACTGCTGATTGGTAGATGTGTTTGTGACTGACGCCTAATTGCTCCAATGGTGTTGTGCCTGTGGCGTGTGGCCCCTCCTCTGCCTGCAGCTGATAAGGTGGAGAACATGATGGGCGTGCCGGAGCTGCTGATCTCCACGTCGGTGCAGGGCATCATCTTCTGCCTGGTGGCCGCGCAGCCCGTCCTCGTCATCGGCTTCTCTGGACCCCTGCTCGTCTTTGAGGAGGCCTTCTTCGCTGTGAGCCTTACATACACACACACACACACACACACACACAGACACAGACACAAACAACTTCTCTAACACACACACACACACACACACACACACACACACACACACACACACACACTGACCTCTCTCACACACACACACACACACACTAACCTCTCTCTATCTCTCTCTCTCTCTCACACACACACACACACACACACACTGACCTCTCTCACACACACATACACACACTCTAACATCTCTTTCTCACACACTCTCACACACACTAACATCTCTCTCAGACACACACTCTCTCACACACTAACCTCTCTCACACATACACACACACACACACACACACTAACATCTCTCTCACACACACACACACACACTAACATCTCTCTCACACACTCTAAACTTTCTCTCACTCTCCGTCGCACCACTCCAGTTTGAGGAGGCCTTCTATGCTATGAGCTTTACACACTTCTCTCACCACCACCATCGTCATCATCATCATCACCATCATCATCGTCACCATAGTCACTACCTCTCCTCCCTCATTTCCTCCTCAGTTCTGCAAGGCCCAAGAGATTGAGTACATTGTGGGCCGGGTCTGGGTTGGCCTCTGGTTGGTGGTGATCGTCGTGGTGATAGTTGCCGCGGAGGGCAGCTTCCTGGTCCGGTTCATCTCCCGCTTCACGCAGGAGATCTTCTCCATCCTCATCTCGCTCATCTTCATCTACGAGACCTTCGCCAAGCTGGGCCGGGTAACCTCACACTCTCCTCTCCTCTCCTCTCCTCGCCACGTCCTGGCTCCATTGCGCTCTCCATTTCAACTTCAATTTCATTTCACTTATAGAGCGCCAAAACATTACACATTTCTCAAGGCGCATATAGTTGGTGTCTCTCTATACATCTACCCCTCTCCCACTCTCCCACCTCCCCCTCTTCATTTCACACATACATGGCAGTGATGTGGTCCAGTTAGCTGTAGTGGGTATACTGTGATGTGGCCCAGTTAGCTGTAGTGGGTATACTGTGATGTGGTCCAGCTGTAGTGTGTATACTGTGATGTGGTCCAGTTAGCTGTAGTATGTATACTGTGATGTGGCCCAGTTAGCTGTAGTGTGTATACTGTGATGTGGTCCAGTTAGCTGTAGAGTGTATACTGTGATGTGGTCCAGTTAGCTGTAGAGTGCATACTGTGATGTGGTCCAGTTAGCTGTAGTGGGTATACTGTGATCCACCCCAATCATATTATTGCCTATTCTAAGTGGGTATACTGAGAAGGTGATGCTATTATTCAAGTTTGTATACTGAGAAGGTGATGCTTTTTAAGTGGGTGTGCTGGGATGGTGATGCTTTTTAAGTGGGTGTGCTGGGATGGTGATGCTTTTTAAGTGGGTGTGCTGGGATGGTGATGCTTTTAAGTGGGTGTGCTTGGATGGTGATGCTTTTTAAATGGGTATGCGGCATAGTCCTGCATACCACGTACACTACACCCCTGACACATGGGTAACTGGCATGCCACCTCCCCTCCTGCCCACTGCAGATCTTCAAGGCCCACCCTCTCATCCTGAACTACGACCACCTGAACGCGAACATGTCGGACCCCTGGGAGGAGACCAAGGTCCAAGAGCAAGTCCGTGACAACGCCACGGGCAACATCACCACGGTGACCAAGACCATCATGAAGGCGTACCCCAACACCGCCCTGCTCTCCATGTGCCTGATGCTCGGCTGCTTCTCCATCGCCTACTACCTGCGCATCTTCAAAAATGGCACCTTCCTCCCAGGAAAGGTCAGTGGCATGGCAGCGGCCCAGGAAACAGACTAGGACAGTGGTTCTCAAAGTGTGGGGTGGAGCCCACTAGGTGCGAGGAACAGGAGGAAATTTGTTCTTTTGTGCCTATCTTTAACAATGTCTTTTGTTTTTGACGAGGAACTTCATAGATTCAAAACAAAATAGCCACACATGGTGGTGGTCCTAGGACAGTGGTTCTGAAAGTGTGGGGCGGGCCCCACTAGTGGGGAATAGAGACATGACAGGTGAAGCCCACTAGTGGGGAATAGAGACATGACAGGTAGGGCGTGAGGAACAGGAGGGAATGTGTTCTTTTGTGCCTTTCATATCTTTAATGATGCCTTTTTTTTTGACGAGAAAGATTACAGATTCAAAACAAAATAGCCACACACAAACTTAAGTCATAAAAAGACCAACATATGAATTAGAATAACATCTGATCCAGCAGACTGAGACAGGAAATAAAGGGGGGGGGGGGTATTTTTAACATTCCCATTTTGCCAGGTTGATGGGTCAGGTGGGGCTTGAAAATTCAAAGTGGGGAATGAGAGAAAAAGTTTGAGAACCACTGGACAGGTGGAGCCCACTAGTGGGGAATAGAGACATGGCAGGTGGAACCCACTAGGACAATTACTCAGAACTCTATGCACTTTATTTGCATCGGCATTCTTTGTTTTATGTATCTTTTGTATATACACGGCTATAAAGAAATAAACACTTTTTAATGATTGCACTACTGGTTAGATGTTGCGTTACATTATACTGGTTGTGCTTACTTTTGCACCGAGTTGAGGCACCTGACCTAGAGCAGGGCGTCAGTTGTTCATCTGAGATGTGGGAGAGCTGAAGTCTGAGGTGTTTTCGTCCTAGAGTTTAGGTGTTTGACCAAAGGCTTTTAAAAGTCCACTGCAGTTTCAAACCAAACACAAAAATGTGTGAATGTAGTGAGAGTGATTGGTGAAAGATATCCTGACAAAGATAGAGACAAACAGAGACAATAGCGTCATGACTTACATCACTCATCCTCCTCTTCCTCCTCTCAGCTGCGTCGGCTGATGGGAGACTTCGGAGTCCCCATTGCCATCTTCCTCATGATCATGGTGGACATCAACATCGAGGACACCTACACACAGGTGAGGACACCTACACACAGGTGAGCACACCTACACACAGGTGAGGACACCTACACACAGGTGAGTACACCTACACACAGGTGAGGACACCTACACACAGGTGAGGACACCTACACACAGGTGAGTACACCTACACACAGGTGAGCGCTGGGATCTCTTGGAACACCTGTGAGCGACTAGTGCAGACCTTTTACTTAAGGTGACCAGATGTCCGAGACCAAAACCAGGCGAGGACATAATCCCAAAAATGTGGAAAAAACAAGTTTTATCTTCAAAAAACGGGGACATAGGTCGTTTTTCTGTATTTTCCCGGGGACAGGCAACCAAAAATGGGGATTGTGTCCTGAAACCAGGGATGTCTGGTCACCGTACTTTTCCAAAAACATGCCAGAGAGTGCAGAAATGTGCAAAACTCATTGCAAATGACAAACTGACTGACGATCCTCTGTGTCTTTCCTGGTGGTTAGAAACTGGTGGTGCCCAAGGGCCTACAGGTGTCCAACCCAGAGATGAGGGGCTGGCTGATCAACCCCTTCGGAGAGCACAAGACCTTCCCCGTGTGGATGATGTTTGCCTGCGTGGTCCCTGCCCTCCTGGTCTTCATCCTCATCTTCCTCGAGTCCCAGATCACTACGTGAGTCGGCCACCGCACAGCTGTCCACTGGCTTCACCTGACCACCCAAGTGCTCTTATTTTTTTAATAGCCAAAGCGACTTATATTAGTTATTACAAGGGATAGTCTTCCCTTGAGTAACTCAGGATTGTGGCTACTACATGCTGCTAGCCAATAGCCATGTTAGCTTGCACCATCACTTTATACCATCCATGTAAATACTACAGTACTGGTCTTAAGTATGCACTCTGGTGCAATATATCTACAGCCTATGTGCTAGCCATGTTAGCATGCATACACCACCACTTTATTCCATCCATCCACGTAGATACTACTGGTCTTTAGTTTGCACTCTGCTGCAAAATATACAGCCCATGTGCTAGCCATGTTAGCTTGCACTACCACTTTAATCCAACCATGTGAATACTACTGGTCTTCAGTGTGCTCTCTGGTGCAATCTTATGAAATTATTGTCTTGTCTCATAACAAGGCTCACTCACCTCATACTAATATCAGTTTGAAATATTTGTCCTAGAGTTGCTGCTAAAACATCGCTAAAATATGTGATCCTCAAAAACAAATGATCCTTCTTGTCCTTCCTGTCCGTCTTTTCTTCACCTGGACGCTCCAGTCTGATCATCAGCAAGCCAGAGAGGAAGATGGCCAAGGGCTCAGGGTTCCACTTCGACCTGCTGCTCCTGGTCAGTATGGGGGGTCTCAGCGCCATTTTCGGGGTGCCCTGGCTGAGTGCGGCCACCGTGCGCTCGGTCACCCATGCCAACGCCCTCACCGTCACCACCAAGGGCCCCAAGCCCGTCATCGAGAAGGTTCTGGAACAACGGATAAGTGGAGTGTTGGTGGCGTTGCTGGTTGGTGAGTTGACAGTATTTGTACGGTGGATGCATTCTTTACCACAATTACTGTAAGCACAGTGAGAATACATTAAAGACATAGAATGATTCTTAGGCACTGTAGGTGTAAATGTGGTCATTTCAGTAGTCCCATATTTGTGCAGTGGAGTCAGCTGGTTTCACAATTTGCTCAGCACAGGTGCAAACCGTTCTTGCGCCACATAAACCATTGAAAATATTGGTTTTCAGAGCGAAACAGTGCCATTGTGGTACCCAGGCCAGTACCTAATAATCCAACTCTACTCCCTGCCCTTTCTTGTTCCCTAACCCTGTAGGCTACTCCTGCTTATTCTCTGTATGTCTGTGTTGTGTGCCCTGTTTCTGAATGTTTCTTTTTTCTTTTGTTTTCCATTCATATTCTATATAATGATTTGACATTATTGACAACTATTGGTCAAATGTGTTTTTGTATTACTGTATGTGTCTTTTTAGTCATTCACTGTACAGCACTTTGGTCAGCGTATGCTGTGTGTAAATGTGCTTTAGAAATTAAATTGACTTACTTTACTTACTTTACAGTGCAGTACATAAGGCTCCTCACTCTCCCGCCACTCTGTCCTCTCAGGCCTGTCCATCCTCATGGAGCCGATCCTGAAGACCATCCCCATGACGGCTCTCTTCGGGATCTTCCTCTACATGGGCATCACCTCCCTGAGCGGGATCCAGCTGTGGGATCGGATCCTGCTCCTGCTGGTGCCCAAGAAATACCACCCCAACGAGCCGTACGCCACCATGGTGCGTGCGCTGACCGCGAGTTGGTTATTTGTTTTCTGTTTAGTCAGAATCGCACAAAAATAGGTTACTGTGAAACTCGTCTGACTCTAAACGACAGGAATGAATCCAAGACAGATCAAGGCTGAGTACATTTCATTTTAGAAATCGCCAAACCTGCATAGTTCCTCTTTAATTAGGGGCAGCCGTGGCCTACTGGTTAGGGCTTCGAGCTTGTAACCAGAGGGTTGCCGGTTTGATCCCCAACCAGTCCACGGCTGAAGTGCCCTTGAGCAAGGCACCTAACCCCTCACTGCTCCCCGAGCGCCGCTGGTTGGGCAGGCAGCTCACTGCTCCGGGTTAATGTGTGATTCACCTCACTTTGTGTTCACTAATTCGGTTAAATTGGGTTAAATGCAGAGAAACGAATTTCCCTCACGGGATCAAAAAAGTATATATTATTATTATTATGAGTGTCACTGATGTTCAGTCAGGTATGTAGTAAAGCAGGGGAAGGCCAGAAGCAGAACTTGACACATTTAGACGTGTCAGGGCACATGATGAATATCCTGTTGAGGTTTCTCGCTTTCTTGGAAGTCATTCAGAGTGAGAGGCCCCACAGCAGAATTCAGAGCTTGGCGCACAATAACAAGACCAACGCCTGTTTCCTGTTGAGGTTTCACGTGTCTGGTCAAGACCTGTTGTCAATGTTGTTTCTTTTGGACGTTTTCACACGCCTTGGTTAAGATCAATGAGGAGTCTTCATCCCCTTTTCCTAAACTTCCTCTCCTTCTCCTTGGTTAAGATCAATGAGGAGTCTTCATCCCCTTTTCCTAAACTTGCTCTCCTTCTCCTTCCTCCGTTCCCCACAGGTGAAGACGAACAGAATGAACATGTTCACCATCATCCAGCTCGTGTGCCTGGCCGTTCTGTGGATCGTCAAGTCCAGTCCGGTCTCGTTGGCCTTGCCGTTCATCCTCATCCTGACCATCCCGCTGCGCATGTTCATGACCGGCAGACTCTTCACCGAGCTCGAGATGAAATGCGTAAGTCGCTGGTCCTGGTCTAGTTATAATTTGTGATGTTTGGCCTTGTCTATAATAGTCATAATCTGCAATGTCGATCCTGTTCTATAATAGTCGTAATGTCCGATGTCGATCCTGTCCCATAATAGTCGTAATGTGTGATGTCGGTCCTGTTCCATAATAGTCGTAATGTCCGATGTCGGTCCTGTTCCATAATAGTCGTAATGTATAGTCGTAATGTCCGATGTCGGTCCTGTTCCATAATAGTCATAATGTATAGTCGTAATGTGCGATGTCGGTCCTGTTCCATAATAGTCATAATGTATAGTCGTAATGTGCGATGTCGGTCCTGTTCCATAATAGTCATAATGTATAGTCGTAATGTGCGATGTGCGGTGCTTGTCTTTGCAGCTGGACGCAGACGATGCCAAGGTGGTGCTGGAGGAGGAGCCTGGAGTGGACGTGTATGCAGAGTCCCAGATGCCCCTGTAGATACCCCTACCTTCCTCTAGATACCCCTAACTTCCTCTCAGATGCCCCTTTACAGTAGATACCCCAACTTCCTGTCAGATGCCCCTTTCGATACCCCTAACTTCCGGTCAGTCCCAGATGCCCTGTAGATACCCCTAACTTCCTCTCAGTCCCAGATACGCCTTTAGATACCCCTAACTTCCTGTCAGTCCCAGATACGCCTTTAGATACACCTAACTTCCTGTCAGTCCCAGATACGCCTTTAGATACCCCTAACCTGCTCCCTCAGTCCTAGACGCCCTGGGCGGTAATTCCAAGTAGCCTACATGGTTTAGTGACAAACCTGGGTAAGTTAACACAGAGTAAGTGGTAAATCCTCTACAACAAGAGCCCAATGAGATTGTTTTGGTAGGAGAATAAAGGCATACAGCTCTTCTATTAGGAGGTTTACCACTTACTCTGAGTCAACTTACCCAGGTTTGTCACTTAACCATGTACTTGGAATACCCCTGAGAGATACCATCTAACCTGCTCAGTCCTGGATACCCTGATGGATGAGATACCCCCTATGCACCCTCTATCAGTCCCAAATACCCTGATGGATTCCCCTTAAAGGAATAGTTCGGGATTTTGGACATAGGACCTCATTTCCAACTTTGCCGAGGTGATATGGGTGGAGACAGTTTAACCCCTTCCTTCAGTTGCAGCGTTCCCCTTTGCTAACGCTGGTTCTGAGCTTACGCATGTCAACGGTAACATCCAAAACAGTCATACTCACTCCACAGCAATAGAAATAAAACTAACCTTGCAACTCAATGATTTCTTACATTTTGAGGGACTAGTTTCTCAATATCAATCCGCCACTGCCATACAGGGAACAAAGTAGGCTATTGCAATGCGATGCAAGGTTAGTTTTATTTCTAACATTGTTCTATCAACACAGGCATGTGCATCGATAGTCTGACGTTATAATTTATTTGTTTCGGGTGTTCTGTGGTGTGTTTTCAGTGGCAGGCTGGATGTTACCGTTGACTTACGTTATCTTGGCACCAGATTAGCACGAGATGAACGCTGCAACTCAAGGAAGGGCAGAAATTCACTGAAAATGGTCTCCACCGACCTATATCACCCCGACCCTGCCCCTACTCTCCCTTTATGGGAGATTAGAGAACATCTCGCATAGAGGACATGTATACCAAAGACTGAAAACAGCAACAACACCAACAAAAACATGGATAGCATGGCGTCATGCACTTACGTTCTGAAGAAACAAAGCCAAAATTGTGCGGCCATATCGACAAAAGTCTGGCAGCAAGAGTTTTTACATGTGTACTAATCAGACACACGCTTTCCTTTTGTTTTTAAAAGTGCCCGCACTTTTGCCTGAGGGCAAGCTGTCCATGTTTTTAGTCATGAGAGTCCCATTAGTGCAGAGTCCCATCTGCCATACTAGCCCAGCTATTCACAGACCAACAGTGGGCTGCGCGCGTGACACCAGAACAGCCTTAAGTCAGTCCCAAGCACCTTGCTGCTGATGTGCAACCTCTGCGATGTGCAAGTCTCTCTAAGACTTTCAAAGGAACATATTTATGTCATATTTAATTGTGAAAATGAAAATAGCTGGAAAACTGTGCTGTACAGATTTTCAGTGAGCTTTTAGTGTTTTGTCGTTTGAAATGCAGTAATGTGCATTAATTTATAGTGAAAGTATGTTCAATTCTGAACAACTTCCTGTATTTCCTCTGAATGGATTGCTATGTGGAATCCAAGACCTCAATTAACTCTTTGGTTATCCATGGACAGATCTGCTTGAAATACCTTGAAACTAAGTGTTATTCTTTCATAGTGTACAGATCGTGCCTTGGAACAGCCTGCCAATACAGTAATCTTTTACATTGTTTTATATCTTTTACTGATTTACCTAACCATTAACGTACTGATAATCTTTTTACTTCCTGTTTCATTTGACATATATAAATCATCTT
Source organism: Sardina pilchardus (assembly GCF_963854185.1). Lineage (NCBI taxonomy): Eukaryota > Metazoa > Chordata > Actinopteri > Clupeiformes > Clupeidae > Sardina > Sardina pilchardus. The sequence continues at coordinate 23,208,789 of NC_084996.1, read as the reverse complement.
CTCTCTTTTCTCTTGATTCACTCTTGTTGCCTTTTGCTCTTATATTTGTTTTGTTGTTTTTAAGTCTGATGCCATTGTATACAATGCATATTATATGCGTGCACATATCACATTGTCAGTGCACTTTCAGTGGCACATTTTTTATTATAAGTACATCTCTGTGTGTTGATTGATTGATTGATTGATTGGTGGCTGAAAGAGATTTGTAAAAATACCAGCTGGCCTTAAAATAAATCTATCCCCTTTGTTTTGACATTGTTTGTGGCCTTTTTGTTCACCCACATATCTCAGATCATTCCATGATGCGCAGGACACACCTCAATATGAGTTTGACAATATGGGCTCCGGTCACAGTTAATTTCAACCAAAAACACTGTAGGGCTCCATTATATAGTATTCTAGGCCTACAGTTTGCTACATTTGATCAGGCCTGGGTTATAATATTTATTTATTCATGCAGTTTGCAATTCAGTGTTCCTGGACAATAGGTTTTGTGAGCTTAATTTATGACTGAAGGCTTGGAATAATTCATAGGCAAATAGATATAGAGTAGCCATATCATGTGATGTGACCCTATTGCTTTCACAGAATCACAGAAAAGCAATGTAGCAGCTTGCTTGCAGGATCATACAATATAATCTCCAAAGTAAGCTACTGAATACATTTGATTTAAAGTATCTAATAGTTTTAAGGAAAACTGAAACATTTATTTTCAAGACAGACTATTAATTTCAGTTGGTCCAATTCTTCGGATCAACGCCTCAAAGCCAGTTCGCCTTGTCTTCACAGAAAGAAACCCTGGCATCTGCGCCAAGTCAATGCTGGCGTTTGGCTATCGATTGGCCAGCCTGGAGAAGACTGCAAGCCCGCTGACAGCAATGCATTCGAGGCGATGGACTTAGCAGGGCTGTTCAGAGCGGTATATGATTCCTAATATAGGCTACGAGCGGAAGGGTATCACACAGCAGCCTAGCCTATGCACTGTCCTTCTCTTTCACTGACTATAGCTTTGAACGTTAACTTTGATCTGATTTGAATATCGATTGGATCAAATGAGCAGTCGCAGTGTAATAAGAAGAAGGAATGCTCAATCGAAGCCTGCAACGGCCCGCTCGGTTCTCGGTGAGTAGCCTATAACGTCGATTAAAAGTGGCAAAATAACTAAAACACCCTGTTTAGAACTGGCAATGTATCGTTCTGAATTAGCCTAAACAACGAACCGTGTGGGTGAAAGTGTGGTTGATATTCCAGTCTAGTAGATGTAACATTTGTAACAACGACCAGGCGGTGTTGCCGACACAATGTTACTTTGATAGTAGGTTATGGCGTTACAACGTAACACTTAGCGTAGCCTACTTGACAAAGACCCTTGTTCAGAAATTTTGGTCGTCTGATTTTGCCGGCTGGAATATCAGGCCACCACTGTTGTCAACAATCAAGTGTGTAGGCCTATCATAAGTCGATTACTGGCTACCCTCAGTTTACCAGTAGCCTACAATTCAGTCGGTAGCATAGTCGATTCAACCGCAATGGAGATGTCAACAGATTAATTGGAAAACTTTGGTGATAAAATAGTGAAAAATGGGTATGTAAGGCATTCTGATCTACTGCTGGTTTGCGCTTCTCGTGGTTTGCAGTATGGTTGTGAGGTTTGCGAAATCACAGAACGCACCGGACGCCGCCATTGTGTTGAACCACCTTTAATCCTTCGTGTTCAAGTTGTTTGTGATGTAAAGCGATGTATGCGGCATGTTTTTTTCCAGCAGGCCATATGATGTCAGAGCCGGGCAAGGGGAGGATTTGCTTTAGTCTGGTTTTTTGTGTGTGTAAAAATTCTAGCCGCCTGCATCACGCTTCAACCACATTACTGGTGCGAAGACGTAATATGTTTTCTTTGTCTTCTTCCCTATTGCAGCCCTGTAGCTCCCGATGCCTGCTGCGCTACACTATGTAGACAGCAGTGCCTCCTCCTTTAGTTTTTGCAAATGAAAATGGAGGAGATGTCACTGTCCGGCCTGGACAACAGCAAGATGGAGGTAAGGACGGTGTGGTACAGTGGGCTACAGCAGCAGGGCTGGCCCCGTTTGCCCCCTTAATCGAGCACCACAAATAGGCTTGAATCGCATACCCCCCCCCCTCCCGCCCACTCACAATAACACCGTATGCATCCCATATGTCGAGGGGTTGGCTGGATCACGCTGGAGCCAGAACTCTTGATTTATAACCTTGTGTCAGACAAGGTCTGTGCTGCCTGTTTTTCTCAGACCAGATCCTCTCTACAGTAATAGTTGTCTGCTGAAGAGAATATGTGAGCTGCTGTGTGCTAATATATTGAGGCAGCAGGCCGAGGAGGTAGGCTAGGCTTTAATGTGTTGTGACTGGCACGCAGGGTATCGCCCAGGACATTCTGACAGATCTGGTGGAGGACGCGTGCCTGGGCTTGTGTTTCGAGGTGCACCGGGCTGTCAAGCAGGGCTACTTCTTCCTGGATGACACAGACCAGGAGAGCATGAAGGACTATGGTAAGGCCCAGAACACGTAGGCTCCCTGACTGTGATGCATCTCCCCTGCTTTGTCTTTGATGAACAAACTGCTGACTAACGGGCCTTGCACTGGGTTTGTGTTACAGTGGAATGTGGGGTTTTTTTCCCACAGGACATCTGTTGGTGTCCGTGGGTTTAAAATCAATGAATCGGTTGTGATCCACCATATTATGCTGGTAGATGACAACATGGGCCTCTCTTCCGTCTGTAAATGCTTACTTACTCTCAGACTCGTGGATTGATGAAAAAGTACATATGTTTGAGAAATAGTGCACAATCATGAACTGCACTGCAATGCACGTAGTGTTCTATTCTATTCTATGCACAGACAGACTGTATAGGCTCCATGTATGGAGGGCTTTCCTCTCTCTGAAATCCCCCACCCCCCCACCCAACCACAAACATTCACCCTGTCCTTTCCCTCTTCCTATTTCCTGTATTGCCCGTCTAGTATATGTAGGCTACTCCCATTCTGAACCGGATAGTACCTCTCCAACTAGCAGTAGCATTCCAGAACTGATCTGTAGACATTCTGATGTCCATGCTAGAGATGGGCATGACTTTTCTAAAGATGCAGATTCAATCCCTGTCAGTTATTTTATTGCAAAAATGCAGGGCTCCCTCCACGCAGGTAAAAGCTTTACTGGTAAAAATGACCCCTTAGTCTGTGACCTCAGTGTATTAAATAGAGTCTATTAATATTAATAATACAATTATTATCTCAGCTTCATTGAAAATGAGGGCTACCCTCAATGACTCTCCGAGAATAGATCAAGTTTGAATGAATGAATGAATATTGCATTGCAAAGATTTACATGGAAATGTCACCGAAGAATGGAAAACGTGCACCAAAGTACATACTGTATTTTGTTCCCCCATAGAAATCGTGGACCAGCCAGGGGTGGACATCTTTGGCCAGGTGTACAACCAGTGGAAGAACAAGGAGTGTGTGTGTCCCAACTGCAGCCGCAGTATTGCGGCATCGCGCTTCGCACCACACCTGGAGAAGTGCCTGGGCATGGGCAGGAACAGTAGCCGCATCGCTAACCGCAGGTGAGCGTCCAGGGGCCGTAGCCGCATCGTTAGCCGCAGGTGAGCGTCCAGGGGCCGTAGCCGCTTACAGGTGAGGTGGAGTTAGCGTCAGGTAAAGTGATGAGGAGGTGCGGCATAACCAACCCCCACCTCAGATGTGGACAGTCACAAGGGAGATATTGGTCTGGTTGAGCCAGAGCCATAGGGTGGCTCTCAAACACTCTCCTCGATCCTCGAGGGGGCGTTCCCACTGATCTATAACTAACACTGGATAGACTATCCCGTTGTTGCCGCCCCATCATTCTCTATCTAGATCAGTGAGGACGAGGATCGAGGAAGGAAGGGAGAGTGTATATTATAACACAAAATGAGAGGCACCCATAGAAAGAGAGACACTCACGTTATGCACCTTAAGACAGCTGCAGGCGGCTACAACAAGCCTCCAAGTCGAATCCCCCTAATCTTTGATGGCGCCGCCATGTGATCAACAGCACCAAAAACAGTCTGTGCTGAAGGGCTGTATGGCAGGAGGGTGGGTTGTATTTTTGGATGCTGGAGGGCACAATCTACAGTAGTAACTCACTGACTACTGACCAAGTGATTGGCAGTTTTCAGTTCCAAAACGGTCTCCATTATCCGGACACTGCCATGGAAACGTGCTGCTGTATTTTTACACTGTCTCCTATGGGCGTGTCACTGCTCTGAAAAAACAATGCAACTGATCTCCGCTGCTATGGAGTAGGGGGGACATTTCCAAGTGACCCCCAAATGTTTGACCGGTAGTGTATAGCCAAAAAACGGCCAAGGTCCAGGATTGAGACACAAATCAACTGCAAGGGAGACTGAGATGTGAGTCAGACCTAGCCAATAGACCTCTGACGTTTGCCTACAAAAAAGCTACCATCTTTGCCCAAATAAGGAGATCCGGTATCTTGAGATTTTTTCTATGGGAAAATAACATGGGGATTTTGAATTATCGCACTGTTAAACTCTCACAGGGACGAAGAAATTGGAAATGCAGACGTTTTGCACTACAATGTTTTGTCCTCTGCCTTCGAGTGGATACTGTGATCTTTGATAGGTGAAGGCGACACACTTTGATCTTTGCTACCCCAGAGCTAACTTACAATGCAACTCTCCATAATGCAGTTAGCTTCAATTAACACCCTGATCTCCTTATATGGGCAAAGATGGCAGCTTTGGATCCTTTTTGTAGGCGAACTTCAGAGGTCTATTGTTGGCGAGACTCCGGTGGTGTTTCAACACCTAACTGTTTGTGTGTGTGTGTGTGGTCATGTGCTGTGTGTGTGTCTTTTGTAGAATTGCTAGCGGCAACAACACCAACAACAAGTCGGAGAGTGACCAGGAGGACAACGATGATGCCAATGACAATGACTGGTCCTACGGCGCAGAGAAGAAAGGTGATGGCATGTTCAAGGGCTCCAAAGTTACTATGAACTGGTTAAGGCAAATGGGGAAATGTTTTAGATTGTCATGTTTCTATGTGTTTTATCCAGAAAACATTGTCTGTGAACTGGTTAAGGCAAATGGGGAAATGTTTTAGATTGTCATGTTTCTATGCGTTTTATCCAGAAAACAGTGTCTGTGAACTGGTTAAGGCAAATGGGAAAATATTTGCTAATTACTCAGATCATCATATTTCAATGTGTTTTTATCTAGAAAACATGGTCTATAAACAATCAGTTGTATGATTTTTAATTAAGCAGTAAATTAATTAAGTAAATTAGAAGCAGTAGTGATCGTGCATGTGGTGGTATTCTGCTGTTTGCACCACACACCCCTTTTACTAATTTCCTTCCTTGCTGTCTGTCTTTTTCTCTCTTTCTTTCTCTCTCTTTTCTTCTCTCCCTCTCTCTCCCTCAGCCAAGAAGAGAAAGTCAGATAAGGTATTTTCACATTCTTTGAAACAACCCGTAGCGTCGGTAAGTGAGTTTTCTTTTACCGCACAGTTATTTGACTGAGGCTGCTGGAGGTGACTTCTGTACCCCAGACCCCTGGGCCTGTATTCACAAAGAATTTTAGTGCTAAAAGTAGCTCCTAACTGGCGAATTTAGGGAGGAACTCCTAAAAATAATGGGCGTGTCACTCCTAACTTTATGACTCCTAATTTTTTTCACTAACAGTTATTCACAAAGCATTCTAAGCCTAAAAGTAGCTCCTAAGTCTAGGACAGCGTAAAAGAACTCGAGAGGACTTCTAACTCACTAAGACCTATTCACAACCCGCTTTTAGTGGCATTTCACATCGCGATGTTTTGAAATGACCGTGCAGTGCAGGAGTTCGCTGTCATGCAAGGGAATAAATGTGCATTGCAACTAAGGATGCAAATGCAATAATGCCACCGACAACCAAAACCACCATTGCATGTAAACTAAATGTAACGTCTTATTGTGCCTAATTAAATTAAATCACTTCTCCTCTTTGCAAATATAGGTTACGTGTTTTCATGCAGATTAATTTAAAACATGTTGCAAATATACTGCTCCAGTCCATAGTGTTTCATTAAGCCTAGGCTTGCTTTACTCTTTATTCATTAAGGCTATGCCTATTTATTCATCATCTTCCATCCTTCACAGCCCGACATAGCGCACGCATTCTCACCAGCTAAGACCTAACACCTGTCACTCAACTCGTCATTGTAGGGGAGGTTTGCCATCATTCCCGCGTTATAATCACCAGCCAATCAAGGTGGTCACTTTCATCAAGCTCGTGCATGAGTAATGACGTCAACCATAGCAACGAAGACTCACTTTTAGTTTAGGAGTGGGCGTTTCTCCTTACTAAAAGTAGGTCTGAAAGGCTTTGTGAATAACTTTTAATGGAAAACTCCTAACTAAAATCTTCTAGCGCGATTTAGGAGTACTCTAAGTGGTAAGATAAAATGCTTTGTGAATACGGGCCCTGGTGTACTCTTTGTTAAGACTCGTTACGTCTGCGTAGTTTTCTCTTTGTTAAGACTCTGTTTTAAGATTATGTTTGCTTATACCACTGCTTGGTCAAATTTCCTATTGTGATGCGCTATTTGGAACGTGCATTATTTTTCTATATACCGCATATATTACACTTATCGAAGTGTAAAGTCCCCTCCGCCTGCGGCGTCGGGTCCTTATTACCACTTCAAACGTGCATTATTTTCCTAGAAACGCACGGCGCGTCGTTGATTATTCCTTACATAGTTTTCCCCTAAATCCTCAACCAGATTTAGCTTCAGCCTCTTATGTGACCGTAACCAATAGCCTACCAGAGCAGATCTCGTTTCCTTTATGCCTCTGTGGCATCTGACTTGACTACGATACGGTCCTCACAGTAGTTGTGTTTTGTTATAGGTCATTAGTGGTTAGCTGTTGTGTAAAAAAAATAAGTAGAATTGTTTTATGGATTAGAAGAGATTGTGAGTTCTGCCTCTCTCTGCTTTGCACACAGAATCCAAACTCCCCAAGAAGATCCAAATCTCTCAAGCATAAAAACGGTGAGTAGCACAGTCCCACACAGCAGCAGAGGGTTGATCAAAGGCGGCCTATCACAAAAATCAAAAATGCCCCTGCTAAACCATAAACAAAACGTGTTTTGGTTATTAAATGGCATGGTCATCAGAACATTTGTCAAGGATCACAACTATGTGCATTTTCACTGTCTTTATGAATGCCTGGTTGTTAATTACCTGACACAGCCTACTGTCAGACTGCCCACTCTGTGAGAGAACTGGTGACTGAAATAGGATCTTAAAAAACTTTTAAACACACAATGAAAAGAGGAATTGGAGAGAAAACAGGGGCACTGGGATCTAATCTCTCAGCCAGTCTTTCACAACAGTTCCTCACACCAAAGTGCCCTCAGTTGCCCTCTCCTCTCACGTGGAACCCCATAAAGCTGCTTAGGATTGTTAGCGTTGCGTATTTCATAAAACCTATACTGTGTATTTAACCCTATTTAACAACTAGTTAGGTGTGTATAACAACTCATCAGTATTTCCGTTTAGTAATAATGATAATCGCTTGTTGTATCTTTTCATAGTCAGTCAACTTGTTCCTATTTTACATAATAATGTAGTGTCAGCTTTTGTCCAAAATGAGTGGCAATTAGGCCATATCATATTTATGAATACTCCTTGAAGTATTAATATGACTAGATTCACAGCTCTTACCTATAAAGAATGCCTGTGTCACTGCAGTGGTATACCACTTACAATCTGGTCTACTAAGTGTAAGTTAGCCTATTGTAGTAGTAGTGGTGCTATCTATGATATCTTTGTCAATCAGAAATGTCCAAGCCTAGACTGGATTCATATACTAGAATCAGTTTCAGCTCAAGACAAGAAAGTTTGGTGAAGACATGATGTCTCAAACCTGTTGTGGTTACAGTAGTTTTGTGATTGAAACAGAAGCCATTTCAGCTGAATGAATGACTGTGTCCCTTTTTGTCCCTCTCTGCCTCTCCCTTTCTGTGGCCGTGTCTCGACAGCTTTGCTGGGCCCTAAACGTCGTGTGGAGAATCAGGAAAGCCCCTGTGTGTTGCTAAGAGACGAGGCGTTTCCACAGTGACCAAGTGAAGCAGGAGACCCTCAGACACCACCCACACATCACTACAACGATCTCTCCATACGCAACACCGAAACGAGAAAAGAAAACATGAACCACACATCACACAGTCAACATCTCACCACTTCAGAAGAGGCGGAGGAGGAGGAGGAGGAGGAGAAGGAGGAAAGATCTGTTCTTCTGTTTACACAAGTGTTGAACAAAAAAAAAAATCTTTTTGCTCGAAAAGAACTTTTGTGTCTCTTTGCTGTTGCTGTTTATTTTTCCTGACATATTTGCACAAGGAAATGAGAAGGCGTTGGACAGAGCAAACATCATCATCGCTGATACTTGTTGACCTGTTGCTGCATGGGCTGCCCTCCTGTAGCCCCTCTCACCCTGGCCACGTAGCTGATGACTCTTGAACGACTACGCTTCAGCTCTGGCCCGGGTGCGGCCCCGATCAGGCTGTCTCATTCCACCACGGGTGGGGTGCGGTGCGGTGCGGTAGAGGGTATATCTGGTGGCGTTTGGGGGAAAGCGCACAATGTGTGAGCACTCAGGGGAGATGGCGCGAACAGCTGAGCTGTGTGTGTGTGTGTGTGTGTGTGTGTGTGTGTGTGTGTGTGTGACAGTCGTTACTGTGGCAGTCAGAAGCAGCCGAGCTCAGAGCTGCAAACTCATTGATTTGCCTCCTGCCGCTCTGACATGCATATGCATCGATCTTACTGAAAAAGAAACAAAATGAGAAACGATTTTAACTCTCAGTTCACATTAGGTGTTTTTTTTTTTTGTCTCAAATGATGGCAGAACAGAAGTTGGTCTGTGATTGTTTTACTCTTTTTTTCGGTCTACCTGTTTTCATGTGTTGAGTGTTGTCTTTTACAGTTAGTCCATAATGTAGTAGTCGAATCACACACGGGCAGCTGGGAGGCTTTTAAATCAAGTTGTGGAACTGGACAAAACACATTGAGATGTCCAGTGTACAAGCTGGCATCATTCAAAAGGACTTCCTCTGTCTCAAGATTGTTATGCCACTGGCAATGCCTTGGGGACGGACTATATTCTTTTAAATATGAATCAAGTGTTGTTTTTTTGTTCTTTCTCTGGCTCTCTTTCTCTCTTGATCTATTTCTTTCCATTTATTAGCTGTTTACATTGTAAGGAATCATTTCTATCTTCACTGTGTTGTAACTGTGTATATTTGACGGTAAAAATGCTGCTACACTGACCATGAGTCTTCAACTTGTGGACATCCTCACCCACACATAATAAACCACCTGAATTCAGAACCTCAATCTGTGACTGGATCTCATCCTTATGGGGAAACCATATCCTCACAAATGCATAACAGACCAACAGTAGCCAGAACCATATCCTCACAAACCCATAATAAACCACCTGAACCATATCCTCACCCACACAAAATAAACCACCTGAACTCAGAACCTCAATCTGTGACTGCGTCTCATCCTTATGGAGAAACCATATCCTCACAAACACACAACAGACCAACAGTAGCCAGAACCTCATGCTCATGACCTCACCCACACATTATAAACCACCTGAACTCAGAACCTCAATCTGTTAGGCTGGGTGAACCCTGCCTGACCTTCTGGTGAATTTGGATTTCACCCTGCAGTTCAGGCTGGAAACCTGCATATCTTTCTCCTCTGCTTCCTGTCCACAACCTTTGGATCCGATTACAAACAAGCTTATAATGATGATAATAATAATAATAATAATACATAGGTTTTATATAGCGCTTTTCAGGGTACCCAAAGACACTTTACAAAGACACAGAACAAGAAGGATACAAAAGGACAATACAGTACATACAATACAGACATGTATACAAACAAATACGCAAAAGGAACAATACAAAGAGTAGAGGGGGGGAGAGAGTGGGTGGAGAAAAAAATAAAAAAATTGTCAGGTGTTGTAAGTGATGTTGAAAAGATGGGTTTGGAGGTCATTTTTGAAGGACGGCAGTGAGTCAGCATTGTGGATGGCCAGGGGGATGGAATTCCAGAGGGTAGGGGCGGCGATGGCAAAGGCTCTGTCCCCTATGGTGCGATATTTGGTCCTGGTGGTGAGGGTGAGGGTGTTGGCAGCAGAGGAACGTGTTCGGTGGGGGTGAATGGGGCGGTGGAGGAGATCTGTCAGGTATGAAGGGGCAAGGTTGTTTAGGGCAGCTTATCCAAAAGATGCACCCGGATTGTTAGTCTGATTGGTTGAAGGACTATCCAAACATATGGAGTCATTTGAACTATGCCCATTGATCCTGCTTCTTGTGCAGTAGAAATAAAGCGCAATGTTCAATCTTAAAAGATTGAGCTAGCCCCATGTGGCGCGACTGGCTGGGGCACCTGCGCTGCACGCCAGCGACCCGGGTTCGATTCCCGCCCCGTGGTCCTTTCCGGATATCCACCCCTGCTCTCTCTCCCACTCACTTCCTGTCACTCTACACTGTCCTGTCTGATTAAAGGCATAAAAGCCAACAAAAAAAAAATACATATATAAAAAGATTGAGCTTTTGAGCTAGAGTGGTGATAGCCAGACTGTGACTGTGTCTCGTCCTTACGGGAAACCATATCCTCACAAACACAATAAGCCACCTGAACTCAAAACCTCATTTTGTGATTGTTATTTTATTTTATATGAGAAGCTTTTCCGTCTCATCATCTTTGTTTAAGCAGTAGCATGTGTTACAGGTAGTGTAGATACAGTAATTTCCCGTATATTAGCTGCATTGTGTATAAGCCGCAGGACAGTGTTTTATGCAAGTTAAAAGAAACAAAACCATATTAATACCATATTAACTGTGTATTAACCTCAGTCACAGCTGAAGAAATCTTGCAAAATCAGTGTATAAACCACGGCTCATAATCCGGAAATTACAGTAGTAAGATTTCGGCTGTGAGATTATATTTCTCTCCTAAAATCCCATTAGTTTCTGCTTGTGGAGTCATTTTATCTCCAGAGGAGGTCTTTTCCCATAACATAAGGGCTGGATAGCCATGCAGTGTACTCTGGAACCTTCCATTTCAGAAGCATTGGATGTTCTGGTTTGTCTCTGTACAATAACAGAATGCCGTCCTTATACTGTGGTTTGAGGAATACCACAGTATGGTTTCACCTTTTGAGAGAATTACGTCTTTTCTGAAATCTTCTTCAGGCTTCTTTTTGTCTTTTCTAACAGACAAACGGTGAGTGGAGGTCAGCTCGAGTGGGTCCAGTCCAGTCCAGTCCTGACCCAGCCGTCACAGATCCACTCCCCCTCAGCTCCAGAACCAGACCTTCGTAGTCGTGAGATGCCTATCGTGTACAGCAATACAGACTTCCTGTTAGCCAGGGGGGTATTCCAAGTACATGGTTTAGTGAAAAACCTGAGTAAGTCCACCTCGGAGTAAGTGGTAAACATCCTACAACAAGAGCCCTATGGCATTGTTTTGTTAGGCAAATGAAGCCAAGGCAGGCCATCTAAGGCTGTCTCTACCTCTCCTATTCATGTGCATGCTTCAGGAAAACTCCAACGGACAACAAGTCATTTCCACACCAGTCTTTATTCACATCAGATTGAGTACAAAGTCAACAGGAGACAATGAGTTTCCACCCTGGAATGAACTATGCGTCATATACAGTATTGAAACAATGGGAGTTAATGTCCTCATACGGCACTGTGGTAATGTGAGACATCTTGTAAATCTAATGACGTGTGTGTGTGTGTGTGTGTGTATGTAACCTATACAGGGTGCCTGTCACTTCACAGTTCCTTTTCAGACACTGTTACTTTAAGGCATCCTTACCAGCAGAGGTAAGAATGAAGCTTGTATTTTAAGAGAAGTGACTGCAATGCAGGTTTCCATAACTGAAGCGTTAGTAATGTGGACTGTTACTGATGATCATGGCGATCACCACGGCGATGACCAAACATCTCGCCAAACGTCTATTTAAGTTGTGAAATTGTTTTATGCTGCCCTTGTTCCTGGACTGCGAGAATGCCAACACAATCAACATTCGAATTCCACAATAGAAAAGCCTGTTCCGACTTCATATCTGTTTTTGTTTTTTTTAATAACATTACTCTCTTTGGACACATGCTGATGTCCTTCGCATGCCATAAAAAATACAAAACACGGCCATGCCATAGAATACTCATGCTTGCACTCAAGTGCAAGCGGATCTCTGCACCTCACTCCAACCTGGCAACCCTCCTAACGTCGTCGTCACCACCACCACCACCGCCACAGCTCCTCTCCGTGATGCCCCCCGTTCGGTCACCTCAGCGTCCATACATGCCGAAGATTAGGAAGCTGAAGAAGATGGTGACTCCCACTAGAGATATGGTGGCTGGGGCCGTGAACAGCTGTCTGTAGTTGATGCGGAAGTACCAGATGACCGCCAGCATCAGCACGAACATGGGCACTACCAGGCTGCCCACGTTCATGTCCAGTCCTCCGTCTGCGGCCGGTCCCGACCCGACTCCGGGGCCCAGCCTCGGCTCAGCCTGCGAGCCCAGGGATGACCCTTCGGACCTGGGGTCAGCCTCTGGAAGAGCGCCCTCTGGTGGTACGTTCTGGGAGATGTGGCAGTGGACGACGCTGTTATGGACGATGTTGAGAGAGAGCAGGGTCTGGCTGGGATCTCGGAGCAACTGGCCCTGGAAAATCAGTTTGATCTGACGCTCCTTCCCCGAGAAATATTTACTGAGAAGGAAATGACAAGAGAGATTAAAACATTAAAAATAAAAACAGGCTCAGGGACACAAGCTGCTCAGATGCTCAGCTTCTACTACCATTCTCTCATGCAAGTTAAAGATTTAGTTTACAGCAATCCCATTGGCTGTGATTGATCTGGTCAAATCTACACCCAATCTTGGCAGGGAGATATGTCACCCATTTCATAGAGTTAATTTATAGACTGCTTCAGTTTATAACCACATTGGCAGCCAGTCTTTACAGCCTTGTAACATAATGTCAAGAAGAATGTGGATCACTTCCACTGGCTTTTGTACACCAACTGCTACCCATATCACTTCTGAGTCTGACCTACATCTTGCATCTTATATTACATGTATCCATTTAACAGACGCTTTGATCCAAAGTGACTTGTATGCAGTGTTGGGAGTAACGCATAACAAAGAAACGCATTACTGTAATTCCACTACTTTTAGCGGTAACGAGCATGTAACTAAGCATTTCTTTAAATCAAGTAACGCAATTACAATTACTGAAATTTAAATGAGTTACACATGATATACTTTTAAAAGAAGTAACTAGTAACTGTAACTGATAACCAATTTTCAGTAACTTGCCCAACACTGCTTGTATGTCAATTACATTACAAGTGCCACTGTCCCCACAGCAACTTAGGGTTAAGAGACTGCTAAAGGGCACAAGGGTGGAGGCCTGCAACTGAACCACTTCTGACCACACCTGAACTTTTCAGGTTCCTACAGTACATGCTAGGCCAGGTTCCTTGGCCACCATACTACCACCACCTCATATCTTGTCCAGATCTTGCAGCCCATCAGGCTTGACGGGATCTTAATTACACTTCCTTTCTTGACTCACCTTGTGAGCAGGCCAATAGTGTCCTGAGGCCTGAGAACAGCCAGCTCCTCTGTGTCGTTCAGAAACTTCAGTCTCACTGTGATGTCTGTGTCTGTGGCCGAGGCAGAGGAGGACGAGGAGGAAGAGGAGGACGAGGAGGAAGAGGGGGACGAGGAAGAAGAGGGGGAGGACGAGGAAGTGGTCATTCCCTCGGTTGATTTTCCTTTCTCCGTGTCCAGGTCCTCCTCTGAGGGCAAAGAGGCAGTCATGGCGGATACAGGGCTGCTTGGTACTACTGTCCGTTTATGGAGACCCTGTATGTCCAAATGCTGGTCTACAACACCGCTGACAGCTGGTCCAGTTGGTCCGCTGGCATCGTCCAGGGATGAATCCTCTCCTCCCGCAGAGTCCAGTCCCGAGTCCTCATCCTCTGGCTTGTCCTCCTGAGAGTGCGTGGTCGGCTGGGGCTCCACGGGGTCGGCGCTGGGAGCTGACCGACTGTATGGATCAGTGTTCCCCAGACCCACCAGCGGGGAGATGATAGTGCCCATCATGTGGTCGCCATTCTCGGCCACATGCGTGGAGAGCCACGCAAGGACCATGGCCAAGGCCAGGAGGACCACGCCACCGACCAGTGTCACTTCGTCTCCGACGCCTTCCTCCAGCATCATTAGCGCAAACACCGCCATAGCACCTCGCAGCTCTGGGGTCGGGAGTGGAGAACCTGGGACACAGACACACAGCAACGCAAGTTATGAAAAGTGGCCCACCGTAGAAACATACGTCTTTATAATAGTGCAATGTGCGGTATTAAAGATATGAAAGAGGTATCGAAACAATTAAATGGAGGTGTGATAGGCTACCTGTAAACAAGATTGAAAGATTTCTGCCATCACCAAAAGCAATCGTTTCCTATCTTTAAAGCAAAGTGCTCTTGTTTCATACAACGGTTAAAAAATACTCAATTGGTAGCCTCCAAAGCATATGGTGTTTGGTTTTGCCTTCGTTAATGTGTTCGTAACTTTCTCAGTAGCTGACTCGAACTGACTAGCAACCCAGATAACAATGTTTGCTCAGCTCAGCTGGAGATGCAACTAGCAAGCAAGCTACCTAGCTAAAAGCCTGTTAGCTTTCACAACAATCAGATACACTGCTCTCCAGAAACCATTTTGTGACGATGTAAACTCGATATCTCACTATGCCGCTTATCTTATCAATATCGGGGTTTCTTTTTGTGTTACCTTGAAATATTTCAGAGCATTTCCTCTTGGTTGGTGCAGTCGATGTCCCTGCTTGCTTACAGCCGCATACAAACACAAAAGTGTACGTCAGCATACAGTTACGTCAAATGAACTCTGGGTGCTGCTAGTTGGTTACAAACCCCTCTAAAAGTAATCGTCACTCTTCAACATAACTTGCAGTGGATGTCACATGAATTGTTTACATTAAAGCAAATCAGATGGACGGCATTATTTTAGTTTGTGAAATAAATTGACCATTTATTTTGACAGAAAAAAAACACCGGCAAGTTAAAAGTTGGTTGGAATAGGGCTTATATGAAATTAATTAATATTTTATTTATCATTACCAACTAAATTGAAGACAAGTAAGATTACGGTTTTGGTATACTAACACATACCCAACAATTTATAGTCAGTGTATATTCTTTGGATATAGCTAGGCCTACAGTGTGTAGTCTCACAAAGTTTTGAAAGAAAGGAGGTTTGTTCTCGTCTGATCTGGCAACAAGGTAGGAGGAGGCAGCGTGTTGCTACAGACAAGCATACGAGTCGCTATCTTTAGACATTGGTCAGGCTCCGCAAATGTTTTGCGAGACAACTACTGGGAGTAAAGGGGGTTTGACGAAGTTGAAGGTTTGTGGAAAGAGATGACATATTTAACAGTCGTAGCTTTTCTTTTAAAGATTGTATGGTTGTTGTTGTTGTTGTTGTGCAAAACAGAAACCGTATTAAGTCAGGTCTTTGTGAGGAAGTCATACGTTTTCTGAAGCTAGCCAAGGTAACGTAAACTAGCAGTTTGTTGGCGCAGAACAACAACTAGTGGGGCTACAAATATTTGTTTCAAACCGACATCAACAGAACTGTTGGACTGGAATTATGTCTTCCCGAGCGGGGTTTCCAGGGGGTTCTGGTTCCCCGATGAACCCAGGAGTGAACCCCTTGAACCCAGGACATGCGGGCGGGATGAGGATGGCTGTTATGCAGCCCAACTCGGGATACCGTGGAATGCCCAATTCTGCTCCTCCTTACCACCAGGTAAAAGTGACATTTGTTATCAGTCAATGTTTGTTTACCAAGCACCTTCCAGTGATTCACATGTGTAGCACAACGTTAAGTGTTGCTCAAGACCTCGTTTACTGGTGGTGAACACGTTGGCTAATGGAGCCAGTTGGAGGGAAAGACGTGCCAAAGCAAGACAACTTTCGTTTCTGTCCGAGAGCGACTGACTGACGTTAACGAATGAGTCTATGGCATGTTAGTGGAGTTGCTTGAAATTCTTTCTCCGAGACCGTTAGACAAATTTGTTTCCTGGTCTTAATTGTTTGTAAAAGGCTGTTTGGATGAAAAATTACCCCGGAACATAGTTAACTTCCGCATTTTCCAGAGAGCAGCGCTGTTTGTGCGTTGGTGTCGCAGTGTTCAGTGAACAGGACCCTACTGACCGACAAATAAGCCCAATTTACTCACAATAACAACAGCAAACGGCAAACAATGTTACGAATGATGCATTACACATGTGTAGAGGTTGTTCACTAATGTGTTATTATTAATATTCCGGCTTAACTCTTTTAAAGTTGGCCAAGTCATTCTCAACGCTTGTTCACACACTGATCGGTGACAGTCCACTTACTACTTGAGGGGTGCCTGTTTAGTGAGTGATTCCTACATTTTCAGCGATTTTCCTTTAAAACGTCCACCCACTCAGTCATGGGAATGATTTAAAGGCGTTGAAACGTCATGCAGTCACCTCTGCAAGAGGTCTGAGTGTAATACTTTCCAGATGGAGGTTACTGTGGCCCAAAATTCACAAAGTCAGCGTCCAGTCCAGTCAGATAGAGACTGTCTCAAGTCCACCTTCTCTGCTTTAAAAAGCTATGCGCTAACAAAGCTGTCTCCTTTTACAGTCATCTCCACAGCGACACATGGTCCCCAACAGAGGAGTGCCTATGCCAGGGATGGGGGGTATGGGGGGCCCGATGCCAGGCCCTTCGTATGGTGGTGGGATGCCCATGCGCTCGGGCATGGGACAGTCTCCCATGGATCCCCTACGCAAGCGACTCCTCCAGCCACAGTCAGCAGGGATGGCCGGCCTCAGGAGAGGGTGAGTGGTTGGGGCAGAAAACACACACCTACACACACACACACACACACACACACACACACTCACACTCACATATACTGTCTCACAAACACACACTCTCAAAAACACGGACGCGCGCGCGCACACACACACACACACACACACACACACACAAACATACTGTCTCACAAACACACACTCTCAAAACACACACACACACACACACACACACACACACACACACAAACTCACAAAGTTAGAGCATATGACAGTTAATAGAACTGATGTTCCCCAAAACAAGAGCTCAGAGCATTTGTGAGTGTGTAGAAAGACTCGTACACAGACACACTCTCTCACTCTCTCACACACACACACACACACACACACACACACACACGCACACACACACACACACACACACATTGGGGGCATATGTGAGTTAATAGGCCTGATGTTCTGCGACAGAAAGACCCCTTTGTGCCCGTCTCCAGACATGGGCTTCTTCCTCCACTGTCTGCGGAGGGATGGGACAGGGGGTGGGAGAGAGTGGGTTTCACACCTAAACAAAGAAGCCTGCTCTGGCTTGGGAGGTCCCATGACTGCCCCCACTACTCAGACACACACACACACACACACACACACACACACACTGAGCTGGGGGGTGCGCAGCGGCGAGGACATGAGTGACGCTCGAACACACCCACTCCGTGCCCACAGGAGACTGGGGAGGGACCTCGGCCATCAATCACGCACTCACTCGCTCATCAACAACAACAGCCACAACAATAACAACAACAACCACAACTAAAAAACAGCATGCCTGTGGTGTTCGCTGAGAATAAAGAGTTAATTAAAGCATCTCTGAGAAATTCAATTTCCTGTCTCGGACGGTTTCCCAGGCCAACCCTGACAATAGCAACAGATGCAGAGCTGACTCTGGCTCTTAGCTGGTGTGAATTCAGCAGGAACTAATTTAAGCATGTGAGGACCACATCTGCCCCAGATTCAGCTCTCATCCATAGGGCTTTACCAGTCACTCTGATGTGACTTAGGGTTAGGGTTAATGTCGTTTTGGATAACCGTGTCTGCTAAATATCAGCGAAAATACCAGTTAACTTATAAGGGGGGCATTTCAGTTAGTTGGAATTAATTCACCAAATGTTTTCACTAAACCACATACTTGCAATCTACAGGGACTGTGTGTTTATAAAGCACTGATCCAGCCTTCACTTGAATCTCCCACTACAGCTGGTGTCCATTGTTTCTGCCATATAGCGTGTTTCTCAGGCAGTGCAAGTAGTGCGTTGAGACTGCGGTCTCAACAGTGGGAGTGAATATCAATTGATTTACTGATGTTTTGTCCCGTCTTCTCTGTCTTGTTCTTAGTGCAAAGCGACGAAAGATGGCAGACAAAGTGCTCCCACAGAGGGTGAGTCCACCAGTCTGGTGTTTGGCACTGGGTTGTGTTATTTGCCCCCCCCCCCTCCCTTCCATTTGAGGTCTTAATGTGTGTGTGTGTGTGTGTGTGTGTGTGTGGATGTGTTGTTTCAGATCAGAGACCTGGTCCCTGAGTCCCAGGCTTACATGGACCTGCTGGCCTTCGAGAGGAAGCTTGACCAGACCATCGCTCGCAAGCGCATGGAGATCCAGGAGGCCATCAAGAAGCCCATCACGGTATGCACCTGTCTCCATCGTCCATGGTCATTAGTGAGAAAAGGCTCCTCTTGGGCAGAGGGTTTTACCCAGAGCCTGTCTCCACACAAAGGGAGAAAAAAGAGATTGTTGAGGGGTGCATTTCCACAGCTTTTAATGGTGCACAAAGGTTCAAAGGACTTTTAAAGGTTCTTCCATGGAGACAGGTCATGTTCTAGATTGTTTTCCTCAGTGTTCTAGATTGTGCTGCCTTCTAAATGCTTTTTAAGAATCCAGTGGTTCCAGAAAGCCGTGCTCATGCGCACACAGGCTGAATTCCCGCTGCAAAGCCGCAGAAGGAAAAGAGCTGCGTTAGCTGGCACGGCTCGGCCCAAATGTGCGTTTGATTAACGAGCCGGGCCGTTCGTTAGAGCAGCGTGTGGAGAGCGCTGTGGGATGGCAAGCATAGCTGTGCTGTCACTGAGCTTGTCTTGCACTCTGCGATCTGAGCGCATCAATCGGTTTGCACTCCCCAAATGAAGAGACGGATCATGTGTACCCTCAGAAGAACAGAGAACAATGTGGCCCACCCAGCGCTATGTGCACGCCAAAAAATTTATTGTACTTGTCTCCCTTAGTTAATGGCAACAATTATCATCTTTAGGCTTGTCTGTGATATAATAACAGAGTTCCATGCTAAATTGGCCTTAATGTGCTTCATCTTTTCTAGTTTAATCTACTTTAATGAGGATCTACCCAGTATCAAAACTCCTCCCTTTCCTCTCGTCTCTTGATGGCCATGTATCACATACTTTTGTTAGAGTCAAATGTCTGTCTTTGACTGACGGTCAGTTCATCTTTGCTGGCTGTGGCCCACCACTACTAGGCAAGGGAATCAGAAACATATGTGAGTCTCCTTTTGGATTCTCAAACTTGGAATGTGTTTCTAGATTTTTATTTAATTTATGCATTAGATGGATAGATAGATAGATAGATAGATAGATACTTTATTGATCAAATTCAAGCTGATACTTTTATCCAAAGTGACTTACACATGCTAATCACAGGGGCTAGTCTTCTTGGAGAGAATCTGGGTTAAGTGCCTTGCTCAACAGTGGCAGATGGGGATTGAACCTATGACATTTGTGGCAACTGCACGCCAGAGCCATAGAGAGAGCAGAGTTGCGACACGCTGTGATGTAGCCGCCACGCGATCAAAAGTTCCAAAAAACCTGCGCTGAATGGCTGAATTCCAGGAGGGTGGGATGTACTTCTAGATGCTGGAAGGTGTAATAAATTAACTCATTAACTACTGACCAAGAGATTGGCTGTAAATAGTTCCAAAAGTCCCATAACGAGGAAATAGCCTGGAAAAAGCACTGCCATTTTTTCCTACGGAGGTCTATGGGAGTGTCGCCACTCTGTTTTATCTACCGCTCTGCTGCACGCTAGCCGAGCTCCTTAGCCACTATGTTACTGCTGCCCCAATACGACTGAATTAGATACAAAACCACTGCCTTAGATACAACTGGGAATTTGGTTGATTTGTTTTTACTGTTTTTTTGCAAAGATAAATCACTCCTATGTCTCCCACTAATGTCACTTTATCTCTTTGGACTGTGTAAACACCTTGTAGCTTGTAGATACTCTCTATGTAAAATGTCACAACAGGAAATGCCACGGTGCTATAGAACAGTGCTTATACTCCTCTCTACCTCAAAATAGCCATGAACTCCATTTCATAAATGGACTCAATGTCCCAAAATGCACCTGTTTCTCTACAGCAAAAGCGCAAGCTGAGGATCTACATCTCCAACACCTACACACCTGCAAAGCCCGAGGGCGAGGAGGCTGAGAAAGTGGCATCATGGGAACTCCGAGTGGAAGGCAAACTATTGGAAGACGTAAGTGCGTCTGTGTGTGTGTGTGTCTGTTCAAGGTGTAGGATCTGTTGGTTTTTCCAAACATATGTTTCTCGCGTATGGATTGAGCCTAATATTTGTCTAAAATCTTTATTCAGTGTATGTTCCCTACTGAAACAGCCTGACCAGCTTAAGGTGGCCATGGCCAGCTTGTAAACCAGCTT
>NC_084996.1:23115582-23183082 GCF_963854185.1 Sardina pilchardus | reverse complement strand
AGAAGACGGCGTGCTTTGACATTGATGTGGAGGTGGACGACCCGCTGAAGGGCCAGATGACCAGCTTCCTGTCCTCCACCACCAACCAGCAGGAGATCGCCGCCCTTGAGATGAAGGTCAGCAAGGCCAAAGGGTCAAAGGGCAGGGGTCACCATAGCAACTACTTTCAGCTCTGGAAAAACATTATGTCATCCCACGGTTGCTGAATGACATTCAAAAGAGTTGACGGTTATATTGAAATTTGCAGTGGTCTCTTAATTATATGACTGTCAACTCATTCGAATGACACTTAGCAACAGTAGGATGACATCAGAAAAATGTGCAGCGGTTTCTTAATTTTCTCCAGAACTATATACAGTCTATGATATAGCTAACTTGCGTCAGCAAAGAACAAAAAACATTAAATACAACAGTAAACAACAAATGCTGTAGTTGTGCAATTCAACTGGTGATGGTGATGAGTGCCGTATGTGTGAAGATAGCTGCTGCTTTGCCTTTAAGACACTGTGACTGTGTGCTCTCCTCAGATCCACGAGACCATCGAGTCCATCAACCAGCTGAAGACCCAGAGGGACTTCATGCTGAGCTTCAGCACCAACCCCCAGGACTTCATCCAGGACTGGCTCAAGTCCCAGAGCAGGGACCTGAAGGTGGGGCTGGGCACATGGGCTGGGCTCACTGGCTGGGCTATGGGCACGCGCTTGGCAAACAACCCCACGAGCACAAGACCAGGCTTTTTTTTATCAGTCCTAATAAGGGAAAGGGGAGCCAGTGATCTCTATGAACAAAAAAATCATTGTTGAGTTGATGTGGGTGTGTGGGTGTAGCTGTGAGGGTATGTACATGTATTTATTGATAATTGATAGTGTGTGTGTGTGTGTGTGTGTGTGTGTGTGTGTGTGTGTGTGTGTGTGAGAGAGAGAGAGAGAGAGAGAGTGTGTTATGTACACGTTCTAGGTACAATATAATAATTTTAACATGTTTTAATGTGTTACAAAACATATATCACAAGCTAGGTAAAGGATACACGCTGAGTATTTCTGGTTTATTGACGTTTAATAACACATCAGAACATGCATTTCGTTGATGGAACCTAGTTCTGAAGCGAGGTTGCATCGTTTTTTGACAATGATGGTGACTTTGAGAAACAGATCTATCTGAAATATAGCCAGAATTCTCCTTTAATGTGTGCATTGTCTACACTCCCGCTGTAGTTGATGAGTTCTCCTTTAATGTGTGCATTGTCTACACTCCCGCTGTAGTTGATGAGTTCTCCTTTAATGTGTGCATTGTCTACACTCCCGGTGTAGTTGATGAGTTCTCCTTTAATGTGTGCATTGTCTACACTCCCGCTGTAGTCGATGAGTTCTCCTTTAATGTGTGCATTGTCTACACTCCCGCTGTAGTTGATGACTGACGTCGTGGGCAACCCGGAGGAGGAGAGGCGTACGGACTTCTACCAGGCCCCCTGGGTCCCTGAGGCAGTCGGACGCTACGTCTACTCCAAGGTGAGTGCTCAAGGTCATCCAAGGTCATCCAAGGTCATTAGGGCACCTCGGGGGAGGTTCTGCAGAGAAAGAGTGTGTGAGTGTAAGGCTGCCTGAAATGTGAAAGAAAGCATCTCAGTAGGTTTATATGGACATAGTTGTACATGTTCCAATGGTATTCTGCCCATTTCAAAGATACTGTTCAACATATAGTCGAGACCCAAGTCTCTGAAACCTGTGTGTGTGTGTGTGTGTCTGTGTGTCTGTGTGTCTGTGTGTCTGTGTGTGTGTGTGTGTGTGTGTGTGTGTGTGTGTGTGTGTGTGTGTGTGTGTGTGTGTGTGTCCTCAGGTACAGCAGAGGAGACAGGAGCTCGAACAGGTTTTGGGAATCAGGCTCACTTGAGCCACATCTGGACAACGGCTCACCCCGACTTCCCCTCTTTTGCGCATCACTTCCTCTACTTGTGCATCACTTCCTCTGTACTCTCTCCTACCCAGGAGGCAGGAGGCAGCCTACCCCAATGCTGGAGCCATCATCTTTCAGTATTCTTAACCGGTTTTATTTGCAGAGGACATCTACACTTTTCCATGTTAGTGTTTTGATGTGACTGACTGTTTGAATGTGGGGTTTGAAACTCACCTGTATTAACATCACCTGTGAATTATCACGTCATTCCAAATGTTTTCATCTTATCTGTCATATGCTCTGCAAGTGTGCAACATTGTACTTTTTTTCCCAGCCAGCAAGCTCTTCCAAATATTGCATTGTGAAGCTTCTTTTTGTTGTTGTTTTATTTCATATGCTAAGATGTACCTTTGCTCAAAAAGGTGTTTTTAACATTGTACCTTTCCTGAAAAGGTGGTTGCCAATGCTAGTTCAGTTTTGTATTTTGAGGATATGTAGTTTTGAAAGCAGAGCCTTGGATTGGACGTCAGGAGATACGCTCAGGTAAACGCACTCTTGAGCCATTCTGTTCCTCTTCCCCTGGGAACCTGTCCATTTTACTTAGTTTGGTTTCAAATTTGCCATTAGTTTTGTTCTCTCTTGATGTTTACAGACTGTTTTGTGTTTTTTGTCCTGTTCTGCCAAAACGTATCTGCCATGATTTGAAATTGTGGGAGTCCAAAGGACCCCTCTCTGCTAAAATAAGCCATTGAACTATTCTCTCGCGGTAGTCAGAGTGATTCTGTTGATCTGATGTCTATGTAGAGGGCTTCACTTTGATATCTTATGACTTGGGTGATTAGACTTTATCACACTGTGATGTTTTTAAGCTGTTTTTGCGCATTGATCTATGTTTTTTTTTTTTTTTTTTAATAAATTTGACTTTAGGAAAATATTTGGTTAAAAAAAAAATCAAGAAGAAAACATTCCAGGTGTGCACTGTGCCGTCTCGGCTGAGCCTGTTTGGTTTCAGGGTCACTTCAGAATGAGTATTGTATATATAGTTTTTAGTCTTTTCAGCAGGTATGCAGCTCAAAACTCAGTGGTATAGATTCTTTTTTTTTTTTTTTTTTTTTTTTTAAATGCTAAATACATTTTCAGGAATTGTAGATTCCATCCTTTTGGATTTGTCGACCACTATATCTTTGTGTTCGCTTTTGATTTGTAAGCAAATAGATAACATGTGGGTTGAAGGTTTTGTAAACTGTTAAGCACGTTTGTCTTTGTTTGTGTCTTTGTTTGTTTCTTTGTTTGTTTGTTTGCTTCCACGCAGAAGCTTTTTATCTTTTGTACCTTTATACTGAATGTCATTTGGTATATTTTTTAAATTAAAACTTGAATATAAAATCATTGGAATGTTTGGTTTCATTCTTTTTTTTTACTTGGGCGGCTTGGCCCTGCAAGCTGTAGGCCTATGATATGTTTGCCACAGGCTCAGTCAAGTTTTTAAGACTACAAAAACTCCCCCTAAACTAAACACGGCACCTGCATGGGCTATCATGTTCGGGCCAGTTGGTAGACCCACAGCACGTGACAGACCGCATTGCTTGACTGGATAGTCTAGTCCGACCTGTACTCCCTTTGTGTCTCTTGCTCTCACACACTGACACACCTCCTCTCGAACTCCCCACATACCAGCCTAGGATAAGCAAATCCCATTAACAAACCTGTCAGGGATAACTGTACTGCACCATCAGAATCAAAATTCCTATATTGTCATTGCACAAGGTACACCAACATTGGTTAACAGTCCTAACGGTGCATTCAATAAATAAGCACAAATTAAATGTAAAAGCAATAAATATCTAGCTCTACCCACACACACAAAGACTGAAAGTGCTGGATGATCATTACACCCAGGTAGTGCAGTCAGTGTCTCAAGCCCTGAGACAGCAGTGCCAGTTGTTGTCGGATTGATCTAAACTATGTATAGTAGGCCTACTAGCATGAAATAGTACCAATAGAACAATACTATTTTTAAACGAAACGTGCGGGAAAACATTACATTAACCTTCGCTTGTCCATTTGTTTTTCATGTTTTCCACACATGGTGGCGCAAACGAGCAGACCCTTTCCTCTGTTAAAAAAAACAGCCCACGAAGAAGCGCCGGAAAAAACGTAACACCAACGGAAGCGTATGGTTTCAAAATGGCTCTGGACGGGATGGACCATGTAAGCAGTTTTTTGTTATTCTTTATTCAATATATGAGCGGTGTTAACGTTGTTAGTGTAGTCAGTTGTACGGCTGAACTTAGGTTCTGAGTTGTATAAATAAACTCATTTGAATTAATCAGATGAAGGAGAGAAAATGTGTTTTTTGTTGGCTTGTATCGCTCCGGTTTGCTGTCTCATTGTAGCAGAGTGGCTAACATTAGCGCTGCAGCTGTATGAGAATGAGATAGCAACCGGCTAGTGAGCAAACAAGCTGTCTTTATGTAGCTCGCTAGCAACTTTATGTCAAATCACTATAGTGGTGTTCGGCTTATGTCTATATTGCAGCGTTTTAGTTAAGTTAACTAATGCTCACGTTGTCACCATCATTTACACTTCGGAAGATTTTCTGATCTTTGTCGTTCACGTTAGCCAACCTGAGACATAGCTAACGTGAACTTTAATTTTCTGTCAAACGTTTAACTTACTGTCTGGGGTTCCCTTCCGTTACCTGTAACATTAGCTGCTAAACCGAGGAGACACTTTTCTTTAAGTCATTATCGCCAAATGATCAAGTACTAGCATCTATGCTACTCTAGTAACCAATAATATCAGATTGTCAAAAATATGGCTAATACCGTAATATGCCGTTTCCCAGGGTTTGGAACTTAATTTCAGCTAACTGTGGTCTACAATAACACACTATCGTAGAGTAACGTTAAATTGCTTAATTGAGAGGTGAACTGTAGCTGCTACCCTGTTGACGAGGTAACCCTTCAATATATCTGTCGATCGATCTTTATTAAATGATAACTGATTGGCGGTTTTGGGGCGAATGTTGTTTTACCTGCATTTGAAGCGCTAACGTTAGCTGAGAGTTAGCTTAGAACAACAGCTAACTTCTAAGTTGTAAAATAGTGTTAGATAACTTACAGGAACACGTCGACTGTTTTGGAAATTAGGTTATTTGCAGTGTACCCCTGAGTTCGATGGATACATTCTCTTCTCTGCGTGCGATAACCCAGTCTGACACATGATTAGTCTATCCAAGAGCCATAGGGCTCTGGCCTATCCTAGCATACTTCACTGGAAGTGGGTAATACCAGGTTAGCCTTTACCCCCCCATTTTAAATGTATCTTATTGGCGAGCTAAACCTACAGTTATATCTGTCGATCAATCTTCATCAAGCGATGTAATTTGCTAATGTCCCTATTGTCTTTCGCAGATGGATGTAGAAGATATCAAAGGAGGCTCCGGTCTCCGTCAGTACTACCTGTCCAAAATAGAGGAGTTGCAGGTGAGATTAAATAACACAACATGCCTCATGTTCTTAATGGTATATGATTGAATGCTACTTACTGGTTTCTATTCATAATGTTTTTCAACAGCTGACCGTGAATGAGAAAAGTCAGAATCTTAGACGTCTCCAAGCACAGAGGAATGAGCTCAACGCTAAAGGTAGGGGAGACGTTTCAGAAATTAAATATTCAAAGGAGCAATAATATTGCTTTTACTCTTGCCATATCCAATCAGAAGTCCTGTTGAACTTTAAACATGCCACTTGAATGCTAATGATTCTGGTGCAGTGTCTGATTTGTAGTCCTCCTAGTAATCTAGTAATCCTAATCCGGTGTTAGGAAATCTGATACGTGGAAGGAATATAATTGGACAAAAGTGTCTGCCAAATCCCGTAACCATCTCAGCTAGGGCCCCAAATGTAAAACTTGATTCAAACTACATGGTTAGTGTTTGAGAAGACCTGTGTAAAGACTGGAAGTATTGAGTGTATTGATGTGTTGTGATGCTTATTAGTGTAGAGATCATTGCCGAGAGAGTGTGCGTGTGTGTGTGTGCGTGCGTGCGTGCGTGCGTGTGTGTGCCCCCATGTTAACCCCGTCTCCTGTCCCCCCAGTGCGCCTGCTGAGAGAGGAGCTGCAGCTGCTGCAGGAGCAGGGCTCCTATGTGGGGGAGGTGGTCAGGGCCATGGACAAGAAGAAGGTGCTGGTCAAGGTGAGCTCGTCTCCCCACTACACTGGCCTCAGCTTTATGGAGCTCCCCTCCCTCCATACTGCCCACAGAGCCCCCCCGCCCTCCCTCCATACTGCCCACAGAGCTCCTCTCCCTCCATACTACACACAGAGCCCCCCCCTCCCTCCATACTACACACAGAGCTCTCCCCTCCCTCCATACTACACACAGAGCTCCTCTCCCTCCATACTGCACATAGAGCTCCCCTCCCTCCATACTGCACATAGAGCTCTCCCCTCCCTCCATACTGCACATAGAGCTCTCCTCTCCCTCCATACTGCACATAGAGCTCTCCTCTCCCTCCATACTGCACATAGAGCTCCCCTCCCCACTACACTGGCCTCTGCTTTATGGAGCTCCTCTCCCTCCATACTGCCCACAGAGCTCCCCTCTCCCTCCATACTACCCACAGAGCTCTCCTCTCCCTCCATACTGCACATAGGCCTACCGTAATTTCCCAACTATTAGCCGCGGCTTATACATTGATTTTCCATAATTTCTTCAGCTATGCCTATTGCCTATGAGGTTAATAGATGGGAGCAGTTAAAAGGGTATTGATATGGTTTTGTTTCTTTAAACTGTGCTGTGGCTCATACATAATGCAACTAATACACAGGAAATGACTGTAGAGCTGTACTCCCTCTGTACTACCCATAGAACTCCCCTTCTTGATTCCCATAGAACTCCCCTCCCCTCCCTTCCCATTACACAGGCTTCTGTCTGAGTCCTCTCTCATGCAAGAGATGGTGCTCTGCTCTCTGGGAGGCTGAAGTGTGGGTCTGAGCGCAGTGCTCAGTAGGAGTGATATGTGGGTCTCTTCTGGCTTTCTGAATGCACTCCCTGCCCACTTATCTTTGAGTCTAATGCCAGATACTGTGTCCTATGGGCTATGGGAGAAATACAGATCTGGGAGTAGCTGCATTTGCTGCAGCGTCTCCAACCCCTCAGTGTTAGGTGATGTTAGGTCTTCTTCATTAGGTATGATTATGACTTTTTTGTTTTTTTACTGATATCTCTTTCTTAGCTGTTTATAAAGGTATTGTTAATTGTTTTTACAGCACTTGGACACCTAGGTGTAGTGATGCATTGCATGCTATAACGAGGTTCTACTGTAAGCGTTATTAACACATTTGTGTTTCTGTTTTGTCTGATCCAGGTTCACCCAGAGGGAAAGTTTGTGGTGGACGTAGACAAGAACATAGATATCAATGATGTGAGTACTGTAGAACATAGATATAACTACTATAGAACATAGATATCAATGATGTGAGTACTGTAGTAGAACAAAGATATATAGATGTTTCTAAATGTGTGTTCTGTGTGTGTCTGATTCTAAATGTGTGTTCTGTGTGTGTCTGATTCTAAATGTGTCTTCTGTGTGTGTCTGATTCTAAATGTGTGTTCTGTGTGTGTTGAGCAGGTGACTCCCAACTGCCGTGTGGCCCTGCGGAACGACAGCTACACCCTCCACAAGATCCTGCCCAATAAGGTGG
Organism: Sardina pilchardus; assembly: GCF_963854185.1. Taxonomy (NCBI): domain Eukaryota; kingdom Metazoa; phylum Chordata; class Actinopteri; order Clupeiformes; family Clupeidae; genus Sardina; species Sardina pilchardus. Next base: position 23,175,477 of record NC_084996.1, on the reverse strand, counting down.
ACCCGCTGGTGTCCCTGATGATGGTGGAGAAGGTTCCGGACTCCACCTATGAGATGATTGGCGGCCTGGACAAGCAGATCAAGGAGATCAAGGAGGTCATCGAGCTGCCAGTGAAGCACCCCGAGCTCTTTGAGGCACTGGGCATTGCACAGCCAAAGGTGAGGTTTTAACACACACACACACACACACACACACACACACACACACTGAGCTCTTTGAGGCACTGGGCATTGCACAGCCAATGGTGAGGTTTTAACACCCCTTAAACACACACACACACACACACACACACACGCCTACATCATCTGTCACTCACGTCATCTATCCCATTATACAGCCAAAGGTGCATGAGATTTGAAAACACACAAACCTGTCACGCACACAATGTCTTTTATCCCATTCAGTTCAGTTTCAACAGAGTTTGTTCAAATTTCTTATTCAAAGATTCAGTTCAGTTTGAACTCGGTTTGTTAATGTCTCATTCATTCAATAATTCAGTTCAACCCTTTATCAATCCATTGGTTCAGTTCAGTTGGAGAGAGAGTTTGTTTTCCTGTCAGTGAGTGGCAGTAGTGGAAGGGAAAGTAACATGCCGTTGTTTTCGTTTTCTCCTCCTCCTCCTCTTCCTCCTCTTCCTCCTCCTCGTGCTCCTCCTCCTCCCCCCCCCTGCAGGGTGTGCTGCTGTATGGCCCCCCTGGTACAGGGAAGACCCTGCTGGCCAGAGCTGTGGCTCACCACACCGACTGCACCTTCATCAGGGTGTCCGGCTCCGAGCTCGTGCAGAAGTTCATTGGGGAGGGTAAGCTGCCGCTCATCCACCTGCCTAGTATGCATTACTTACTGGACTGTTGTACTCTACTGCAGGGATTCCCAAACTGAGCTGCTTCTAGGGGGTACGGGAGATGAAAAGTGCTTTGGCGGAGAGGTGTTAATATGAATAAATGAATAAATAAATCATTTTTAATGTGTCGGAGTGGGGGTACGTGAGCCAAGTCAGGATTTAGAGTGTGGTCCGTGGGGGGGAAAGTTTGGGAACCGCTGCTCTGCTGTATAATATGCATTATATACTGTGCTGTCGTACTTTGTCTAATATGCATTACTTACATACATGACACCGTTATATACGTATATTTAACTTATATACTAATTTATTTGGCTGCCACTTTTGTTCAAAGCAACTGACTGGCTTACTTGATCTCGAGGCTACGTCCCTCGCTCAAGGGCCTAATGGTGGCAGCTGGGAACTGAATACAAAACCAGTGGATTCAGACAGGACCTGGGTCACAACACAACCTTGGAGACGGCCAACCGTTTATTTGACGTGTTTGCAGTGTGATCTCCTACGCTTGTTGATTGTGTGTGTGTGTAGGGGCGCGTATGGTGCGCGAGCTCTTCGTGATGGCCAGAGAGCACGCTCCATCCATCATCTTCATGGACGAGATCGACTCGATCGGCTCGTCGCGTCTGGAGGGCGGATCTGGAGGGGACAGTGAGGTGCAGAGGACCATGCTGGAGCTCCTCAACCAGCTGGACGGCTTTGAGGCCACCAAGAACATCAAGGTAGAGAAAACACACACACATGCATACATAATCAAATATGATTCCAATTTGATGATGGAAATATGATTCATTCTTTGGAACATTGAGGTAGACAATACACACACATCTTTCAGATGGCACCAAAAACATGTGGAGATCCCACTCACACTTGCTTTGTGTTTCTTTCGTGCAGGTGATCATGGCAACCAACCGTATAGACATCCTGGACTCTGCATTGCTCCGGCCTGGACGTATCGACAGGAAGATCGAGTTCCCCCCTCCCAATGAAGAGGTCAGACACGTTTTATGAACACACACACACACACACACTGTCCTGTAGTTGTTTCCTCACCAGTACCGTGTCCACATTCCTTGTTTTTGTTGGGATTACGACTGTTTGTTTGTTTGATGGGACGAGTGGTTTCCGCCCTTTGAGCTGATCTTGCACAGATCCGGTATGTGCAGGTGTCTGTGTACTGTAGTGGTCTATTCACACCTCAGTGGTACTCCCTTGATTTGACTATGCATTAGGACTGCTTTCATCCAATGTTAGCACTGATACCTGATATGACCTGTGTGTTTGGACATGTTTCATATTATATTATATTGTATTATACTGCATTATATTATATTTTATTATTGTTAGTATTATTTGACTCATCTTGTTTAAAGTATTACTAAGGGTGTTCTGGGAAAATAAACAAAACCCTCCTTCTCACGCCCTGTCCAGGCTCGTTTGGACATCCTGAAGATCCACTCGCGGAAGATGAACCTGACCCGCGGCATCAACCTGCGCAAGATCGCCGAGCTCATGCCTGGCGCCTCAGGGGCAGAGGTCAAGGTGAGGTCATCGTGAGGTCATCAGGCTGACCCGTGTGCCTGAAGAGGAGAATGGACTCATTTCAGCCTTTTACAGTTTTTTTCAATTGCTTACACACAATTTTTCAAACCGAGTTCTTTTTAACAAAATTTAAGCACAGCTATCCAAATGCCACACTCAGTTTGCATAATTCCTAGATTATTTGCAAAATGAAACACTTCAGTCAAAACATACACACTTCAGTCAAAACATACACACTTCAGTCAAAACATATACACATATTTGTAAAAATGCTATTAGTTGTCATTTAACAAACACAGTCCTCAATGATCAGACACTATTGCAGCCAGTTTCACACTGCAGTGATAAATGCAAAACGCATTTGTAAAAAGAAAAATGAGGAAATAGCATGTGGTAGATTTTTGCCCAGACATTGTTATGTAAGGGATCATTTAGATGTCCAAAAAATAGTGACGAACCCACAACATTCTTCATGATTAGTTCGACATAGGGAAAGTGTACATAAATAGGTCTATAAACTTGCACTTGCACTGTACAACACTGAAGACTGCTGTAGACTGAATATTTCAAGTATTTCTGTCAATACTTACAGTATTTCTAACCATAATCGGTTACAGTAATCAACCAACAATGAAATCAATTGAACAAATAAAATCTGTAGACAAGCAAAAACTACTGCATAAAGTACATACACTTTGACTCTGAAGAGCAACTACTGCAAAAGCAACAAGACTGTATAGCACACCTGAGTGCTGCGTTTTCAATTTTGCACATGTGTGCTTACACACCTGGTGGATGTGATTATCCAATTCGTTCATTAGTGTAGTCATTTGCAATCCGGGGCTTTGTAATGACAAGGAAGTAACCTCACAATCCTTATCTGTGTCTAAGGTGTGGAAATGTGTGTAGAGTTTTACAAATCGCTGTGTGTAATGTTTTGCAAAAAGGGTGAAGCAGACATTGTGTGTAATGTTGTGCAAATCTGTGGAGGAGTTTTGCTTCTTGGAGTAAAATTTTGCTAATTGTGTGAAAACAAATATTTTAGTGTGTAAACAATCGTAAAAAACTGTAACAGTTTCATCAGTGGTGCTGATCCTGTGTTTGTTTGTGTGTGTGTGTGTGTTTAGGGTGTGTGCACAGAGGCTGGCATGTACGCGCTGAGGGAGAGAAGGGTCCATGTCACTCAGGAGGACTTTGAGATGGCCGTGGCCAAGGTGGGTCAAGTCGTTCTCTCTTTCTCGCCTTTTTTAAGCCGTCTTCTTCACCTGGTGGTGTTGTGGCTGTTCGTGAGTTTGAATGGTTATTTAGCGGAGGTGCCGTTTTTATACGCCTTTCTATAGGCCTTTCAAAGGAAAATAAATTTATGTATTTGAGGATTGGAGTGGGCTGGGCTCTTTAGATCAGAACATCTGGGTCTATGGATTGATTAATTAATTGTTTGAGTTAATTATGTTTTTTTTTTTTCTCTCTGTGGGGTCACAGGTTATGCAGAAGGACAGTGAGAAGAACATGTCTATCAAGAAGCTCTGGAAGTAAACGCCACATACATACTTCTGCGTCGTGCTCCACCAAGCTTGCCGTGTCCCATCACATGTATATTTTCTTCTTTTTTTTTGTCTTCTTAGGTTTGGTTTATAATTGTTACCTAAATTCTAAATAAAATGAAACACTTGTTGAGTACATGGTCTCCTCTGTTTTGCATCATCACCCTGCACCACCATCAGCCTGTTCTACACCTCCACTGTAACTGATTGCACAGAATACCCAGTTGTCATTAAATTAACATCTGAATGGTTTTATGCTTATGGGGCAAGCAGTTACTTGTAAAACAGCAGTCCACATTTTAGCTTAACGTAAAGGTGAACTATGCAAGTTTTTTTTTTTAAAATATATATTAAGTTTTATTATACATTAGCTTCATTTACCTTAACTGATAAGCTTCGGAGTCATTGGAATGGTTATTTGACTCCGGGTTGAATGATGGCTGTCTCGCTTCCCCCTAACGCCTGTGAGCAGAAAAACCACGATTGCAAGTTTGTGCCACCAGGCCGGTGCACTGACAGTCTCGCAGCCTCGCGACTGACGATTGGAGGAGTGTTGTAAAATGTACATGCTAAAGCTGTAGGGGAAGCTCTGCAGAGAAACCTGCAAGCCTAAAATGAGAAAACGGTGAAGAAATCACCAAACCTGCAAAGTTCCCCTTTAAATGCACACCCCCTTATTCTTCAAGTGCAATGAAGCTGGAGGCCGAGAGGAGAAGAGGATTCTCACAAAGACTAGGCAGACCACATCATGTCGAAACGTCTCCCCTTGAATTGAAATGCAGAACTTTTCAACTCACATTTCCCTAAATGTAAGTCATGTGTGTGTGAACACACTGGAATGTGTAATAGAAAATTGGTCTTCAATGAGTTTACAGTTAGTTTACATGTTGAACAATTTGTTGCAATATTCTGTAACTCAAGTTTACTAACTGTGCAGTCTTGATATCCAAAAGATGTAGAAAGGAACAAATCAATTAACTGATTCACATTAACAGTACAATTTGCAGTTTATGTTGTTTAACCTGGATTATGGAAGCAATTTTTATAGTCCAACTGGAGTGTGTTTCCCAAAAGCTTCTTAGGTTTTGGGAAACGCAGCCCAGTGCCGGAACCAGTCTGCATAAAAATAATAATAAAAAAAATGAAACATGTGGTTTGCAAAAGCTCTTTAATGTGGAAAGTGACCATTTAACAAAATCCTGACACAATTATAAACCTTAGGAAACACTGGCAACGCAAACACTGAAAGAAATGTATAGGGAAAACCAGATTCGGATTTCACCCGAGTACAGTGGGCAGAAGCTGCCCAACACACACACACACATACACATACACACATACACACATTCAGACCAGCAGTAACCGTGGGAACCCTGTGCCTTCCATTGTGCAAAAACATCAACCCTGTAACAACAAACCGTGAAAGAGACAAGAGATGCTTCAACATTGAAAAGAGGCCTTATAATAAGGCAAGGCCCAAATCACATCTCGGGGAGTGGAAACAAAAACAAGGTGCTTGGTGGTGCCCCCTTCACCCTGGGGGTGTATGTGGGGGTGTTACTACACACTGGGGGGCAGGTGGTGCACGAGGTGGGCGTTGTGTGGGGGGCGTGCGTGGTGCGGGGGGTGCGCAGTGCTGTAGTCTATGGGGTGGGCGTGCACCCAGGGCTGTCCCGGGGCCCCGGGGATCCAGGTGGCCACGTAGTGGTAGGTGGCAGGGGGGGGCGGCGGCGGCAGCGGCGGCATGTAGGGCTCGTACAGGTGGGGGAGGAAGGACGGGTTCCGGGGCTCCTGCACCAGGGGGTAGAAGACGGTGCCGGGGGGGGCCGCAGGGGGCTGCTCCAAGCTCAAGGGGGGGCCTGAGAGTGTGAGGGGAAGAGTGATATGGAGAAGGAAATGTGAAGAAATAAAACAAAAATGGTAAGAAAGGGAAGCAGTTCCAGCAGCAGAGTGCAGGCTGGCTGGCAGCTTTTGTATAAAACCACAGCAGTTAGTTAGGCCCAACAGCAAAGAACACCCAAAGCAGTCTGCTTCAGTGACTGACTTTTAAAGGTTTTTTTATTCAAAACAGACCTCTGAAGTTCATCTACAAAAAGCAACCAAAGTTAGCATCTTTGCCCATATAAGGAGATCGAGTGTTAATTGACACCAACTACCAAATGGTAAGTTGCATTGCAAGTTAGCGATGGGGTGGCACAAATCAAAGAGTGCCATCATTATATCCTAGTGAATGCAGAGGACAAGAGTGTGTGTGAATAGCAAAACATCTGCATTTCCAATTTCTTCGCCCCCCACAAGAGTTTAACAGGTGCGATAATTCAACCCCTTCAATGCTGCAATTACTCACTCAGCCTTATTACATGGCTGGCCAATGACTAGCTTTTTGTAGGCAAACTTTAGAGGTCTATTGCTCTTCAGGGTCCTCTTCTAGCCGTGTATAATCAATTCAGACAAGAATTCTCTGAAAAGTAGGTCAGATCCAACCGATTCTGGGCTAGCATGAGCGTCGGGTCGAAATCACACAGTGCCTGCTTGGCATTACCGATCGTTTAACAGACCTGCACCCGGTTGCCACGGTGAGGAGTGAGAGAACGGAAAAACGAAAAAGCAAGATGGCAGAACTGACCGTGATTGGGCGCCTCCGTCTGTGCGCTGAGCCCCACGCCGCCGGGCTCCGAGTAGGACTCGGGCACCGTGTGGTCGAGGGCGTTGCTGGGGTAGGACTGGCACTGCCCCTCTGTGCCCTGGTGCTGGTAGGCCTGGTGTGAGTGCACCATGGAGTGCAGGTACGACTGGTAGCACTGGGGTACGGAAACGGCGACACACACACACACAGAAGTGTTTAAGCTACGTGCAGGTACGACTGGTAGCACTGGGGTACGGAAACGGCAAAACACACAGAGACCTGATTGAGCTACGCAGCATTTAAAACAGTAATCTGTAGCACTGGGGTACGTACGGAAACGGCAACACACGCAGACGTGATTGAGCTACGCAGCATTTAAAAACAGTAATCTGTAGCACTGGGGTACGGAAAAGGCAACACACGCAGACGTGATTGAGCTACGCAGCATTTAAAACACTAATCAGGACTAAAGCACTGTGCCTGAGAACATGAATGGCGACATAAGTGCATGAGCCATTTGCCAATAACACATGTTGTTTGAGCTATGCAGCATTTAAATGTTAAAAGTAATCAGGGTTAAAGCAAGAAACATTTCTGTGCCCGAGAGCCCTTGTTTAATTATCCATTTTCAAATCTGAAACAGGCCTGGCCAACATGAACACTGCCTAAGAACATGAATGATGGCATATGTACAGTACATGAGCCATTTTACAAAATATTGTCAATGCACAATTTAAAGACGGCCCTCTGTAGGTGATTACAGACCGAGCAGCTTTCTAGTTTCAGACAGTTAAGTCTTCAGATGCACTCACCTGCACTCCAAGGTTGAAATAGTACTGAATAACTTTGTAGTCTAAGGAGAGAAAAAAAAAGAAAACAAGATGATTCTCCAGGACGAAGAAAGACATTCGCACAACAGAGGAGCTCTTAGGCTCGTTTAGACTTATTTTCAATGACCCCATTTCATACCTTCGGGAAGGTCGTTCCCATTGGGGTCACAGGAGTAGGGAGGCGGAGCGACCATTCCTACTGCCTCGGCCATCTCGTTAACATGCCAAGGGTAAGACATGAATATACCTGCAGTAACGATAGTGAATAGGCTGCCTTTATACAGCGCTTTCCAACTCCGAGCATTCAAAGCACAGAACAGATGAATAACATACAGTACATCCATACAATAAGACTTCCATGTAACATGCCTATCTGCAGATTGGGAGGCCTTGAGTTTGGGGTTAACGGTCTTGCTCAAGGACACATTGAATGGGTGGGTTAGGAGGAGGCAGACCTTAAAACCCACTCCTGCCTCTGTTGCCACTGCTGCATTCACTCATTCATCCATTCATTCATCCACCCACCCATTCATTCACCCAAACTTTTCAGACAATACATCAGAGTGTGTGTGTGTGTGTGTGTGTGTGTGCCTAGCCTAGCAGCTGGGGCCTGTGTGTGTGTGTCTGTTTGCTTGCGTGCGTGCATGCGTGCGTGTGTGTGTGTGTGTGTGTGTGTACACGTGCCTGGCCTAGCAGCTGGGGCCTGTGTGTGTGTGTGTGTGTGTGTGTGTGTGTGTGTGTGTGTGTGTGTGTGTGTGTGTGTGTGTGTGTGTACGTGCCTGGCCTAGCAGCTGGGGCCTGCCCATGGTGGGCGATGTAGGAGGGCTGGGAGTCCGGCGGCGTGTCCGAGCTCCTGGAGGAGGAAGTGGACGAGGAGTTGGCCGTGAAGATGTCCGCTGTGGGATGTGTGACTGGCTGAGAGGACGCGATCACAGCAGATTTCACCACCACCTGATGTAATGGAACCGTGTTTACATTCAAATGGTATTTGGTACTGACAGACTGATGTACTACACCCATTCATTGCATGCATACGGCTCCACCAAAATGATTGAATCTTATGTACCAACAATGGCCGGGTTTTCCAGATTCGTTAAAAAGCTTGTGAGTGCTAAGAACTTCTTAGAGCTCTCTTAAGAAGTTCTTAGCACTTAAGAGCTTCTTAACGAATCTGGGAAGCCCGGCCAATGTTTAAAAGAGCCAAATAAGAGTTTTACAAACAGTCCAACCTGCTGAGAGTAGCTGTATGTAGCAGCGCCCTCTTGTGTTGAGCCAGTGCAGGAGCTGCCTTCCTGGATAGTCTGTCATCGGGAACAGAATACAAGTCCATTGAACAGACATAGAAAACGAGGCTGTTTCAGTTTAGACCATTTATGAACAAAACTACACAGCAGTATGCAAAATTTAAAACTGCACAACTTTGCATTAAATCCAATATCGGTGTAATCACCAAGTTAGCTGTCGACTCTGCTGCAGTGTACACTGACGGGTTCTCATATCCAGCATCTGCACAAGAAAAGACAGCCAATAAAAAGAGAACTTACCAGCACCAATGGTTATTTAATGACTAATCTTATTCATCTCTAACTTTGTTTCAGTTTTCTGAATTGATTTTATAACTCAATAATATATATAATATATAACTACCTTAAATACACATGATCAAACTTTTTTTTGTTATGGGTGTGATGGTACTACGGAACCATATGAACGCATACACTATATTGCCAAAAGTATTGGGTCACCTGCCTTGACCCCCATATGAACTTCAGTCACTCTTAATCCAGAGTTTAATATGACGTCGGTCCACTCTTTGTAGCTATAACAGCTTCAACTCTTCTGGGAAGGCTTTCCACAAGGTTTAGGAGTGTGTTTATGGGTTACTGGATCGCTACTACTACAAGTACTTACCACTACGATAACTAGTGATGAGCAATTTCACCATGTTAAGTTACTCACCTTCTGCAGTGTAAACATAGTCCCCTGAATATTCTCCTGTGGAGGATACAGCCTGAATTAAGCCTCCACAACCTGGCAAACAGCAGCTAAACGTCCAAGTGCTATTCTAAGATCCAGCACAACTAGCATTACCACTACTACATACAGCACACCAATCACAGCAGATTTAAACACACACACACACAGAAATTGTGTAAATCAAAGAATATTGACAAACTGGAAGAGAAAAAAAATAAGACAAACACAGGCATATTGTAATGCCAGAAAAGAGAAAATCAAGAATTGAGAGCAGGACAGACATTGCGGGGTGAATGAAATAGAAATAGTCGGTCTTGTTCAAGCCCCACCTTCAGATCAACAATACAGTTACCTCAGAGACCTGCGAAGTAAATGGGACACACACACCCCAAAAGCACACAAATCTTGTTCCAGTCCTACCCTGCTCCCCTGTAGTGCTCCTCTCATCGTTGTCCTCCTCAGAGGAGGTGACAGCCTGGTCCCTGGGTGCGGGGGAGGGGCTGCACCCTCTCGGAACCCAGTAGGACGCGGCCGCCGCCACCATCGGCCGCCCAACCGCCTGGCCCTGCACAGGACATTAAAGTTCATTACGTTAGTGAACGTGCCCCACTGCCTGGCCCTGCACAGGACATCAAAGTTCATGACGTTAGTGAACCTGCCCCACTGCCTGGCCCTGCACAGGACATCAAAGTTCATGACGTTAGTGAACCTGCCCCACTGCCTGGCCCTGCACAGGAGATCAAAGTTCATTACGTTAGTGAACCTGCCCCACTGCCTGGCCCTGCACAGGACATTAAAGTTCATTATGTTAGTGAACGTGCCCCACTGCCTGGCCCTGCACAGGACATTAAAGTTAGCTAGCCTAGCACATTCCTACCTCTCTGCAGTTCTATATAATAGGGCGTGGCATGGGCCTACCTCTCTGCAGGTACATATAATACCTACTGTAGCATGGGCCTACCTCTCTGCAGTTAACAGCAAGCGTGAGCATGGCCCTACCTCTCTGCAGTTCTATATAATAGCTAGTGTGAGCATGGCCCTACCTCTCTGCAGTTCTATAAAATAGCTAGCGTGAGCATGGCCCTACCTCTCTGCAGTTCTATAAAATAGCTAGCGTGAGCATGGGCCTACCTCTGCAGTTCTGAATAATAGCTAGCCTGGCATGGGCCTACCTTTCTGCAGTTCTATATAATAGCTAGCCTAGCATTGCCCTACCTCTGCAGTTCTATAAAATAGCTAGCCTAGCATGGGCCTACCTCTCTGCAGTTATACAATAGCCCCATATATGCACACCAGCAGGTTTAGCATTATTTTTACTCTGTAGCATCAATTTACACTGTAGTCTATACTCTGTGCATACGTGTTGCAGCAGTCATGTACCTGCAATGGGGGAAAGGCATTCTGGCTGCCTTTGTCAAGGTCATAGAAGGTGACGGGACCCCCCATGTCCTGCATCTCCTCGGCTCCGCTGGGCACTAAGCTGAACTGGCACTCCTTGGCAATAGTTTGCATGTGGCGCCGGACTCTACAACATGGAGCAATGAATTGCCATTACGATGAGTCATTCACGTCAGCTACACAGTGTCAGCTACACAAGTGTCAGCAACACTGACGAACAAGGGTTCAGCAGCTACTTCTAGCGTTTACTTCAAACCAAGGCAAACATCCAAGTCAGCAGCAATCCCACAGTCAAGACTTTGAAGGGCTTTACTGCTAAGGGGCCGGTCAGACCCACTAGTGGCGGTGGAGGTGAATTAAAAAGAAAGGACATAAGGGTTTTGATTTTGAAAATCACAAGAGGATTTCCGTGACTTTTAGAACTTGTCTGACCGAGCCTTCAGAGCTTTGTGGGGGTCTAAACACTAGCATTCAAATAAACTGAAGTTAAGATGTACATGTTACTCTCTAAAAAAACACAGTGGGACGTAATGAATGTTTACCGAGGTCTGAAGGAGTAGTTTTCAAAGCTCTGGTAACAGCGCTTGCCAGCATTGTGATAAAAGGACACCTCTGGCCCAATGAGGTGATGGCGATTCACAAAGCGGGAGGAGCGTCTGCTCGGGATCAAGGAGAAGATGCGTGGAACACAAAAATACATCACCAACGTTTCACCACTATGTACACACACACAAACACACCTCCCAATCCCTCTAACACCTTTGATAAACACAAACCAAACAAACAAACAAACAAACAAACAAACAAACAAACAAACAAACAAACAAACAAACAAACAAACAAACTTAGTGCCCATGCTGATGGCAGAGCCTCTAGTTGCTAGTGTGGGGGCAGACCTGGGTGAGCCTGCTCCGCGGTGGGCCCTGGGGTTGGGGTGGGGGCGGTAGTGATCACACTCCATGCCTCTAGGGGGCATCGGGGGTCCGTGGAAGCCGGTAGGCCGGCCGGGGGGTATGTTCCCGGGGACAGGCTGGAAGCGGGGGCCCATGCCAGGCTGTGCGCGGGAACAGGGGATGGGCATCGCAATGGCACGGGGCTTGCGATAGAACCGCCGCCTCCCTCGCACCTCAAAATCTAGAGGAGCATAAAAACTCAGCAGTGAACTAATAGACCTCTGAAGTTCGCCTACAAAAAAAGAGCCAAAACTGCCATCTTCGCCCATATAAGGAGATCCAGGTGTTAATTGAAGCTAACTACCTATGGCAAGTTGCTTTGCAAGTTGGCTCTGGGGTAGCAAAAATCTTTGCCATCTTAATGTACCGCAGATCACAGTACTCATTCGAAGGCAGAGGGCAAATATGTGTTGAGCAAAACGTCTGTATTTCAGACTTCTTCGTCCCCGCGAGAGTTTAACAGGTGCGATAATTCCAAATCCCTGATTATTTTTATATAGGAAAAATCGCAAGGCCCAAAACAATCCAACCCTCAAAACTTACCCTGATCTGTGGAGTACTGATCAGCGGAGCCTCCTTGGCTGATGGGCGTGACCTGACATGCAGGAACAGGATTCACTGGCTTCAAGTTAGCCAAGGCCACCTGGATCCTACACAGGCAGGGAAGCCAAGGGTAATTACAGTATGCACATTTATCTATAAATAAAAATAAAAACATACATACATACATGGAACACTATGGTAGGACAGGGTAGTGCAATTGTCGGGGGGGGGGGGTAGAGGGCAAAATGTTTGTCCCCGTCAAGGTCATGGACACCTTAACAGGCACAGGCCAGGTGGGGTTGGGCAGAGTGGGCTTTCAAAATGATTGAATTATTTGGCCAAAAAGGGCATATCCTCCAAAAAATCTCTTAAATGCTACTGTAAAGTGTCAATGGAATTGTTATATAAACGTATGGCACAATACGTATGGCAAAATATTTATAAAACACAATATCCATCATCAATGAGTAGGTCCATTGTGGCACAGCATAATTAGGGTCATACTTGTTCATACTTCATGAGTGGATGACTGAAAGGTGTAGGTCATTCACACGCATTATGAGTAAGTAAACACAATGGCAAAGTGTTATTGCCCCATGATTGAATACAATGGCCTGGTATTATGTGCATAATAAGCATGAGTAAATAGGACTTCACCTCTCTCCAAGTTCCTCAATGAACACCGTGACTACACTGGTCTTGGTGCCCACTTCCTGGATGAAGGCGTTGTAGTACCTCCCCTTGGGATCGAGGCGCACCTTAAAACAAAAACACACATTCTGGTTCTCTTTGCAAATCACATGCAGCCAAGTTTTCAACCGAACATTATGATTGACTTTGGGGAAGCATAGTATATTACACATTACACCGTGTCCTCCTAACTGCAAGCAACGCGACCAAATGCGTGCAACAAATTCAGTTCCATCGCTGTATTTTCAATTGGAATGTCTTGACTGAATGCGATGTGACCGAACGCGACAAGTTGCTTTGCTACGCAACTTCTTCAACCCTGTTTTGTCGCTCTGTCCGTTTCTATTGTTATTTGCGTCGCCTTGACATTAACTTCTTCACGACGTAACAAAGGTTCATTAAAGAATGTTAACGGATACAATGTGGACACAAACTATCCGGCGCAACGCAACAGTCGCGCAGTCGCTTACAATTAGGACACGGTGTTAGGTCAATCCCTTTTCTCCTGCTTCAAGCTAATGATGGAGAGTTGAAGATGTAAGAGAGCATCTACCAGGTGTAAAGAAGTAAAATGTAAGACCTTTAAACACCACTTCTAAATGAAAATACAAATTATTAAAAGTGAAAATATACAGTACTCCCAAGTAAACACACTGATGTCGGTAGACCCATCCAATCGGAACTTAAGACAGTTTAATACTTTTTAAGGCCTTATTTTTAGGAAAAGTGATTTTAAGACTAGGACTTTAAGGACCTGCAGCCACCCTGTGTAACCTCTTGGAAAATGTCAAATTGCACTAAAATTTTAGGATTTCTTAACCACTTGTCTGAATGACTATGTTAAAGGGTGAAAACACTTCCTATGTAAAACAGAAACATACAAGCAAACATGGTCTATACCTTCATAATCATGTCCACAATATTTGCAACAGGTCAAAAGGCACAGGACGGACCACCATCTTAATAGTTTATGTCACATGTCCAAACTATTATAAAAGAAAGGTACATCAGGGCTTACACCTTACCTGACATTTGTCTCCCAAGAAGTACTGTCTACCTGCGATAACTATGAAATCAGTCTTCCTTAGCTCTGTGGGGTAAGACATGAGGCAGAGAGAGCACAGGACACCACAGAGGGAGCATTATGAAATCTTGAAATGTTGTGATATTAATGCCATCTGTTTGGCTGTCCCCACTTTGTTTCCAATCATCAAAACATGGCCAGCCAACAGAGACTTTCTTTTTTTTTTTTTAAACAGCCACATTTACATGGACAGTTTTTGGTCATCCCGATTGAAAAATGTGTGCCAATGAGGTGCTCTCAAGTGCTTTGGAATCTTTGATCAGAACAGCCGTTGTTAACTACTTTTCCTTAGGAGCGGACTACACCATCATTCAGATTCATTCACACATTCACTCATTCACTCAATCAGATTAAAATTCTGATCTGATCAGGAATTGTAATTTCGATTAAGGTGTTTATATAACAATTTTGATGTTATTCCATTTGCCATCAGAATACATCAAGTGTCTCATACCCCTTTTCCACCGACGCGGTTCTGGTGCTGGTTCGGAGCCAGTGCCAAGTCTGGAACCGGTTCTTTGCTTTTCCACACAAAATAACCTGGCTCTGGGCCAGGAAAACTGGTTCCAACTCAGCACCAACTTTGAGCTGGACCAGAGATAAGAACCAGTTACGTCAGCAAATCAGAAGCTTGCGTTGTCCACAGAGGCGGGAGTAACAAACAAAATCTGAAAACAATGGCGGCAGCTCCAGGGGTCTAACTGGAAATATTCAATGTGAATAAAAGTTTCTTGACCACTTTTAATGGCTAATTTTGATACGGTTTATTGTTTATGCGACACAAATGTGTCCCGGACACACAGATCATTGCAGGTTGCTGTAATCTCCCAAATGGTAAAGTTAGCTTGTTAGCTTGTTGACCAAAACATAGCAACCTAGCATGCTGATATAACTACTGTGGTGTTTCTGGTCAGGCTAACGTTAGCAGCAAAAAAAGCAGCGTAGTATGGTCATAACCATAACAACGGGTGCTAATCAAGTGCTAATGTTGGCTAACATGCTTTTCTAGCGACTGCAATAAATACACATGCAACATATGGGCACGTCTGGTTTTATTCCACAAATGGATACAGTGATACAGTTGAACTCTCTCGACATTTGAGCTTTTTGTGCTCAAAGTTAATCGTAATAAGTTTTTCCACCACATCTCAATTTCTGCTGGTTGTTTTGGGATACAAAAGCGCACGTAAACAGTGACGTAGTGACGTAGCGACGCAGCACTACTCTGGAACTCAGTCTTTGGAAAAGCGAGCTGGTTCTTGAATAATCGGCAGGTAGCACCAGCACCGAACTGGCACTAGCACCAGCCCGGAACCAGCACCTGGTTCGTGGCGGTGGAAAGGGGGTATCTGTAAACATGGCTAGTGTACTCACAGAATGGGCAGTAGTGGATCGTGAGGAGATGATTGCTAATTAGCCCTTTTCACGGTGATGTCAGACGAAGCGTTGCTGGGTATCCTCCGGCATGTCCAGCCGCCAAATACTACAGAAGAAGAAGAAGAAGTATTCATGGGTTTCATCAGGTCCCTTTCCACAGGTGTATACAATCAAGCACCATGCAGTCTGCATTGATAATCAAGGTGCTTGATTGTATACACCTGTGGAAAGGGACCTGATGAAACCCATGAATACTTCTTCTTCTTCTTCTGTAGTATTTGGCGGCTGGACATGCCGGAGGATACCCAGCAACGCTTCGTCTGACATCACGTGAAAAGGGCTAATTGGTATAGAAGTGTCTCTAAACATGGCTAGTGTACCCACAGAATGGGCAGTATTGGATCTGTTCACATGGCTAGTATACCCACAGAATGGGCAGCTAGTGGTTCTTGAGGATTGCTAAATGTGACAAAAAGAAATGTTATGGGCTCGAAATTGCAAGTTTAACTTGACGAAAGATCCCAGATGAAACACACAAATAGGAAAACTTCCAAGACTTATCCATACCTCTGCGTGTGAAGTGCCAGACATCAAACTCGACATTGCGATACACATTGGGATCCAGAGATTTGACCACCTGGTAGGTTAAAGTGAATGTAGCTGGTTCCTCTGTACCCTAGAAAGAGTGCAAAAGCAGTACAGTGCAGTGCAGAATTACCACTCAAATCTCAGACAATGAAGGACACCACAGCCATATACAGTATAAAGCAAATTATACTATATTGCCAAAAGTTTTGGGTCACCTGCCTTGACCCCCATATGAACTTCAGTCACATTCTATTCTTAATCCATAGGGTTTAATATGACGATGGTCCATCCTTTGCAGCTATAACAGCTGGTTTAGCTGTTAAACCACAAGGTTTAGGAGTGTTTTTATGGATTTTATGGTCATTTTTGACCATTCTTCCAGAGGCGCATTTTTGAGGTTATACACTGATGTTGGGCGAGGCGACTGGCTCTCAGTCTTCACTCTAATTCTTCCCAAAGACATTCTATTGGGTTGAGGTCAGGACTCTGTGCAGGCCAGTCAAGTTCATCCACACCAAACTCTGTCATCCATCTCTGTATGGACCTTGCTTGGTGCACTGGTGCACAGTCATGTTGGAACAGGAAGTGGCCATCCCCAAACTCTTCCCACAAAGTTGTGAGCATGGAATTGTCCAAAATCTATTGATTAATGCTGAAGCATTCAGAGTTCCAGTGATAGGAACTAAGAGGACAAGCCCAGCTCGGGGATGGCCACTTCCTGTTCCAACATGACTGTACACAAGTGCACAAAGCAAGGTCCATAAAGACAAAGATGAGTTTGGTGTGGATGAACTTGACTGGCCTGCACAGAATCCTGACCTCAACCCAACAGAACACCTTTGAGATGAATTAGAGCGCAGACTGAGAACT
Organism: Sardina pilchardus; assembly: GCF_963854185.1. Classification (NCBI taxonomy): domain Eukaryota; kingdom Metazoa; phylum Chordata; class Actinopteri; order Clupeiformes; family Clupeidae; genus Sardina; species Sardina pilchardus. Next base: position 23,158,617 of record NC_084996.1, on the reverse strand, counting down.
AGTCGCCTCGTCCTACATCAGTGTGTGACCTCTCAAATGCGTTTCTGGAAGAATGGTCAAACATGCCCATAAACACATTCCTAAACTTTGTTGAGAGCCTTCCCCGAAGAGTTGAAGCTGTTATAGCTGCAAAGGGTGGACTGACGTCATATTAAACCCTGGATTAAGTATAGGATGTGACTGAAGTTCATATGGGGTTCAAGGTAGGCGACCCAATACTTTTGGCAATATAGTGTATATTAAAATATTACCTTTGATTCATCTAGTTCCAGCCTTGACTCATCTTCAATATGATAATTGCCATCCAGGTCCCAATCCTCTCTTCAGTGAAAGTTATAAAGTATGGTGTAAGTTATAGGTCGGACAAAAGAGCATCATTTCAAATCCACTATGAGCTGGTTAACATTGAAGAGGTGTCTCTCATTCGGCTTTTATACGTCCTCCCTCGATCCTCACTGATGTATATAAAGAATGATGGGGCGGCAACAATGGGATAGTCTATCCCTTCTTCTTTCTATATGTAGATCAGTGAGGATCGAGGCCAGAGGAGGAAGGAGAGAGGGAGGAAGTATAAAGGCTGAATGAGAGGCACCCAGTGTCTCTGACCTCCTCTCGTCAGGGGTATCATAGCCCCCTTCGTCGCTGCACATGGAGTGGCTGTTCCTGTGGCGCCGCGTGTGCCACATCTCTGTGGCCGTCTGCAGGTCCTTCTGGTCCACGCCCAGCACCTGGGTGTACAGCATGTCGTACAGTAGTGCTGGGGAGCAAGGACATCACATCACCATTCGTTAATTCACACTGAGACAGATCCTGGGAGCACAGCATTTCATAGAGTAGTGGTGGGGAGCAAGGACAGCACATCACCATTCATTAATTCATGCCAAAGATCCTTAATTACTGACAAGATACAACATAATGCATCTCTATGGAAGAAAAATTCAAACAGTTTCTGTCTGCTTAAAGAGGCGTGTCGCAAAGACGTCATAGTGGGATATCGATCTCGGTCAGATTGGCAAGCAGTTCAGTTCGAACGTTAACAGGTCTGCTTAAAGGGGGATTTAGCCTCCCTCCCCTTTGCGAAGACAGAACGCGGAAATGATCGAACGTTTGCGCCTCTAACTACGCTTTAACCCTCTCTGTTCATACCGAGACAGATCCTGGGAGCACAGCATTTCATAGAGTAGTGCTGGGGAGCAAGGACAGCACTTAAATTAGTCTAGGGTGCTTTCACACCAAGCAGTTGGTGCGCATCAAATTATCTATTCGAACCAAAAGCTCTTACTTCGGTTCGTTTTCATTGGTGTGAAAGCATCAGTCGCACTTGGGTCTGCACTAAATCCAGCAGACCGATACCGACAAAAAGAGGTGCTCTCGGTCCGCTTGACTCCGCACCAAATACTAGACTCTGGTGCGGTCCCTCTGGTGAGAACGCAAACTTGGATCCAAAACATAGATGGTGGGTCAAAATAGTGAGTCAAAATTGGTGCTTATTTCTACCTGAAGATAAACACTGATGAAACGTCAATCGGGCCAATTAAAAATTCACACAGAGCTTTGGACCAACTCTTTTTATTGCCATATTATACTGGCAACAATATATGCCAGCATTCTTGACTCTGAACGGTCACTGCAACTGCTATGCAAGACAGTACTACACTAATCTCCTACTCCCACTGTACCTCGATTATTCTCTATTACTTGTAAGTCGCCTTTGGACAAAGGCATCAGCTGAATGAATGAATGCAAATGTATTTTATAGAGACATACTTTCAACACTCACTTAAGGAGTGTTTAATGGGGGCAGGGGACAGTACTCCATGTGTTGGAGGGACAATGCTCACTTTGACATATTCGTGCTGAAGGGACATAGGTCTTCGGGTAGACAATGTCATAGTGCTTGGTGTTGGAGTAACATAGCAAAATCTGAAAAGCAAGTAAAACAACGGTCCGTGTAAGGATGTCAGCTTTGTGCCGTTTCTTCTGTACGGTTGTGTTATAGAATTATGTAAAATCACAGAATTATGTAAAAATACTGTATGTCTTATTTTGTCTTAAAAATTATACAAGGATGGATGTGACAGATGAAAATCACATTATATAGTGTTATGCAATTGTGCATATGCAAATCCTTTCGCAGTAGGAGTATGCTGTATTACAAGTGCAGACTTCACCTTGTCCACAAAGTCATCCTGTGTGATCTCTGTTGGAGGACCACCAGGATACCTGTAGATCACAAAGCACCGCCTGTGCCACAAAACAGGCACTTTTTTCAAACTAAAGAACAACAGTCACATTTCTACTAGATCCCAAATCAAATGTTACTCATTTCTAAAATGGTTATGGAGTAGGCAAACGTTTACAGCAACACCAGAGGGGATGTTAAGTGCATCATTAGACATTGTTGTGGTGCTTAGAGAGCAATCATGACCAGTGGAAATATAACTTTTAAATACCTGCCATGGTTTGGTTTAGGATCTAAAGGATATAAGCCTATTTTGAAGACTGAAGCATGGCAGTACTGTACGTTGCAGGCCTTATTTACAATATGTAGTCTAGAGTGCCTGGGTATACCTATGAAGTAGGGACAAGGCCTTGATCTCCACTTGACCGGCGGTTTCCTATCAAAAAATGCAGAAGGCGCTATGAATAAAAACTTACAGTGCGGACATGGAAATATGCAAAAACCATGACTGACTGCGCAAATCACTCAATCAACATCATCATGTTCTAGCTTACACACCATTGGGTCCTCCAAACGTTCAAGATATTTCTCGAAAGACCCTTCGACATACTAAAGAACAAAAAGAAAAAGATTACTGCTCGGATAATCTTGTGGTTGTAAAAGTCTATGTAACTTAGCCTAGTGTGGAAACAGTAAAGTAGGCCATGTGTAGTGTGCAACACTTTCCCACCGTCTCAAAGATGCTCCTGTTGCTTCTCATGAAATTAACACAGTCTGTTCTTACTTTCTGGTGATAGAACTGAGTGTAGTACAGCTTGAAAAGAGCAAATGGAGGGGATAAAATTACAACTCGTAAAAAGCTACTTATCAATGTAGCCTACTGATAAGTAAGCTAATTACAAAAGAAGCGGTTTGGAATCACGAGTAGCCCCTTAGCCAACTTAACACAACACATGTTTTCATACAACGCCCATGCTTCAGCCAAAATGAATTATCTGTTTTGTCAACAAAAAACTTAAGTATCGTGGAACTATTTTTACAAGACTTTGGTGACACACAACATAACACTTATTTAATAAATACCTGTTCAGAAACGGCTCGAAATAGACAAGACCCATCTCGAGCCACCATTTTTCTGTAAAGACCATTTCTGGCGAAATATTCGTCCATGTTTGCAAAATATTTCTTCAGGGTGTTCTTCATTGTAATGTTGTCACTAAGACATACTAAATGTGCAAAGTAGTAGCCTATATTATAAAACTCTGCCAAACTCTGACAACGGCAAAAGCACGGCAGGTGCTTCTAATTGCACTTTAAGAGGCGCCGAGCCGTACGGACGTAGGACGCGCACGTGACCCCTGCATGTTAGTTTATCATTCGAAGTGTAAGTTATTAATGTATGGCTAATTTATGATAGCCTAGCAAGATTGGTATGTATCAAATATACATATTGCATCTCCATACAAGCCCACTAGTCTTCGTCGCCAGAGCAAAGTTGCCACACATTGTCGATAGAGGCGAGCGTTGGTTGTCAACGACGGAATTGTGCGCCAAATGTGCATTTTACATTATGCCACATTAGGTCTACAGTTTCTCTCCTCAACCTCGGCTGTTTTAAAGTTAAGTGCTTAACTTATCAGTTAAATTTGACTAATCTCATCCCAGGTAGCCTAGGCCTCGCGCCCAGGGTGGCAGGTGTGACATGTTTCTTTTAATGGGGGGGATTTTATCCAGCGCACCTGACGGCTTCAGTAAAATCAGCTGTTAGAATTTAATTAGTTCGGCGCGTAATTGAATTATCGGGATGTTTGTCAAGCCAGAAAAATAAACTGGGGTTATTATCACTTTAAAGGGGTAAATTCACGGTCTTGAAATTTAAACTCTGTGATGCGATTGGAGATATAGGCTGCGCTGAGGAGGCCTACCAAACCCATCGAATTCCTTCACACTGATAGGCCTACTGGTCTCAGGAAAATCAATAGCCTAGGCCTATATGTCATTCTGCAAGGCGGCAGCTTGATGATGATTGTGTGTTATAGGCTAGCTTATCTATTTCCATTATGCAACTAATTGCTGAACACCTTTGCATTGAGCCATAACAGACTTACATTTCAGAATGAACAATCTGTGAATTATCTAACTGTTACCTCCAATTCAATCTTTACAGATGAAATTGTGCTTTGAGTGCTGCAGATTTGTGGAAAATCTCAAGCAAGATACAACTCTTTGTGTGTGTGTGTGTGTGTGTGTGTGTGTGTGTGTGTGTGTGTGTGTGTGTGTGTGTTGAATAGTCCTGTCTGTCACACACCAAAACTACAAAATAAGTTGTATTATATGGGCCAGAAACTTGGAGAACCATTAAAGCATCACCTCCAAACATTCATTAACAGATGACGACACATCTTGGAAATGTACTGGCCCAACACCATCACAGATCACAGAGCACTGGCAAGAACAAATTGAAGCTCAAATCTAACGCAGGAAATGGGGCTAGATCAGGCACACCTTTAAGAAAACCATCCTCCAACACAACCAGGCAGGCCTTAACCTGGAACCCACAAGGGACAAGAAAGCCATGGGAGACCAAGAAACAGCTGGAAAAGGTCTGTCGAGGCAGAACTCAAGAAAACAACAACATCTTGGAAAGAATCAGAGAAGATCGTTCTGGGATTGTACTTGCTGTTAGACCAAGCGTAAGCGTATGCGCCCGTGTGCGACCTGCTGTGTCTTGTGTACAGACTCGCTGCAGCATTATGTATAAGATCCATCTTATGTCTCGTTCCTCTGAATCATTGACCATAACCACATCCACATGACATCCAAGAGGCCTTGACCACATGGTCCGACCTGAAGTGGGTCAGAGTTTGGCCATTTGATGACAGATTTGTAAACAGCGGAATTGGAAGTAGGCTGTAGGCTTCAGGTCACAGAGACAAGATCATTTAGCTTGTAAACTCTGGCCCAAAGGAAACGCGATGCACCTTTCTCAAGGACACGCTCTCACAGTCCACACACACACACACACACACACACACACACACACACACACACACACACACACACACTGACACACATCTGTTACATTTCACCTGCATGGGCAGCTTTCCAAGAAACACACTCACTGACAGTCCTCCCTCTCAGACACACACACACACACACACACACACACACACACACACACACACATACACACACACATTTCACCTGCTCGGCACAGGAACTACAAAATAAGTTGTATTATATGGGCCAGAAACTTGGAGAACCATTAAAGCATCACCTCCAAACATTCATTAACAGATGACGACACATCTTGGAAATGTACTGGCCCAACACCATCACAGATCACAGAGCACTGGCAAGAACAAATTGAAGCTCAAATCTAACGCAGGAAATGGGGCTAGATCAGGCACACCTTTAAGAAAACCATCCTCCAACACAACCAGGCAGGCCTTAACCTGGAACCCACAAGGGACAAGAAAGCCATGGGAGACCAAGAAACAGCTGGAAAAGGTCTGTCGAGGCAGAACTCAAGAAAACAACAACATCTTGGAAAGAATCAGAGAAGATCGTTCTGGGATTGTACTTGCTGTTAGACCAAGCGTAAGCGTATGCGCCCGTGTGCGACCTGCTGTGTCTTGTGTACAGACTCGCTGCAGCATTATGTATAAGATCCATCTTATGTCTCGTTCCTCTGAATCATTGACCATAACCACATCCACATGACATCCAAGAGGCCTTGACCACATGGTCCGACCTGAAGTGGGTCAGAGTTTGGCCATTTGATGACAGATTTGTAAACAGCGGAATTGGAAGTAGGCTGTAGGCTTCAGGTCACAGAGACAAGATCATTTAGCTTGTAAACTCTGGCCCAAAGGAAACGCGATGCACCTTTCTCAAGGACACGCTCTCACAGTCCACACACACACACACACACACACACACACACACACACACACTGACACACATCTGTTACATTTCACCTGCATGGGCAGCTTTCCAAGAAACACACTCACTGACAGTCCTCCCTCTCAGACACACACACACACACACACACACACACACACACACACACATACACACACACATTTCACCTGCTCGGCACAGGAACTCATACAGAATCATAATATGCAGACCTACTTCATCATTAACCATTCTTTATTCAGAGGAACTTGACTGAGCTTTAGGCTCTTTTTCAGCAATGCCCTGATAGACTACAACAAGTGACAGGTAACAAATAACAAAAAGACAGGTAACACCAAACAAAAAAAAACAAGTTAAAAAAACAAACAAACAAGAGACATTAAGACAAAAGATGCAGACGGAATGGCGTAGTCGCCAGCGTACCCATGCCACCAAGACATAAACAACCAAATAATTATTTTATGCACATAACAAGCACCATATCACTACACTGTACACATGCTAACAGACTCTGCTTGAGCCTCAGTCCAAAATCTGGAAACTGATTGAACAAAAAACTAAAAAAAAAAAAAAAAAAAAAAAAAGCATTACACATAATCTGCACTGTTACAAATTTCTTGTAATTTTACAGGAAATTCCTGGCTAATAGTTGCCGTAAATTTATTGTAAGCAGTAGGCTATACAGGATTGTTACTGTAAAGTAACTACAACAAGTTAATACAACATCCCTACTGTAATTATTCCAGGAATGTCCTGTAATTTCACATGATAGAATACAATACATTGTTGTAAGATTTACTGTAGAAAATAAAGCCATTGCTAACAGTGTGGCCTTATCTTAGCATTATATATAAGCTGGCATTATATTACTGAAGTCTCGCCAAATGCACACTGCGCCATAAAGTCCTTGATTGCCCGTGCACCAGATCATGATAGGACAATTCCTGGCCTTCTGCCCAGTGGAAAAAAGATGCTGTATAGTAATAACAGGACCATCAGGTGAAGGTTCAGCTCACCTGCAGGGCTGAGGGTGAAGGGAGGCGTGTCCATACCTGTCTGGGAGAAAGGTGAAGTAGTGATTGACTCAGTGATTGGCTCAGACCTGCAGCAGCGTGGGGTGGTGTGTACACTTTGTTGTGTGGCTGAGAGGGTGTCACGCCCACGTGCATAAACAATGACCACCTCTGATGATGTCACTCCTCTCACAACCGCATCCCGTTAAAAGAGGACAAGACAAGAGTCACCTCACAGAACCGGGAAAAAGACAGTGTTGTCATCGCCTGGTCTCTTTACCTGACAGTGTTGTCATCGCCTGGTCTCTTCACCTGCCTCTCTCCATGTCTGTACTGGAGGGACTTGTCCAGGTCCCCAGCACATTCTCTCTGCTGGTTGCTGGGTTGCTGCTGCTGCTTGCCTACCTTCACTACTCTAGCGTCAGCAGCCCAGAGAAAGGGAAGAAGATCCCTGGACCCCGACCGCTGCCCCTCATCGGGAACCTGCTGCAGCTGGACCTGAAGAGACCACACGAGGCGCTGTGTGAGGTGAGGATTCAGGATTTATTCACATGGATTATGACTGTGTGATGTCTATTCACATGCATTAACAATAATGTTCATTATTCACTGATGTTCACATGCATTAAGACTGTGTCTGTTCACATGCATTAAGACTGTGTGGTGTCTATTCACATGCATCTATTAACACTGATGTTCATTATTCACATGCATTAAGACTATGTGACGTCTATTCACATGCATCTATTAACACTGATGTTCATTATTCACATGCAAGACTGTGTGATTTCTATTCACATGCATCTATTAACACTGATGCCCATTATTCACATGCATTAAGACTGTTTCTGTTCACATGCATTAAGACTGTACTGTGTATGATGTTTATTTTTCAAACGGAGGGAAAGGTGCAATGTATTTCGCATCCTTTAAGTGAAGTTGTGCAAAATATCACCAACCCTTCATTGACACCTTGGTGCCGCAAACTACATTAAGACTTTTACACATTGAGGTGATCAAGAAAATACATATGCGGCTTAAACATATTCCATATAAGAACATCTGTGTTAAATAAATATATTTCCATCTATGCTGAATACATATATTCCATGTATTAATCAAAATATTTTAATACATTCATAACATACATAAAACAGAGCGTTGCTCCTGTGCAAAGGTCAGGATTGTCTGTGTATTCAAGAAAGGTGCACGTTGATCAGCAACATAATTACAACCTCTATGCTCTCGGATCAGCCTTGTTTTTATTGAACATTTAAAAAACACTGAAGACATCACCCTCAATCAATGCTGTCTTTATCATTTAGCTCACACAGCTCAGTTTCAAAATGTCTAAAAGCAACATCATTAAAATAATAATGATATTTAAAAAAAAATCAGTTTTATCATATTTTACTTCAGTCTGGGTAAACCCTGCCTGATCTGCTGATGATGTGGATTATGCCCTGCAGCTCAGGCTGCAACCTGCACATCTGTCTCTCCTGCTTCCTCTCCACATCTTCAGGGCCCAATCACAAACTAGCTCATCCAAAAGGCGTATACCTAGATCATTGGTCTGATTGGTTGAAGGACTATCCAAATGTGTACAGAATCATTTGAACTATTGATCAGGCCTCTTGTGCAGTAGAAATAAAGCGCAGACTCCCCAGACTAGTGTTCAATCTTAAAAGATTGAACTTAGTATGTTGATAGCCAGATACTTCACACACACACACACACACACACACACACACACACACACACACACACACACACACACACACACACACACACACAAAATTCTTCTAAAAAAAGATGTCAAAGGTTCTGTTTGACTGCTCTTAAAGATGAGATGAGATATCAATGCTCTTTCTGTGCCTTGAACAAGCATGATGTGATGTTAATGTTAATGTTAATGTTTGACTGAACTGACCCACAGCTCTCCAAAACATATGGATCGATCTTCGCGGTTCACTTGGGACCTAGTAAGATTGTGATCTTGTCAGGATATAAGACGGTGAAGGAGGCCCTTGTTAACCATGCTGAAGAGTTTGGGGCTCGGGGTGTCACTGCCTCAACCAATGCTGTAAATAAAGGGCATGGTAAGAAGCACTATTTCCTTGTAGACCCTCTGTATATGATAGATGTGTCCAATTCATTTAAATTCATAGCAATATACAGCTCTGGGGAAAATTACAGTAAGGGACCGCTGCACGTCATCCTATGAATATGACAACTTATTCAAATGTCACTTAGCAACTGTGGATGACATCAGAAAAACATGTCAGTGGTCTCTTCATTTTTTCCAGAGCTGTGTTGATTGTGAGATGTTTATGCTTTTGTGTGTGAATATTAGCATTATAACATTTCTTCTGATACTGCTCTATAGGAATCGTCTTTGCAAATGGAGAGCAGTGGAAAGAGATGAGACGCTTTGCTCTGACAAACCTGCGGGACTTTGGCATGGGGAAAAAAACCAGCGAGGAAAAAATCATTGAAGAGACACGATACCTGGCAGAGGTGTTTGAAAACTTTAAAGGTGAGATGAACTCAAGCTACTTGTATTTAGACAGGTTGTGATGCTAAGATGTAGACCTTTAACATGTCTTGCATGCATGGCGATTGACCCTGATGTACTGTATGCACACCCAGGTAAAGCATTTGATACGACTCAGCCAGTGAACTATGCCGTCTCAAACATCATCAGCGCCATTGTGTACGGCAACAGGTTTGAGTACAGCGACCGGCGCTTCAAAGACATGGTCAACAGAGCCAATGCAATCATCCGAGATGGTGGAGCTCCAGGTGTTCGGGTGAGTTGCTCCCATTCAGACAATGGCCCGAGAAGCAACAAAGTGCAAAGAAACAGCTATCAGAAATGCTTATGTTCTGTGTACGACAGATGAAGTTGTCGGTCTGATTCTATTGTAATGCCACATTGTAATGTGTTTCCACTGTATTAAAATGTCACAAGATATAGCAACATTGCAATGTTGTAAAAGTGCAATTCTAAGATAGCAATACAATGGCTTCTTGAGGACGACCTTTTCCCAGCAGAACATTCTGCTGCATAGAAACTGTACACATGGAAAAATACTTACATAAATCAAAATCATAACTTACATACTCTGTTAATGTATACACCTCACTGACACCAGTGTGTGTATATTGACCTGCAATAAGTTGTAACACAGACAAAGGACACCAATGCAGTTCAAAAAGTTGCCTCGGTCTGCTGCTGACAATGCTTCGTATATGTGCAGCTGCACGCCATGTTCCCCTGGCTAGGTCCACTACTGACGAACTGGCACAGATTCTTAAGCAAAACACAAGAGCATATGGATGAGATGCGAAAGCTGATCAAAGAGCTGCAAGAGACTCTCAACCCCCTTGAGCCGAGAGGATTTGTTGACTCCTTCCTTATCCGAAAGCAGAAAGAAGAGGTAAATGATCTGAATTATACGTGTGCCTGCTCACATATCTCCTAGTCTAGTGTAATGAATGAATATGTTCATGTCCCATTTATTTAGAAAGGTGCATTCGGAACTTATTTAGCTTGCAAGACGACCGTGAGTGGGCCGTGTTAGTGCTATAGGTGGCGCTGTGGTCAAATTGGCGTTCTCGGCCTGCCCCCAAGTCTGCGCGGCCCTTCTGGCAAATGCCAGACTGCCCAGTCTGTCCCTGCCCAGTTATACAGTCACACATGTATAGATGCACGTGGAATAATCAAATGCAATCACACTGACTAACAATACATTTCAGTTGCAATATAAAGCTGATGAATATGCATTTCAGGATATAAATCATAATAAGGGATACCATATAATTATGAGGTGAATATTAAATTGTTTAAATTAGGTAAATTATGATCTTCCTGTATATAGATTCTCCTTGATGATCCTAAAGATTCCTTGTGTCTGGATTGTTTTGGCTTCTAATCTGAGACTGTGTTGGGCAGGAATTTGGACGGAAGGATACATACTTCCATGCGGACAACATGGTGGCCTCCGTGGCCAATCTGTTTGCAGCGGGCACAGATACAACAGGGACCACTCTGCAGTGGGGGCTGCTACTGATGGCCAAATACCCTCACATACAGGGTAAGAGAACCACTAATACCCTCACATACAGGGTAAGAGAACCACTAATACCCTCACATACAGGGTAAGAGAACCACTACCCTCACATACAGGGTAAGAGAACCACTACCCTCACATACAGGGTAAGAGAGTCACTAATACCCTCACATACAGGGTAAGAGAACCACTAATACCCTCACATACAGGGTAAGAGAACCACTAATACTCTCACATACAGGGTAAGAGAGCCACAAATACCCTCACATACCCTCACATACAGGGAAAGAGAGTCACTAATACCCTCACATACAGGGTAAGAGAACCACTACCCTCACATACAGGGTAAGAGAACCACTACCCTACAGGGTAAGAGAGCCACTGATACCCTCACATACAGGGTAAGAGAGCTACTACCCTCACATACAGGGTAAGAGAACCACTAATACCCTCACATACAGGGTAAGAGAGCTACTAATACCCTCACATACAGGGTAAGCCACTGAGTTTCTCATCAAATTAATCTTGCACGGAAAGTATTTTGCTTACACAGAGCTGACATCAGATACAATCTGATTATCATGACTATTATGACTATGTGCACTGTAAAGGAATATTTGTTTGATTTTTGCTCTGTCCAAATGTGCGTGTAACTGTAATGGAGGACTGTGCATTCCTGCCAGTGCCCCACATTGGTCACAATTCCCAACCAGTTATGGATTTGAAACCCTTGTTACGGCTACAAGACCTGCCTTACCTCACTAACTGCTGCAAATGTGCATTCATGATGACTCATCTGCAGACCGCGTCCAGGAGGAGATTGACCGAGTGATTGGCGGACGGCAGCCCGTGGTGGAGGACAGGAAGAGCATGCCCTACACGGACGCCGTGATCCACGAGACCCAGAGATTCGCCAACATCGTGCCCATGAACATCCCACACACCACCAGCTGTGATGTCCAATTCCAGGGCTTCTTCATCAAGAAGGTTTGAGCTCATTATTGATGGCATTATGTTTGAGTTAAATGTGTGTTTTATGTACTGTGATGCTGTGTTCTGTGTTATCCTGTATTTCTCTTACCTTTCCTATGGATTATGGTGTCTATTGTTAGCCAAACTAATCCCAAATGAGAAAAGGCAATCACTAATACTAAGCTCAATATTTTAAAAAGTGGCATAAGACAAAGATAAATAAATAAATAACATCACCATGACGATCACAACTTTAAGTCCAAAAGGTCTGTGTTCCAGGCAGCTGTTCTGATCCATTATCAAACTAGCTTTATCCCAAAACAATTAACCCTGTGACCTTTCTGTGTCGTTTGACCCCTGAACCCTGACCCCTGACCTGTCCTTTAGGGCACCACAGTGTTTCCCCTGCTGACCTCCGTGCTGCGCGATGAGTCTGAATGGGCCAAACCGTACGACTTCCACCCTGGACATTTCCTGGATGACCAGGGCCGCTTTGTCAAGAGAGAGGCATTCATGCCCTTCTCTGCAGGTAGGTCCTATTGTTATTGTTGTATAGCCATAGGAGGCAGCGTTCACCTATTTCATTCCGTTTTAACGTGAGATAGGACTATTGAAAGGGAAAGCAGACGGGTTGATCTGCTACACTCTACACACTTCCGGATTAATCCGGAAGAATCACACTTCACAGTCAAGTCAAGTTTATTTATATAGCACATTTCATACACAGACGTCATTCAATGTGCTTTACATAAACAAAAACCAAACCGTAATAGCAGATTAAATCATAGATGGGCATAGAGTAATAGTAATAATAATAATAATAATAATAATAATAATAATAATAATAATAATAAAATAATAATAATAAAAAGATCATAATAGAAAATAAAAAGAAAGCAGAAATCAAGATAAAATCAATAAAGAATAATTCACATTTAGTGTCTTTTTTAACTGGTATAGTTCTTCCAGACAGAGCCCTGTACAGTATGTCTCTCTATTTAGTTTGTCTCTCTGCCTCTCTTTCTCCTCTCTCAGGCCGCAGGGTGTGTTTGGGCGAGAGTCTGGCCAGGATGGAGCTCTTCCTCTTCTTCACGTCTCTTCTTCAACGCTTCCGTTTCACTCCTCCTCCCGGCGTCTCCGAGGACGAGCTGGACCTCACTCCGGTGGTGGGCCTCACCCTCAACCCCTCCCCACACACCCTGTGTGCTGTCAGCCGCTCCTAGCTTCCCAGCACTGTTTCATTATGTTCTGCCTATGGGTGCCTCTCATGCAGCGTTTATACGTCCTCCCTCGCTCCTCGATGCCTCAATCCTCACTGATCTACATAAGGAATGATGGGGGGGAAACAATGGGATAGTCTATCCAGTGTTAGTTATAGATCAGTGGGAACGCCCCTCGAGGATCGAGCATCGAGGATCGAGGAGGCATGTTGAGAGGCACCCTATATCTAGACTAGGCTCTACATAATGGACGATTAAAGCAGTCTTGCTTACTTTAACTTTTATTGAATATACAGTACGTGCAGTTAACGGCTCCACCTTACAAGTCTGTGCGTGTGGTGTAACCCTTAAAACAGTCCCCGTACAACAGTACAGTAAATAAACAAGTTTTTTCAAGACCCTTTCCCTGAACGTAGGTCTTCCAGTGCAATAACAGTGTAGCGTATGCTCTGCTCATTTACAACAGATCCAATACCATAACATAAGCAGTTAAGTACAGCTCAAAACATCAGTTTTTTTTCAACAAGTACAAACATGTTTAGTCCATACTCTCTTTATTCAGTAAGGTCTTTCAGGTAGTAGGGTCTGACAACTCGTCGACCTGACCTGGTGACCGTGTCTCGGTCTCCTGCTGGGCCCTCTGATGGTATGGCTGCCTCAGTCACTGTTTGTGTGGTTGTGCTTTGCGTTGGTGTGAGCTCGGTGAGATTGCGTCTGAGGTGGCAGCGATTACGTCTCAAAACATCTCCTGACTCTGACTCCACCTCATGCGATCGATGGCTTACCTGGTGGACCACTTCCGCTGGTCTCCAGCCCTTGTGTGTGTCACAGGGTTGTACTCTCACACTGTCATCACTTTCAAGAGTGTCCATGTCTTTTGCTGTGCGGTTGTAGTACTTTTCCTGTCTTTGTCTGTTGTATTTCAGTCCGTGTTCATTGTGCGTCACCTCCGGGTTCGGTAGAGTGTCCTTTGTGGGAAACAGGGTCCTGGTCCTCCTGCTCAGGAGCCTCTGTGCTGGGCTTGTGTTGAGGCCCTGGCTTGGCGTGTTGCGATGATCCAGCATGGCCAAGTACAGATCCTGTCTCGCTGCTGCAGCCTTCCGCATCAGGCCCTTGGCATTTCTGTACCGCTGACTCTGCCCTCCCATTACTTATGGAATATCCCGGTGACGATGTCCTGTGCTCAAAGCCCCACTTCTGGCTGAAGTGCTGAAACTTAAAGGGATATTCCGCCATTTTTGGAAATACGCTCATTTTCCACCTCCCCTCGAGCAAAACAATCGATATTTACCTTATTCCCGTTCATCCAGCCATTCTGTGAGTCTGGCGATACAACTTTTAGCTTCAGCCTAGCATAGATCATTGAATCATGATCATGCTTTCTGTGTCAGGGCGGCCCCCAGTCCTGTGTCTGATGCATCACACTGAAGGGTCAACTCTTCTTCCTTGTTGTAGTACTGTAGGACTGGTGCTTTAGCAATCTTGACTTTTAGTCTTTGAAACGCTCCTCACCGTTTGTCAACAAAAGATTGTAATGTTTTGTTTGTTCTATTAAATATCCCTTTAAATCAACAATATGTTGTGTAATGACCATTTCTGACGTTTTCTGTGTAAGTAATGTACCATTTTAAATTAATTTTAATGGTAATGTTGATGTTTTTGTGTACAGGACAGATAAACACCACCTCCTGTTAGTTAGTATTGGTGTTGGTGCTGGTGTCTCTTGGCTACAGTTGCCAAGAGACACCAGCAAGCTTGCTAGAGTTAAGACAAAAAAATAATTAAAAAAAAAAGTTTAAAGTTATCCAAAGAAAGAAATAATAATATTAATGAGAAAAAGAAGTAAGTCTTTAATACTCCTTCATACTCTGTGTCACTTTCTTTTATTGTCAAAAACCTTTAAATAAGCATGAAGAGCACATGTCAAAATAAATGTACACAGACACATGTACACACACACACACACACATATAGAAAATATAGATGTCCCATTTTGTAGCGTTCTCTGTTGACTGAGAAAGTTATTGCAAAACATTTGTATCAAGAAAATTGGTTTTCTTGACTAAAAGCACAAAAAATGATGACAACATGTGGGGAAAACAGACCTATAAGGCCAGGAACTGATCCTCGAGATGAGGCGGAAGGTCCTCTGATTGCTGTGGATGTGGTTTCTACTTGACCAGATCTGACCATAGTGATCAAATTGTCATTATTATTACGTATTCATATTTGCTGACACTTTCATCCAGAGGGCCCGTCTCCCTGGGCAACTAAGTGCCAGCTAAAGGACACAACGGTGGCAGTTGGGAATTTCTGGGGGAGTTTCTTGCCACTGCAAATGCATGCTAGCCAGCACGGCTCTTTAGCCACTACCCTACCACCACTGCCCCCACACAATCAAAATAATGATCGTGATCACAATACTTTTTCAATCAACGTTGTGAATCTTTTTTTTTTTAATGCACTCGGTCTCCTTTGACCTGATCAATATTTAACATTTTACAGTGAGACTATCTGGCAGATATGCTACTCCAATGTGCACCCGAATATACTTAGCTACTAGTATCAAAATAAGTTGACAGAAGTAGCCTGAACTTGGGTCAGGATACAATGTGTGATCATGTCTTTAAAACACCTGCTTGCAGTCATAGTATACGCCCAATAAAATACCTACGGGGATCACAACATTAAGGTGTACACAGGAGTAATCAGGATTTGTGGGAATATGAACAGGGAAATCCTAAGAGTAGGAGCAAATTGGTCCGCGTCAAGGAGATGATTCCAGCACTTGCTTGTCAGTTTTGCTGTATGGGCGTAAGTGTTTCACAACACAGAATATTGTTCTTTCCTTTTGCTTGTGATGCACACAAGATGTAAAACTACTGTTTCCACATTCTACAGTACATCAACATTTACTTTCTTTACATCAATACCGTGCATAACACTGAAATCCTTTTGATTTTCTTAAATGTAAGACAACAGTAAACCAGAGGTTCCGTCTCACACCTTTAAAATGGGAATGTTTATTTACTGTTACGCAACACCTGGAGTGAATCCTTGAGAGACTACAGTATTAATAATCAAACAGAGAGCATGGATATGAACAGGCCCCGCACAACACAAAGGCTTTTGGTCAGTAACAGTCTGCAGCCAATCAGAAACAGCAGCACAAACAAAACGTGATCTACAACTTGGTCAATTGAAAAGGTTTTAGCATTTGTATGTAAGTACCATATGTGTTACGGTACAAATAGAAATCTCACCACATTCTCAATTCAGGAACTAAAGTTCAGAACTCCCAACTTATTTGAGAGAATTCCTGGTTGTGTGATGATATGAGTCTTTGTGAGATCATGGAGCTGACGATCATGGCCTTTTTGCCACTCTGGTCACCAACATATTCTACTTTTTTTGTAGAATCCATTTTTATTTCAATTAAATTCAGTATTATTTTTCTAGCGCTTCAACATTCAGTAACAATGACAGAATGAATAGTTATTGGTGATAAGGAAAATACAGTGCTTCGGAAAAGTATTTAAGCCTATGAAAGTAATCACTATTTTACCTTATTTCTTAAGGTAACTTAGAAACATTTTTCCTTTCAATATTTCCAGTGTGGGTGTACACTTCCCCAAGTTACCCCTAATCAAACAATTTACTGGTCCACTAATATTATAAATAGGTCAATTACAACCGTTTTCTATAAATTGTCCTTGGAGATACAAAATAATTGTTTGCCATATTATGGACATGACATGGAGCTACAGCTATATGTTCTAATTGGAAAAATGTATCAAAGTATATAAAAATTATGATGGCTTTCAGGCAGATGGAATACTTTTAGAAGGCACTGTACCTGATGACGAATAAATACCAAAGATGCTGGCACAGGTGGGCACAGTTTGGCACATGGTCCTTTATCCCTGGCGTACACTGTTCATACACGAGTAACCTACCTCGAGTGTCTCTTACTATAGGTGCTTCTCAACATGCCTCCTCGATCCTCGATGCTCGATCCTCGAGGGGTATTCCCACTGATCTATTACCAGCACTGGACAGACTATCCCATTGTCTTCGCCCCATCATTCTTTATGTAGATCAGTGAGGATCGAGGCCCGAGGAGCGAGGGAGGACGTATAAAAGCCCAAATGAGAGGCACCCTCTGGAGCCTAGTTGGAGGTCCAGATAGATGGAGGAAGCGATTGTACAACTGAAGTGGAAAATGACCTTCCCCTAGTCTGGTTATCACCAGAATAAGCTCAATCTTTTAAGATTGAACATCAGTCTGGGGAGTCTGCGCTGTATTTCTGCTGCACAAGAGGCGTGATCAGTGAGCATCGTTCAAATTACTCTGTACGCATTTGGATAGTCCTTCAACCAATCAGATCAATGATCCGGGTGTGCCTGATGGATAAGCTAGATTGTGATTGGTTCCAGCATACATGGACAGGAAGCTGGAGAGATAAATGTGCATGTAAAGGTTTCCCAGCCTGAGCTGCAGAGCGAAATCCAATCGCCGGCAGATCGGGCTGGATTTACCCAGTCTAAGCTTCCCCTAGAATCCATGGAACCGGCTACAACAGATGTGGCAGTAGCACGTATGCACTGCGGACAGTTGGTGAAAATGTGCCCATGTCTTATGTTCTATCTCCATGTCTTTTATTGGCGTGGCACTTGGGTTGTGCTCTCAGTGTCCCTGTGGTGGTCAGATGCTCTCCACCTTGATGATGTTGAGGAGCTGCGGCTCGTGGGGCGAGAGGGCGAGGGGGGACAGGGCCGGGATGGAGGCGCTGCAGTCCTGGAGGTTGACGCCCACCTGGCCAGCTGAGAGTTCAGAGTCCTTCCTGTCCACAAAAGCATCTGCGTGAGACAGGCCCTGACCCTGACCCTGCCCCTGACCCAGAGCTGGACTCGCCATCTGAGAGTGCGACTGCACCAGGGTCTGAGTGTAGTCCGGAGGCGTGTGTGTGAGGGACTGCGAGTAAGCCGGCGACGTGGTGTGTGTGAGTGCGTGGGAGTGCGAGTGTGACGCGTGGAGACTCTCTGAGCCGCTGAAGCCGTTCATGCCTCCTCCTCCTCCTCCTCCTCCCGCCGAACTCATTCCGGAGAAGTTGAACGTGCCCGCGGCGTCCATTGCGGAGCTGTCGCTCATAGAGTAGCTGCTCTGCGGGGAGGTGAAGGCGGTGCTCTGGCTGTACGAGGACGCTGCCGCCGCCAGGGAGGACGAGGGAACCGACGAAGGAGGAGGAAGAGGAGGAGGAGGCGTCGGGGTGGCGTGGGCGAGCGCGCAGGTCGTCGGCCGGGAGGCGAGGAACTGCAGCGTGCTGAGGATCTGCTTCTGCACCTGCGTCTGCTGCACCTGCTCGCGCTCCAGCCGCCCCTGCTGCTCCACCAGCATGCGCACCGCCAGCGCCAGGCTGCGCACCTCCGAGCCCAGCCCCTGCACCTGCCAACACAACGCAACGCCATTTAGTTATACAGTACAATTCATACTACGAGCCCAGCCCCTGCACCTGCCAACGCAACGCAAGGCCATTCAGTTATACAGTACAATTCATACTACGAGCCCAGCCCCTGCACCTGCCAACACAACGCAACGCCATTTAGTTATACAGTACAATTCATACTACGAGCCCAGCCCCTGCACCTGCCAACGCAACGCAAGGCCATTCAGTTATACAGTACAATTCATACTACGAGCCCAGCCCCTGCACCTGCCAACGCAACGCAACGCCATTTAGTTATACAGTACAATTCATACTACGAGCCCAGCCCCTGCACCTGCCAACGCAACGCCATTTAGTTATACAGCACAATTCATACTACGAGCCCAGCCCCTGCACCTGCCAACGCAACGCCATTTAGTTATACAGTACAATTCATACTACGAGCCCAGCCCCTGCACCTGCCAACGCAACGCCATTTAGTTATACAGCACAATTCATACTACGAGCCCAGCCCCTGCACCTGCCAACGCAACGCAACGCCATTTAGTTATATACAGTAGCACAATTCATACTACGAGCCCAGCCCCTGCACCTGCCAACGCAACGCAAGGCCATTTAGTTATATACAGTAGCACAATTCATACTACGAGCCCAGCCCCTGCACCTGCCAACGCAACGCAAGGCCATTTAGTTATATACAGTAGCACAATTCATACTACGAGCCCAGCCCCTGCACCTGCCAACGCAACGCCATTTAGTTATAGAGCACAATTCATACTCCGAGCCCAGCCCCTGCATCTGGCAACACAACGCAACGCAAGGCCATTTAGTTATACAGCACAATTCATACTCCGAGCCCAGCCCCTGCATCTGGCAACACAACGCAACGCAAGGCCATTTAGTTATACAGCACAATTCATACTCCGAGCCCAGCCCCTGCATCTGGCAACACAACGCAAGGCCATTTAGTTATACAGCACAATTCATACTATGAGCCCAGCCCCTGCATCTGGCAACGCAACGCAACGCAAGGCCATTTAGTTATACAGCACAATTCATACTATGAGCCCAGCCCCTGCATCTGGCAACGCAACGCAACGCAAGGCCATTTAGTTATACAGCACAATTCATACTCCGAGCCCAGCCCCTGCATCTGGCAACGCAACGCAACGCAAGGCCATTTAGTTATACAGCACAATTCATACTCCGAGCCCAGCCCATGCATCTGGCAACGCAACGCAACGCAAGGCCATTTAGTTATACAGCACAATTCATACTCCGAGCCCAGCCCCTGCATCTGGCAACGCAACGCAACGCAAGGCCATTTAGTTATACAGCACAATTCATACTCCGAGCCCAGCCCCTGCACCTGGCAACGCAAGGCCATGTAGTTATACAACACAATTCATACTACGTTGGTGCAATTCAAAAGTGCTTCACACAGATACATAAAATAGTCACTCAGTCAAAA
Source organism: Sardina pilchardus (assembly GCF_963854185.1). Classification (NCBI taxonomy): domain Eukaryota; kingdom Metazoa; phylum Chordata; class Actinopteri; order Clupeiformes; family Clupeidae; genus Sardina; species Sardina pilchardus. The sequence continues at coordinate 23,138,318 of NC_084996.1, read as the reverse complement.
CATAATGTTCATCAAAACCATAAGTCACAGGGAAATATGGGGAAGGAGGACTGGAGAACGACAGACACAGGGAAGGATGGAGAGGGAGGGGAGAAGAACAACAGATACAGTGAAAGATGGAGAGGAAGGACTACAGAACGATAGGCACAGTGAAAGATGGAGAGGAAGGACTACAGAACGATAGACACAGGGAAAGATGGAGAGGGAGGGGAGGAGCGATAGAGGAACTACATGGGCGAGAAGTGGTGACAAAGAAGGAGAGGACAAAACGCTGCCCATTAAAGACGAGGCGAGAACAACAGAGGGAAAGGATGAAAGTAAGGAATGCAAAATAATGAAAAGATAATAAAACAGGATATGCAACTGAAGTGGAACATATGGCGAAAAAATGACCTTGATATGTTCTATGACTATTTGAACATGTGATTGAGTGTCATTCAAAACTAGACTGTTGAAAGTCATTGTATGAGAGTTTTCCTTATCAGAGTTATTATCACCAGACTAAGCTCAATCTTCTAAGATTGATTAATTAAAATAAGTAAAAGATAATCACACCTGCTCCCCCAGACACTGGCGCAGCGCCTCCAGGGCCCCGGGCTGGTAGCCGGGCGACGGCTCCCTCCGCTGCTGCTGGCTGGCCGGGTGCTGGATGCGGACGCCGCCGGGGTTGTGGTTGTGGTTGTGGTTGGTGGCGGCGGAGGTCGCCTGGGCGGTCGCGCTTGGGCCCGGGCCGGTGGGGCTGGGGAGTCGGACGCCCACTCGGGGGGGCGGGACTGCTATCCGCTGCTGGAAGCCTCGTCTGGCCAGACTGGCGTCGGGATGACCGTCCGCAATCCCCCTCTGCAGGGTGAGGTTAGTGTGTTTGTTTATTCAATTAAAAAAGTGCACTTACAAAGACATAAGGTCTCAGTTCATACGGCTAATTTAAATGTAAAGATTATAGATTAAAAACATGCTTTTCTGCATGGCCGTTTATGGACAGCCCAGAAACACGCAACGTTATGTTTGTGGTCAAATCTCCTCCTGATGACATTACATTACATTAGGCTGACGCTTTATAACCAAGGCGACAAGTGTTGGCTACTGAGGGGTGCACTCACCACTTGCTGGGGCCTGGGCGCCGTGAGGTCAATTGAGGAGGACACCGCTGGCATCATCATATTGCGCCACGACTGATCTCTCCTCGGCTGGGGCGCCACCTGCTGGGCAGGTGAAGGACCACCATCTCTCATCTACAATAAAAAACAACAAAAAAAGACACTCACAAATCTGCACTGAACACACACATGAATTGAATCAAACTGTAATCAAACTGAGGCTTGTTTACCCTTGCTCTGTGTAGCATGGCTTTGTCCAGCAGCCTTTTGCGGGCTAAAAGAACCGGGTTGGTGGCTGGCGAGGCAGTGAGACGTCTCCGTGCGAAGATCCCCGTCATGGCTCCGACTCCCGTGGTCATGTTTGTCCGCTGGGCCTGAGTCCCATCCTGGCGAGGTCGCTGTGCCAGAGACGTGACGCTGACGATGCGAATATCCTCCTCCTCGTCCTGTTTTCTGCCCCCACTGTCCTCTCTGCTCCCGCCACCTATGGATCTTGAGCCCCTCTCTTCAGCCGAAGGCCCTCCCTGATGATGAGCAGGGTCAGGGGATGTGGAAAATCCAGCAACCCGGGAAGCTTCCCGCATCAGGCTCCCTAGCTGTCGGTCCCTCCAGCTGTTGTTCCTGCTGGCGGGGCCGCTGTCGCCAGTGCCCACCGCGGTGGCCTGAACACCAGCAACGCCCCTTGCCGCCGCCGCCAGGTTTGTCCCGTTCCTGCCATTGTACTCTTTGAGAAACAAATAGATAGCTTGTGCGGACACCTTGATGTTCTCCAGCTCCAGAACCGCCTTTATCTTCCGAAAACTCAAACCAGCCTCGCGCAGCTCCACCACTTTGCGCTTTGCGGCGTCATCCAGCCGACCCATGATCACCAATTTTCAAGGGTCTTGACCTTCATGTTATAGACAAAGTATCAATTTTTATAATAACATTACAATCTTAGACCAGGCCATTGCATAGTGGTAACGTTCCAAAGACCTAGGTTCATATGGCTCATGGTGTATCACCAGTTTGAAGGTCTGTAATATGTGATGTTATTGCAAAACATCTCGCCCACTTGGCAACGTAACGTTACAAGTACACAGCTACACACCAACCACATTCACCTTGGATATTTTCTTCATTACAGTAAATACATACAACATTACAACTGTATACAGAGCAAACTCACCTAGCGCGGCGATTCTTTGCGTTTACAAATCAGACAGCAAACTCTTGTCAGGTGGGCTGGCTGGCTTCCTTCCTAACCTGACTCGAGCTATCTGGCTATCGCTAACGTTAGTTAGCTAATGTTAAGTAAAACAAATGAGCCAACGTCAGCTGACAACCACATACAAGAAGATTAAAACGTACTAAAAGAGCAGGGACCATATTCTGAACATATTAATTGCGTAGCAGGACTAAATTCTGACTTGAGTTTCAATTGCCTATCACAATCACAATTTCTTTCCCCTAATGTAAACACTCGTGTTGCACGTCGACTACGTGATGACGTCATTTCCCAGAGACGTCATCTATCAGCGACACACCGAGGCCAGTGGGAGGGAATTGTTTGTACCATTGATTTGAAAATGTAAGTACTGCAATGTAGAATCTACCTCAATCCTTTCTTATAATTATTGTTAAAAACTTAGGGACATGTTGAATTATACTTTTGCGCCAGTAGACTATAAATTCGTGTATATATGTTACCTAAGTGGACACAATGCGAATCAAATTAGCTTAGATGGCTCGAACTGTAATAAATGGGATCTTTCGTACTACCAACCTTAAGTGGATCACTAAACGGCTGATTTTGCTTTTCACGGATTGATATATACGAAGGGAAAGAAATACATCATCCCAGTCTGGGTCTTTAGAACTTGTAACTTTCTGTTAACCCCAACTGTTAGCACGTATGATGTTTTTGCAGCTTTGTTTACAAATGCATCAGCTGGAGATGCTTGCTACACTAACACCAGAGTCTTTGCTAACACTAGCTTTAACATGAAATAGGACTATACACACCTTCCTACTCATCTGAAACTGTATAGCACCAACAGTAGTAATTCGCCAAGCACAAGTGTTGAACAGTAGCTTGCTTTTCGGTCCTTATTCAACATTTCTGCTGTGGTTTGGCTAGGTCAAGGTACTTGAGTGGCTTGTTCAGTGAGACACTCTTTTCTTCATTCATGTTTAGGGCACCGTCACCTACAAAAAGGAAAGAGCGGTCTGAGGATAAAACGAAGGAGCGAGGCAAAGAGAAGTCTGGAACCAAGGAAGGAACAGATAAAGACCGCGGCCGAGACAAGACGCGCAAACGTCGCAGTGCATCCACAGGAAGTAGCAGCAGCAGGTATGGTAGCGGTGATGTTCATCTCAAATGAAAACATTCTTGCTTATTCACTAGTAAATCCAGAGTCTCTTGTCGATTTTAGTGCCATGGAGGCTGTGTTGGATGATCATTGTATAATGTCAGGCCAGTGAAATAGTGGAAACTGCAAAAAGGGACAATATTACTGTAGTCTCATCCATATGCAATTCATCGCTGTGAAGAGTGATCACGGTTTGCTCAGCCTGTAAAACCACTCACGAATTCAGCAGCTAAATCAACTTCTTGCAGTGTTAGCAGTTCCAGTCAGCCTTTGAGCTGCTGTAGAAGTGGTGGTACATTTTCTGTGCATTGCAGGACTTAATTCCATCTATGCAAGTTTTTTGTTTGGTGTTCACATCAAACAGGAGAGATACTGGTACAACAGAGTACACAACTGACATTTCTCACTACATGCAGCTTTAGATAGCAACACATGTGTTGCTCAATGAGATAATAATGCATAATGCATGCATACATTGTACACAGATATCCGTCACTAAGTTTCCCTGGGCCCCCTCTACCCTATCCGTGTATAGTGTAATTGCGTTGTGAGGATCTGCACTGTATATACTGTAGTTTACAATGACTCCTCATTGTGACGATCAGTAGAGGTCGGAGGATATTGCTTTTCCATGACACTTGACTATCTGCAAAGCTAAGGCTGCATTTCTCCGCTGATATGGATTGATGCCAAAACACTGATACTTGAGTAGTTTCAGCTCTCAAGTCTTTCTCTTCACTTCTGCCAAGAGCACTGAACTGAAGCATGTTGAATGGGGGTATGTGTTGTAGTGGTTGTGTAGCGTTTATTGCTTAGGTCAGTACGAATCAAATACCTGACCAGGCTGGGAATCTCAGAATTTTAGGAGCAAGGCCACTGGGTTTTCAGTTTTTACTGAACTCGCATATTTGGCGAGTGGCACAAAGGCGACCCATTAGGGCACCAAGGCCAAAGTCGTATTGAGCCTATTCATAGCAGTAGACCTGCATCACTGTATTGAGCCTATTCATAGCAGTAGACCTGCATCACTGTATTGAGCCTGTTCATAGCAGTAGACCTGCATCACTGTATTGAGCCTGTTCATAGCAGTAGACCTGCATCACTGTATTGAGCCTATTCATAGCAGTAGACCTGCATCACTGTATGAAACATTACAAAAACATGAAGCATTACATATTACATAGAACTGTACATCATCTGATTTTAATACTTACGGATATCTAGGCTATATTGTTAACATTTATTTTCTATTTGGCCTGTTATGAAATCATGTATTGAACTATTTTAAACGCATTGTGAAACGTACAGCCTGAAGGTGGAGACATGCGTGTAGAAATTGTAACGTTGAGAGGTCTTCCCGTCATCTCCTCTTCTCACCTCTCAGGTCCAGCTCGTCTTCCAGCAGCAGCTCCGGTTCTAGCTCCGGTTCCTCCAGTGGATCCAGCTCCTCGTCCGGTTCCAGCCGCTCCGGTTCCTCCTCCCGCTCTTCCTCCTCCTCATCCTCTTCATCGGGGTCTCCTAGTCCCGGCCGCAGGAGGCACGATAACCGCCGCAGGTCTCGTTCAAAGTGAGTAGTGTCCTCCTCTCTACAGGTGAACAGGTGAAAGGGTAACGGAAAGTAGATGTGAGCTTTATAGCTCGCCATAGTGAATAGCAGTTGTTGATATTTCTGTGCTAAATTGTGACATTTAACTTTTCTTGGAAGAGTTCAGTGCTCTAGTGAGTCCCGGTCGTTAATATCCGTGCTGAGTTGTGATATTTAACTGTGATATAACTTTTCTGGATGAGTTTAGTGCTCTAGTGGGGCAGTGTTCTGTCCGTCTGGTCCAGTGCTGGAGGTAGCAGGTGGTTGACCAACGTTTCTTTCTCCAGGTCACAGAAACGAGGGGAGGAGAAGGAGAGGAAGAAGAGATCTCCGAGCCCCAAACCCACCAAAATTCACGTCGGACGACTCACCCGTAACGTTACCAAGGTGTGGCCGTCATCTCTGTAACGTAGAAACTGTAGATGTACGGCAGCTACAGTAACCTCTACAGAGATCATAGTGCTTATTGTATATAGACACTTCTCTGGTATACATAAATGAAATATACCAATCCTTACATTTTCCCACTAATTCTAAGCATGAGACATAAGTGTGTGGGGCAGCTTGTCTGACATTAAGTGATAATAATAATAATAATGTGAAGCTTTGGTGTTTTGCCACAATGATCAGAAACCTTGGTGTTAACAATCAAAACGTGGTGTTCTTTTTCCCCCCCTTTTTGTAATGTGTAGGACCACATTCAGGAGATCTTCGCGACTTACGGCAAGATAAAGAATGTGGAGATGCCCACGGACAGATTCCACCCGCACCAGTCTCGAGGCTACGCCTACGTGGAGTATGAAACGCCAGAGGAGGCGCAGAAAGCCCTCAAGTACATGGATGGAGGTAGGCTGACAACATCCAACGCTGTGCTATTTGGTTCTAACAAGGGAGCTACACCAGGCGCTTAACTGAAGCATTCTGTTCGCGAAGTGTATGCTGCAGTAGTTAATCATCTCTATAATCAATGGAAGTAGCTACTGTGTGTGTGCGTGTGTAAAAGACAGTGTGCATGGATGGAGGTTGGCTGGCTTGACTTAAAGCTGTGGTGTGTGATTCTAGACCAGTGCACTTCTCGTCGTGAGCAGTATGCCTCTCGTGGCTTCAAATTCAGCTACGGTAATTTCCTGTGTATTAGCCGCATTGTGTATAAGCCGCAGGGCAGTGTTTTAGGCAGTGTGAAAATAAACATTGCATTGTGAGAAAATGGAGCTCTTTACTACCTCCGTTGGTCAGTACACTCCCTCCACTGTGGAGAGAATGCTGTAGAGCAGCTAGCGTCCTGTACATTAGCTAGCAGTAGGGGAGCTAGCCTTGCAGCACTGACTATGGGTGCCTCTCAACATGCCTCCTCGATGCTCGATCCTCGAGGGGCGTTCCCACTGATCTATAACTAGCACTGGATAGACTATCCCATTGTTTCCCCCCCCATCATTCTTTATTTAGATCAGTGAGGATCGAGGCATCGAGGAGCGAGGGAGGACGTATAAACGCTGCATGAGAGGCACCCTATAGGCAGCGTTGAAAAGGTGTGCGTGTGTGTGTGTGCCTGGAAAAGACAGGCCTCACCGGAAGCTAGATGATCAATACTGTGTTGAAACACACCAGTTTATAAAAGGCCCCAGTCGCTGGTCATGAATTACAATGTCAAGTGTGATCACCATGCGTTTCAACACATTGATCTGACACCATGATTGTAACGGGACAATGTTTTGTGTGTGTGTGTGTGTGTGTGTGTGTGTGTGCGTGTGTGTGTGAGAATGTGTGCCACCAACACTGACTGATCACTTCTTGTCTCTCAGGTCAGATTGATGGTCAGGAGATCACCGCCATCGCCATATTGACCCAGCGCACTCGCCCGCCCCCACGCCGCGCCTCGCCCCCCCGCAGGATGCCTCCGCCCCCCCCCATGTGGCGCCGCACCCCTCCCCGCATGAGGAGAAGGTGGGTACCGTCCTCCGCCTGGGGCCCCGCTCCAATGGTCTCCTGTTTGATGGAAAAGGGGCAGTTCAAATATTCAAAGTAGCAGAGAGTGCACGCACATCCAACTTATACAGTGATTTAATTACTCAACATTTCGACCAGTATGGTCTTCGTCAGGTGTTGACGAAACACCTCAACACCTGACGAAGACCATACTGGTCGAAACGTTGTGTAATTAAATCACTTCAGGAGCAGCAGCAGCAGTGTGCGGGTACTTTTTCTCAATTCCAATTCCTAGCATTTCAAATCTCCTGCAGTTTTAATGTCCTTTCGCTCCTTTTCAGTATCTGTTCTCCAACCTCCCGTTTGGGTCCTGCACACTTCTGTCAGTGTAACGGCTGCATTTGGCTTGATGCTCACATTGGCATCATATCAGTTGTTAAGGAAATGGAAATTGTGATGTGTGTATCAGATATTATTATTGCCAGTGGGCTTGAGTTCAAAAGTTCTGCATAAACGAGGGGCGAGTGTCACGTATACAATCAAAGCATTTTTACACTCTTGATCCATCACATTCCTTTTCAGTAACAGTTCCCCAACTTCCCTTTGGTGTCCTGCACACTTCTGTTCGATGCTCTTGAATTTCCCCTTGGGGATCAATAAAGTCTGTCTATCTATCTATCTATCTATCTATCTGTCTGTCTTAAAACATGTTTTCCCCAACTTCCCTTTGGTGTGGCGCAGCACGCACTTCTTGATTTTGATGCTTTAAACATGTTTTGCCGTTGGGCTTGAGTTAAAAGGTTCTGCATAAACAAGGAGGCGAGTCACTTATCTCTTCGTACTCTGATCCGTCACATCTGCAGGTCTCGGTCACCACGGAGACGGTCACCTGTCCGCCGGCGTTCCCGCTCCAGGTCCCCGGGCCGCAGGCGCCACCGCTCCCGCTCCAGCTCCAACTCCTCCCGCTAGAGACCGGCGCGTGCGCACGTCCGTCCCCGCCGGCCGCCGTGTTCCGAGCGGCGTCGCCCGACTCTCTGTGCCGCAGTCGCCGCCGCCGTCTCTGTCGCCTCAGAGCCTACAGTAGTCACTGTCGACGTTATTTTATGATTTTTATTTTGAATTATTAAAGGTGGAAGAAGTCAATGTCCTGGTGAAATATCACTTTTGTCTCATTAATAATAGGTGCTGCATACTGGATTCACAGTGCTGTCTTGTTCTAGAAACAATTTAGATCAGACGGGGGAATCATTTTGCTACACACTGACTTTTGTACTTGAGTTTTGTCAATTAAACTTATAAATGACCTTTTAACCCATCTTTGTCTGTGTGTGAATAGTGACCGCTTCATAGTGAGAGCTTTTTGCCTTCATAAATGGCAAGTTGGCGATTAATTATCATGCTCTCCCTCTTTGTGGAAAGGTGCATGGAGCTTGCACAGGTCTGCTAAGACTCTACTGTCGGATCTGGGAAAGAATGTATTGTATTTGTAATGTGTCATAAGAAAGTCTGGGAATTTAACTTAGTCTTAAATGGTGATGATCATGGCTATTTGGTGGATGCCTTTGTCCACAGCGACCTACAAATAAAAATAATGCAATAACTAATTTAACAGTAATTCATAGTAAATAAACTGACAATACACAGAAAGAAAAAAAAAACAAAACATGAATACATCAAAACATTATTGTCTAACAAAGTAGACCACAGCAAGTGGAGATGTTATATATCCAGTTAAGAAAACGTCTGGCATTTTTATTCTTGAAAGTGACACGCACCCTGGAGGTAAACACGTCATCAACTGAGTTGCCTTTGCGCCATTTATGACAGCTGGATGTCGCAAAAGGTGCATTTTTTTGCGGAACACCGCTAAAAGCTGCTATTAGCTGGTTAATCTCCAGTCTGTCAGACCAGTTGAAGGTCTTCTGACTAATACTGGAGGTGGAAAGCATAAAACAGCAACAGTTTTCTTACTGACCGAGGAAACTTTATTGCAAATGACCACTTGAGGTCTCTGTCCTACGACTGAAGGCGGACAGAGACTGATGGGAAACTGAAGGTAATGCATTTTACAGAGCACAGAGTCTGCGAAAGCGGCGAGCAGCCCTGACTGCTACACATTGCTGTTTGAGAGGCATATTTGATTGGTTTGGTTATTTATCGTTATGTAGACTAACTTATGAAACTGCGTGCTTTCTCTTGTCGCTTGAGTGGATACAATTAAATGGCAAAAACCCTCGAGTCGGCTCAGCGAATAGATTTTATTTGATTCAAGTTGCAGCCCTACGACTGCTGATCTGGAGAGAGCCCCTTACGCACGGCGCATTTGGAGGAATTGTCAGCATGGACTCAGCATCCGAGCAGAACCGGCGGCTTTTGATGGAGCTTCTGGAAAGGGATGGAAATGGAAACTGTGTAGATTGCGGCGTGACAGGTAAATAAACGTTAATCTAATTGTTTGTTTACATTGCGCACTCCCTTCCCCATTCGGCACTGAGGTGAACGTGAGGCCAGAATACCCTGACCTCACAAATGAAGAGATCTGCATGCGTGACGAATTTCACGGCGTAGGGCTTGTGGCCGATGCACCTGCTAGGTCACAAGAGCGTTGGGCTTGAACTTTAATAACTTTAAGTAATCCCAATGTTATTGACTTACACATTTTATACGTTGGAGAAACGAAATATGAAAGATAAAAGCCAGTCATAGTGAAACTTATGAAGAATGACAAGACGCCGCTGTTACTTCATTGATTCGTGGACATACGATTTCCATGTGGGAAGTGTGTCTCGTAAAACAAGTAGGCTATCTTGAATTTCACGCCTTACCTCTGCTGACACACCCTGATACCAAGCAGTGCCTTTGTGTTCAGCTATCTCAAAGTTATCGGCGTTGGTTTACACTGCGCTGTGGGCAAACAGGAATGGCTGCATAGCTGACACATTTCTTAAGTGGAAAAAGTGTTTCAGGCAGCGATGGAATCATGTAAGGGCCAAATTGGCACGGTGACTTTTACTTGTCTTCTGCCTAGATTACCGCTCCCTTGATGTGATTTGAATTAGAGTGCTGGTCCTCTGTGCAGTAGGCCTAGCGTATGTGTAGTCTGGACCCCATGGGAATATTGTGGAAAGGTTCAATATTGTAGGCTCAAAGTGTCATACTCTAAACAGCCAATCCAAAGTGCCTGCAGAGGGTTCCTGAGCCTTTGGATGGCCTCTCAGACTGGTTCAGTAGCCTATAGTTCAGATAAATGAACTTTTTCACAATATTCTAATCTAATTTTCAGAGTTTCACCTGTAGCTTGGTCCATAATTGAGAATAGGAAAGTGTTTGTATAAATTAATGATTGTACAGTTTTGGAGGGCAGCCCACTGTAGGCCCTATTTGCAGTGAGCCAGACACCAAAAGTGGCCTGAAACATATTTATAAAAACTTTAGAGAAACTGTAGGCTAACAGAAAACAAGCAATCAATGAGCCAGTTATTATGCAAAGCTATGAAATAAAAATGTGTAGAGGTTATATTGTCAACGATACTTTCTGGGAAAGAAAAGACACTTCCTTTCCTTCAATGCTTTTTAACAAGTTTGGCACGTCATGGTGGAAATTGTTTACAGGTAGGGGCAGCGTACCAGTGTACTATAGGCCTACCTGTTTACCTGTTTACCTGTCTACCTGTGACATTAAACCCCCCTCTGAGCTGCTGCACTATAAGATGTGGACCCTGTTCTGTATTGGTCCTTTTCCTCTGAACATTTTCGTAACGGCACGGTTCGGCACGGCACGGTTCGGCACGGTACGACTCTACCCTGGTGTGGAATGGCCTCTCTCAATAGCCTACTGCGTGATGTCATCAAGGCCTTGAGTCTGGTGAAAGTACCTACGTTTTTTAAGCAAGCATGTTCCTGTAACCACTGTCTGCAGAGTGAGAGGAGGGTGAAACTGAAATATGAAACTGAATAGAACTGGCCAGTGCTTCATTCAAAAGTATAGTCTTATGCAAATATTTCCTTGCAAACAACGAGTAATGGCCTTATGTGGTGTTAACCACTATTTCTGAGGTACTAAAATGGCCTTGTTATTAAACTGTTCCAGTTTCTGTGTCTTCATTGAGATGCTAGTGGAATGCTGATGATACTCCATTTGTTTATTACAGAGATGGGGCTTCAAACTGAGATATCTCAATGGCTGAAATCTTGTTTAACTGTGAACAGGGACAGTAGTCTATGAAGAAGGGATAGCTTAGGCCTACCATACAGATTTGAAAGATTTTAGTTGTTGTCATAGCAACGTTCAGTTTTGCTGGTGCACGGGCACATTGACGTCAAAGTGGCTTTTGAGCCTTGAGACCCCAGACTGCACCTGTCACTGTCTAATCGGCATGGAGATTATTGTAGCTCAAATTAATTCTGAGTCGTGGTCTTCATGTTAAGGGACAACGACCAAAGAGCAGTCACTTTAAACTGCCCTGAGCCAGGGGTCTAGTCAGGGGCAGTGGTAGTGTAGTGGTTAGGGAGCTGGCCTAGCATGTAGTAGTAGTAGTGTGTGTGTGTGTGTGTGTGTGTGTGTGTGCGGCGATGGTAGTGGTTTAGGAGCTGGCCTAGCGTGCAGTAGCCTGAAAGTTGTTGGTTCAATTTCCGGCTTTCACTGTTGAGCCCTTGAGCAAGGCACTTAACCCCAAATTGCTCTGGGGACAATGTAATGACATTGTAATCCCTTGCAATATAGTCTGTAGTTAATATAATGTAATAAAATGTAATCTGCTAAATCTAATGTAATGTAATGTCTATGTTATGTTATGAGAGCCCTCATGTTATGTTATGATAGCCATCACCCTGCATCACCCTTAGGAGAGCATGTGCTTCCATGTGCTTCATGTCACCTGTGTTGTGTTGTTGAGGCTCAGAACCCACAACCTGCAGCTCCTCGGATCAATCAAACCAGCTCTCTCACTAAAGAGCACGTCTCTGAAGGCATCAGGGAAGATTACATACTGCTCAGCTACAAACCAGCCACCTTTACACTGGTGTACTCATTAGATAAGATGATAAGAGCCCTCCCCTTAGGAGAGCATGCCCAATTGCCCTGTGTTGTGTTGATAGCTCCATAGCTCTTCAGTCCTCCCAGCGCATCCCTCACGCTGGTGCTTCTCCCATATCTCTCATGTCATGCTTACACATCGGCTGTAGCCTGAGTGTTCCCATCCTGCCTTGCGCAGTGATTTGATTCACGCTGCTAGGCGGTCTGGAAACTATACTGCCCTAATTTTTGCCTGAGATAGGGGACCAATCACAGAACATGGGGGAAAGCAAGACGATGATGAGCTATGCACAGACGCATTTGATAGACATCCGTGGCACCCAATGAATGGATCTGGGCAGCGGCAGTGGCTCAAGAGGTAGAGGAGTCGTCCAGAAACTGGAAGGTTGCTGGTTCGAGCCCAACTCCTCCTGACCCTGTTGAAGTGTCCTTGAGCAAGACACCGAAGTGCTCCCGATGAGCAGGTTGGCGCCTTGCATGGCAGCCTCTGCCATCGGTGTGTGAATGGGTGAATGTGAGGCATGATATGTATAGCACTTTGGGTGCTCGCAGAAGCTGATAAAAGCGCTATATAAATGCGGTCCATTTACCATTTTACCATCTTTTCAAATACGAGAAAATGAACGTTTGGTTGCCAGGCCACGTCTCATTTGAGAAGAGGTAGGCGCTAGCCAGGCTACATCGGCTGTAGTGGCAATGAGTTCTGCGATGAATATGTCCTGTCTGCAGTGCATCCATTAGCCATCACCTGTAGGTCTGTTTACTCAACAGAAGTGGACTGTAGTGGTCACAAGTGCAATGATGTGCAACTGGATTTGTTTTTGGTCACCGTCTTCGAACTGTGTGTGTGTGTGTGTGTGTGTGTGTGCATTCTCTCAGATAAAGAGAGCCATCTAGACATCCTGCAAGTGAGTGCCATACTGACAGAATGGCCAGGGTATCTTAATACTGGTAAACCTGTGGCCTAACATCGTGGCTTAACTGACATGTCAGGCTACGTGCAGCTCAAGACAGAGACCCAACAGCATGTGTTGTGGGAGACCAAATTGAAAGGTGTTTGTGTTGAGCTGGCAAAATGTTGCCATTGTTTCTGAATAGTCGTAAAATGCGGTCTGGCAGAATGTGGTTGACATTTGAGCTCACCATCCAATCAAATTACACTGCTACCTACTGAAGCCACAAGTTGACTGGCTGAATTTGTTTTTGGCACAGAGTCACTGTTTGTTTTTATGGGCCTGTTACTGATTCAGGAGTGTGAGAATACCGAGCTGCTATGAGGTTAATGCAGGGGAGCAGTTAATATGGTGTTAATATGGTTTTGTTTTTTATTAACTTGCATAAAACACTGTTCTGCGGCTTATACACAATGCGGCTTATATGCAGGAAATTACTGTAGTACCGTTCAAGCATAGAGCTCTAAACACATCACATACAGTCAATCAACAGGTGGTGGACTGTGAGAGGCAAGTAGCTGAATTGGACTGAAAGTTGTAATGGAGCAGCTAATCGTTGCCTTTCCCTTTGATCTCCTCTCTTAAGGCTCCATTATCCACACAAGCTCCTCAAGTGTGCACTTCAGTCGGCGTGTTGGCTCTTGTGCTGTGTCATGCAGTCTTTCTGGTTTGGCGTGTGTGTGTGTGTGTGTGTGTGTGTGTGTGTGTGTGTGTGTGTGTGTGTGTGTGTGTGTGTGTGAGAGAGTGTGTGTGTGTGTGTGTGTGTGTGTTAGGGGTGTGAATCTCTCATGTGAAAGACGATACGATTCGCATCTAGATACATTGTCACGATACGATTCAAAAAAAGATACATGTTAATAGCAAACGATTCGGTACGATTAAATTCGATGCGATTCGATGCAATTCGATGCGGTTCAATAATCGAAAGCATTCTGAAAGTTATTTTTCATTGTGCACATTCACTTTACAATTGTGCACATTTTACATGATCAAGTTAATGGTTATCAATAGGACAAACAACTTGATGTATGAACATGACAAAACATTTTATTGTGAAAAGGTGAGGTTTTTCATATAATATTTTAGTAATGGCACACACTGAGGACACCATAAAGAAATAAACAGAAGAAACACATATCTCTGTATATGTTGCATAAAAAATTAAAGACCAAAGAGGTGTCGTTACAAAAGAAAATAAAGCAGTGCTTTGCCCTTGGCCTTTTCTCATGTAAAAGAATAAATGATTCTCTGCTTATCTCCCTCGACAATGGAATTCTCTTCTCTGATTGGCTGATGGGGTGGCCATTAACTTCGTATAACCTGCTACCTTTGAAGTAGTTCCCGTATCACACTTGAATATTAATTCGCCAAACTCGTTGCGAAGTTTAAATGAACTGTCACGTTGCATCCAAGCTGAAATACAGACGTGCAGAACCATAGTAACATTGTAGCATATGACGGAGGTGGATTGTAGCTAGTTGGATGCCATGTAGGCTATAAAAGTAGCGATCTTTCAAAGTTAAAGTTAATCAGAATCGTGGGATATGCCCGCTTGACAACGGGAGAGATAGAACCAGAGCCATATAAAGAGACCTTCTCTTTTGAAAAAGCCAAACGACTTCCAAACTTTGGATTTAAGTTTCGCCGGCGCGTTGAATATAGGTTCGGAGTTGTCAGAAATCTTTTCTGAGGAAGAATAGCATCTCATTCCTTCAGGCACGTCCAGGGCACGTTTCGTTGGAATGGATAGAAGAACGTGATAGGCTATGCCATCTTTGACCAATGAGAGGCTGTCATTGTTCTCAAATCAAAATTGGGATGCACACAGCCACGCACCAGGCCAGGAAATCGAGTATTTCATAAGAGACGGTCAAGTCAGAAACGTTTGCGAATGTGAACCGATTTGTTTCTTTTAAATCGAAACAATAACCGATTCATGTCATGAAAAATTCGAAACGAGGCTTGATGCATCGATGTAGTCGTCTTTTACAGGTTAAAAACGAATATCGATATGTATCGGTTATTTTTTACACCCCTAGTGTGTGTGTGTGTGTGTGTGTGTGTGAGTGTCTGTGTGTGTGTGTGTGTGTGTGTGTGTGAGAGAGAGTGTGTGTGTGTGTGTGTGTGTGTGTGTGTGTGTGTGTGTGTGTGTGTGTGTGTGTCTGTGTGTGTGTGTGTGTGTGTGTGTGTGTGTGTGTGTGTGTGTGTGGATCTTGTGTAGAATTCACAGGTGATGAGATGTTAAAACTCGGGGATTAGCCGGAGTTCACACTGTGTAAGTGAGTTGTGTGCTAATGCGGTCCCAGTAA
Organism: Sardina pilchardus; assembly: GCF_963854185.1. Taxonomy (NCBI): domain Eukaryota; kingdom Metazoa; phylum Chordata; class Actinopteri; order Clupeiformes; family Clupeidae; genus Sardina; species Sardina pilchardus. The sequence continues at coordinate 23,123,062 of NC_084996.1, read as the reverse complement.
ATATAACAGGTATGAGAAATGCTCAAATATCAGGTATTATGGGATTTATTCAGCGTTGTCTACACAGTTAGCTACAGTATGAATCAGATTACGTAATGTGATTCTTACACTCAAAGTCTATGTTAACTGGAAATGTGCTAGGCTACTCCCCACCTGGTTAAGATGTAGTATAGCAGAAGAGTCCGCATGTGTGGATGAAACATGTAGCCAAAACCGCGTATGTTATGTGACACGTGACAGCTCCTTAATTTTTTATATTGGCCACCACATAAAACACCTGGTAATCGGATCGGGAGCTGACAGGAAGTGATGTCGACTGTTCAGCGCTTTAAAGGAAGTGATGTAAACCGATCAGTGCTTTAAAGGAAGTCTCTCCAGCTCTCTGAGCACTTCCTCCCCCTTGTTAGCGCCTATGGATGAAGAGGCCACAGTGTAGCGTGTTGTGTTCCTGTGTTGTCAACAGTGCGACCACTGCTCGCCTCTCTCCTGTGTCATCTGGCGCCTCTGTCGTCTTCCTGTTTTACTCCAGCACGTGTCGTGTCCTCGGCCTTGTGGTTTCGTGTTGGTGCGTCGCGCTGTTTTTCGTCACGTTTCACTCATTTCCGTTGTAATTCTCAACAGCCCTTTCCGACACCTCTACATCCTCTGGTCATCCACTGACCTCATTACAGACTTCAGTCTGTGGTCTGCAACTCCTCTCTTGCACACACACACACACACACACACACACACACACACAGTTAACAGTCACACACTGTTAACACACATACACTAAACACCATTAACACACACACACACTGCGTCGGCAGATCCTCTCCTGTTGTCTTACTCTCATATCTTCATCCTCCTCTCCCATTTCTGAGAGAGGAAACATTATACATTTATTTATCTCTCCATCCTCATTTCACTGACTACACACACACACACACACACATACACACACACACACTCACACACACACACACACACACACACACACACACACACACACACACACACACACATACACACACACCACACACATACACACACACACACACACACACACACACACGGCTGCTCAATACACTGCTCTAGCCCTAAACCAAACTCTAGCTCCAAGAGCAAGCTAAGGCATGCACAGAGCACATGTGTGTGTGTGTGTGTGGTCAGGGGTGTGTGTGTCTCGTTGGTCTGAGAGGGGCTTATTTATATTCCATTAGACTTTACTGTCATTGTGCAGAGTACAACTGCAGAGACAGCAGTGTAAACACTATAGGACATGTAGTGCAGTGCAGACAGTATAGTTGTATACAGTAAAGAAAGTGATATGGTTCATGGTTTGCAGTAATATGAATGAAATATAAGTATAAGTGTATATAAGTATATATACTTTTTTGATCCCGTGAGGGAAATTCGTTCTCTGCATTTAACCGAATTAGTGAACATACAGTGAGGTGAATCACACACTAACCCAGAGCAGTGAGCTGCCTGCCCAACCAGCGGGGGGTTTGGTGCCTTGCTCAAGGGCACTTCAGCCGTGAATAGATATGGATATATACAGTAAAGGCAATGCCTCTCAACTGTTCCAAAATCAGTGCAAACGACGGCCTCTCAAGGCTTATTGCTTAAGTTTGTTTCTGTTGAGGGGCAGATGTTTTACCAGTCTGTTGTTGCCAGCGTCCTCTTCTATGCTGTGGCATGCTGGGGAGGAAGCACTAGGAAGAGGGATGCTGGGCGACTAGACAGGCTGGTAAGGAAGGCTGGCTCTGTTGTGGGAGCTGATCTGGAGTGCATCACTTCAGTATCAGACAAAAGGACCCTGAACAAGCTACACAGCATCCTGGACAATGACTGTCATCCACTCTACAGCACTATCATACAGCAGAAGAGCTTGATCAGCTGGAGACTACGCTCCATGACATGCACAACAGACAGACTGAGAAAGTCATTTGTACCCAGGGCCATACAACTGTACAATGCTTCACTGAAGGGAAAAGGAGAGTTGGACTTCTATGCATAGTATATCTGCACCTCCACCCTCTTATACACTTACATGGCATGGCTTACATGTCTACCCTCATGTCTAACTCTTATATTATTACTATGTTAAGTTTATTTTAATTGTCCATATATTTATATTAGTACTGTTATTATTATTACTATGCTTACATTTTGTACTGTACATATTTATTACTGGTCACTAGAATTTAATCTTGCACTGTTGCACTGTTGGACTTATTTGCACTACCAACTTGACACACACCTCAGACTGGATCACAGTACCAATCCTCAGTACATTCATGCATACCTTATCTATAGTATTCTACTGCTCCTTTAGTCATGTTGATTGTTGATTTGCTTTTTAATTTTCCTGTTTACATTGTTTACATTGTACTGTATGTTGTGTGTGGTGTCTTAAGCTGCTGGGACCTTGAATTTCCCCTTGGGGATCAATAAAGTATCTATCTATCTCATATATCTATCTAGAATGCGTGTCTCCTTGTCGTCCCTGTCAAGGTTGCCATGGTCGTGGACACCTCCACAGGCACAGGCAAGAAGGCATCTGGGGGACTGGGGAGTCCAGTGTAGAGCTAATGTTTAGTAGGGTGACTATTATGGGATGTAGAGCTAGAGTTCAGTAGCCGCAGCCTGCAGGGAGGAAGCCTGCTCTGAGCCTGCTGGTTTGGGTCCCGAGAGACCTGTAACACCTCCTGGAGGCGTGAACAGTCTGTGGTTGGAGTGGGAACGGTCTTGATGCGGCGCGCCTTACGTAAGCACCTCTTGCCCTGGATGACCTCGATAGAGGGGAGTGAGGAACCGGTGATGTGTTGGGCAGTTTTCACTACCTTCTGCAGTGCTTTCCAGTCGGAGGCAGAGCAGTTGCCGTACCGTACGTAACCGTGACACAGTTGGTGAAGATGCTCTCGATGGTACAGTGGTAGAAGTGCACCAGGATCTGAGGAGGCAGGTGGACCGTCTTTAGTGTCCTCAGGAAGAGACACTGGGCTAGTGACAGGTGTACCGTCTTCAGTGTCCTCAAGTTCACCAGGATCTGAGGAGGCAGGTGGACCGTCTTTAGTGTCCTCAAGTTCACCAGGATCTGAGGAGACAGGTCTTCAGTGTCCTCAGGAAGAGACACTGGGCTAGTGACAGGTTAAATATGTCAGTCCAAAGCTCAGTCAGCTGCACAGAACAGGCCCTCAGGACGCGCGTGTGTGTGTGTGTGTCTGTGCTTACGTGCATTAGTCCTGCTCAGTGTGTGTGTGTGTGTGTGTATCATCAGGACCAGCAGCCTTACAGTACGTGCAGTAGTCCTGCTCAGTGCTGCACACACACACATAGGTGGGGGAGAGTGTGAGAGGCTGGTGATCAGTAGACACCACAGCCTTGATGGCCATTTATATATATCTATGTTGATGGCCACCTCCTTGTTGTCCCCGCCAAAGCGGCCATAGATGTGGTTCAGCTCATCAGGCAAGGAGGTGACAGTGGTGGTGGTGGTGGTGGTGGTAGTGGAGTTAGTAGTTTTGTAGTCTTGTCTGTCTTGGATGCCTTGCCACATGCGTTGGAGGTCAGAGTTGTTCTTAAAGTGACCCGCAGTTGTTAGCTTGTGGTTGTGCTTGGCCTCTCTGATGCCCCTTTTCAGGTTAGCCCTGGATGAGCTATAGCATGCTCAGCTATAGGTGAGCGTCACCTGATCTGAATGCGATGTGTCCTTCAGCAGCATTTAGATAGAGCTGCAATATCTTTGCATAGCGTGCGTACTGAGTAGCTATCTAGCTATCTATCTGACTGCTGGGGTTGTGGTTTTGGTTTATGAGTGAGTCAAAGGGTCCTGTTTTTAGTCCTGGGCCTGGATCACTTGTTGCTGTCAGACTGTGTGTGTCAAGTTATGGTTTAAATTCTCATTTCATAAAACACAGTCTGATTTATTCACTTTCCTATGCAGTTACTTTTGACATATCGTATATGACCCTGTTCAGCAATAATCATCACCTCTGTGCATCTGGACTTCTCATGACTTATGTATGAAGGTATTCAGCAAAACAGTTTTACAGTCCAGTCAGTGTCAATAAGAATTCTGTACAGTATTCAACCCACTGGACTAAGAGATCTTGATGAGCCTGTCGTCTCTGTGTGATTGTGATTGTGATTGTGATTGTGATTGTGATTGTGATTGTGATTCTAATTGTGATTCTAATTGTGATTCTAATTGTGATTGTGATTGTGATTGTGATTGTGATTCTGATTCTGATTGTGATTCCGCCTGCTGTGTTCTCAGAGCCCAAGTGGGCGTCGTCCACGCTGGGCGTGTTCGTGTGCCACAGCTGCTCAGGCCTGCACCGGAACATCTCCCAGATCAGCCGCGTCAAGTCCGTCTCCATGGACCCCTGGGAGGCAGACGAGGTCAAGGTGAGCCCAAGAGGAAACTTACCTGCATGTCTGTCTGTCTGTCTTATCTGCCTGCCTGTCTGTCTTATCTGCCTGCATGTATGTCTGTCTGCATGTATGTCTGTCTGTCTTATCTATCTGCTTGTCTGCCTGTCTGCTTGTCCGTCTACCTGTCTGTCTGTCGTCTGTCTGTCTGTCTGTCTGCCTGTGTGTATGTCTGTCTGTTTTTTCTGCCTGTCTGTCTGTCTTATCTATCTGCTTGTCTGTCTGTCTGTCTGTCTGGCTGTGTGTATGTCTGTCTGTCTTCTCTGCCTGTCTGTCTGTCTGTTTGTATGTCTGTCTGTGTTCTCTGCCTGTCTGTCTGTTGGTCTTATCTGTCTGTCTGCCTGCCTGTTTTATGTATCTGCCTGTCTGTCTGTCTTGGTGCATCTGTCTGTCAGTCCATCTATCTGTCTATCTGCTTGTTTGTCTGTTGGCCCATCGTCCATGTCTGTCTGCCTGTCTGTTTGCATGTCTGTTGGCCTTCCTGTCTCAGTAAGTTAGTTGCACTGCTCTCATAAGCAAAAGGCAGAAATACACTCAGTGTGTGTGTGTGCATGTGGTTAGGCTGGATTCCTTTTCTCGCTCTCTCAGACCCATGCATGCACGTACGCCCACACACACACACACACACACACACACACACCCACACACACACACTCATACACACCCACACCCACAGAGAGAGAGAGAGAGAGAGAAGGAAAGAGAGGGAGTTATATATATACTCTATGCATGTATGTTGTTGAGTTGGCCCAAAGACATGCACACAGTCAACATTTAGCACATGTTACACAGCACGACATCTACAAACCTTTATGAAGTAATGCACCTAAACAACCGACGCAAATGCAGAAGCTTTATGCACATGCATGCATTTATTGTGTGCTCTCGTTCTCTCTCTCTCTCTCTCTCTCTCATTTGTACTCTTTCTCACATTCCTCCTCTTTGTCCCCAAGTTCATCGCGTCTGCTGGAAATAACGCAGCTGTAGCCAAGTACGAGCAGAAGATCCCTCCGTTCTACTACAGGCCGACCAACACAGACTGCATGTGAGTAACTGGTTGACCTCCCCACTCGTTCCCCTCCGCACTCTCTGAGCTCCATTAGATCAGCCACTCCCTGTGCTCAGATGTCATTGTGAGGTCATCATCCTACTGGGCTTGACCTTTGACCTGGATGAGTAAATTAGGGTGGGGCCTCCTCTTGCTTCCTGTAATTCAGGCCTCCATATTTCTTCACTGCTTCCTGGACTGAGTAAATCCAGTAGGGCTTACTGTTACAGCACAGGAAATCAGTGAGTGAAAGGTGTTTGCATAACTGAGAGCCCATAGCAATGACACAGTTCCACAAATGTGTAGACTTGCTTCCAGCAAGACTGAGCCTAGACTCAGTGGCCAATACTGGCAGTAGCGTTACATCTGTTACTCCTTTTCAGGCGAGGATTCATACAGATTCATACAGCACATTTAAACACAGCTTTCACCGACCAAAGTGCTGTACATAGTATAGAAATCAGATTATCATATTATGAGATTTATACAGCACATTTAAACACAGCTTTCACCAACCAAAGTGCTGTATACAGTATAGAAATCAGATTATCATATTATCAGATTTATACAGCACATTTAAACACAGCTTTCACCAACCAAAGTGCTGTATACAGTATAGAAATCAGATAATCATATTATCAGATTTATACAGCACATTTAAACACAGCTTTCACCAACCAAAGTGCTGTATACAGTATAGAAATCAGATAATCAGATTTATAAAGCACAGATAAACACAGCTCTAATACGGATTAAGACACCATTACCAACAAGCAGGCAAATTCCAACAACAAACGACCTGAGAACAAGTGGGACTGGGATAAGTGTTACAGACAAAACAGACATCAGATAGAATATTATGGGCTGGGAAAGCCAGAACATAAAGGTGGGTGTTGAGCATAGTCTTTAGAGTAAACACAGTGATGGAGGCCCTGTTTTTAATGTGGAGGGGCAATGAGTTCCACAGAAGTGGAGCAGATAGATAGATAGATACTTTCTTGAATTTCCCCTTGGGGATCAATAAAGTATCTATCTATCTATCTATCTTATTGAGCGTAGTCTTTACAGTAGACACAGTGATGGAGGCCCTGTTTTTAATGTGGAGGGGCGATTAGTTCCACAGAAGTGGAGCAGCGAGCACACAGGCTCTGGTACCTTTGTGTTTGAGATGTGATCACGTGCTAGAGAGCCAGCAGATATAGGAGAGACCTGGGGGCTACATGTAAATCTATGAAGTTATTTGAATGAAGTCATTGATAGTTTTGGCCTGCCCATGAAGGGCCTGATAAAGAGTGCTAAACTGCATGCTAACATATGAGCATGCTAACGTATTGCGTGTTTGGTTGGTGAACATGTTTGCAGATGATCAATTCAGAGAAACTGTGTAACTTACAAAGAGCACACACACACACACACACACACATACTAGCAGTTGTTTTACATGTTTTATTGTCTGTTATAGAGAGTCTGATAAAGCCGACAGACTGCCATGCCAAATGAAATTCAGTCCGATGAGATTAGAGAGCTGTTGGTGGAATGAACAACTCTTAACTCAGATGAGAAAGTCTGCACAGGTCGAATTCTGAACTCTCCTCATCTTGTGTTCAGTCAGAGTAGTTTGTGCTGCATTTAGTAAACCTGCAAGATGGTGGCGACTATAAGAGGATGAAGGTAATGCACCCACTGCACAAACAGGTAGTTTTAAAACACATTCTTTACACTTACAAAGGCAAATATATGTTTAATGATATTTTGAGCCAAGTCAGAGGCTAAAGGAGCAATTTATTTTGACTTTGTTTCTGGTATGTAGCTGTTGAGTGGTAAATGCATTTTCAGGTTCTACCTAAAACTGCACTGGCTGACTTTCTGCTCTCAAATAAACATTTAGACTCGTCTTCCAAAAATAGACCATCTGTTGAAAAATACAGAAGTTGAAGAGAGCTGTTTCAGTCCTATATTGGGCTCTGAAACCTGCCTGAAAGAGTTCCAGACAAGCAGGAGAGAGGGGAGAGG